>NC_135234.1:28590772-28897310 GCF_051348905.1 Ranitomeya variabilis | reverse complement strand
CATCAGTATATAAATGCAGCACCAGAACCTCCATCAGTACAGGAATACAGCATCAGACCCACCATAACTTCAGGAACGGTATGAGAACCATTATAAGTTCATGAATTCAGGACCTGAACCATCATTGGTACATGAATACATATATACATGCAGTACATACATAGCCATACTGTGCCTTCTTGACACTGAACCTCCTTTTACTACCCCCCCTCTTTATGTTGTCTCTGTTCCCTACAGTCCCTTTGTAAGGTTCAAGCACGAACGCGGGATGAAGTGACGGACAGGAGGCAGAGCAAGGATTAACAGGTTTAATAACGGGAATACTCTTATACGCAGGGAGGTAAAGGGTTAAACAGGGATTAACAGTATAAATAGCAAAAGGATAAGATGAGGCAAAGAGCAACGATTCAGATAACAGCAGTTCGGTAGCACTTGTATCAGGAAGTCCTTTAACTGTAACTCCTGCTGTGAACTCAATAGCGCCGGCAACAGCTGCTGCGGTGTATCTTCCAAGGAGGTCCTGTATGCAACAAAACCCCGTCTTCTGGTGACAGCGGTCGGTCTGCGGCACCTTCCTCTGCTCCTAGTCCACATACTACTGTGGCTGGAGGAGCATAGGTCACGGTACTGTCTGAGCCCAATGTGACTCCACAACTATTCTTCACTGATGAAGTCAGGTCACAAGTGTCAGGGCAACTACTCGCTGCCAACGTCAGGGCGCAAGTGTCAGTTTCATATGCGGTCCCTTTTGGACAGCACGTGTGCGGTACTCACGGTCACGTAGTGTACGGCACACTGGCAGTCACAGGACACACACCGCACGTCCCGCTCTCCCTGGTCCCTGCTGCCTTTGCAGCGTTGAAGCGATGTCATCGACGTGATGAGGTGTCCTCCTGATTAGTGCTCCTCTGCACACCCAATGCCAAGGCTCATGTCTTCAATTACACTTAGCAATATCAAAAAGACCGTCCCACACCTCCAAACAGAACAAGACAAGTGTGAACAGGTGCGAGCTGAGACCACCAAGTCATTAAAGCTAAGAAAAAACAGCTGCACTCTGAAATGTTATAATATGCAAACAATGAATATATGAAACTGGATCTGCATTACTGCTATAGAGAATAAGTTAAAAATGACAATACTTGGTGAACAAATTTATCAATTCGTCAGAGCCCAACAGCCAGTGACAAGGCGTACCCCTAATACTTACATCTTAAAGAAGAGAATACAATGGAACGTAGAAACTGAGAACTGGATCTGCACCCTGTGGGCTACTGGTTCGCTAAACCGACTGTCATTGTAAGTACCGATTAGGGCGAAACGGTGAGAACTGACTGAATCGAAGCTCTGCCCGCACGCCTTCAAGCCTCAGGCATCACTCACTCTTTCTGGCCTCTCTTGGGTTTGACACTTCCACCTCCTAGACTCTTGCCAATTTTCATCTTTCTTTGGGTGTTTCGCGTATCTCGTTCTCAGGTCTCTCGCTTCTCTACAGCAGAGAACACCTTTTTTTCTCCCCTGCATGCGCTCTCTTTTCTGCAGGAATCTCTATTCTACGCCCTGCAGGCTCTCACTCAACAAGGGCGGCAAATCTTTCTCAACTACTGGCCCACCAGGGACCATCACATCTCCTATCCATAGTGTAACCTGGAGTGATGGACAGTCCTTAGGAATGTTCTCATAATTCAAGAGCTATTTCAGGTATTTTAGCTCCTTCCTGCTCCACATAACCTCTGAAACTGACCCCGACTGATGGGAAGCAGAGGCCTTTACCCTCTCTGACAAGTTGGGTGCATTCAGAGCCTGTCCATCGCCCGTCCGGTCACATGAAAAACTCAGGGCCGGTAACTCGTTGCTCACTAGTTTTACGGGCAACTCAAACCTCACCGCTAATGAGGTGTACTGTAGATGTTCCCAGAGCACCCATCTGGGAATACTCTCTGGAGCCACAAGGGGGCGACACCCATGACACCCTTCCAAATATTTTCCCAAAGAGTTTCACGCGCAGCACTAAATGCGGAGATTTGACTTCACATAATTGTAAAAAAAATTTAGTTATTTTGCAGTCTTCTTTATGTTTCCTACTTGTTTGGGTTGGAGTTACTTAAAACAAGTCTGTGCAGAATTGAGAGGCAGTCTGCTGTATTGCAGACATCTTCTTGTGACCATTGCATCACCTGTAATGATATACTGTAGTTCTCATGCTGTGGTCGAGCAGAGACAGAAAGACAAGAGTTTGCTAAGCAGAATACTAAATATATTGGGGGAGAGCTGCGAGCCGAGGAATAAATGAAGCCTCTGCAGTTACTGTAGTGGAGTGTGGACTGGGGGCAAATTAGGATTCGTCTGTCGCCTGTGAATGTTTGCAGTTTCCCGAAGAAATCTAAGCTACACGCTCGCCTAAATATGTAGCAGAACCCAACAGGCGGCGGAGAAGTCCCACAGGCTATTGATTCTTCCTGCTCTCAGACACGCAGCACATTGCGGAGCAGCGCGAGCGTGCAGGTAATGAGGAGCGGCTGAGAAGGTCACACCACTGCTTTTACATCGCGCTCTACAGCTTTCTTCAAGAGTCTTATTGATTGGTTTTATAATTCCTTCTATTTAACTCCAGATTCCACCCTGTAATATTTAGAACACAGGCGGAGAACTGAGTACAAGGTGAAATTTTACGGTTTTTTTCCGTGGGTAGATGAAACACTTGTTCTCACCGAATCTGAAACAACATTATTACTTCAACATTTTCATCCTTAGGGAGAGTTAAAAGTTCACCAGTGTGTACAGGATGGATTCATATAAAAGATAGTCACAGACATTACATTACTGATCCTGAGTTACATCCTATATTATACTCCAGAGCTGCACTCACTATTCTGCTGGTGCAGTCACTGTGTATATACATTACATTACTGATCCTGAGCTACATCCTGTATTATACCCCAGAGCTGCACTCACTATTCTGCTGGTGCAGTCACTGTGTACAGACATTACATTACTGATCCTGAGTTACATCCTATATTATACTCCAGAGCTGCACTCACTATTCTGCTGGTGCAGTCACTGTGTACATACATTACTGATCCTGAGTTACATCCTGTATTATACCCCAGAGGTGCACTCACTATTCTGCTGGTGCAGTCACTGTGTACATACATTACTGATCCTGAGTTACATCCTGTATTATACTCCAGAGCTGCACTCACTATTCTGCTGGTGCAGTCACTGTGTACATACATTACATTACTGATCCTGAGTTACATCCTGTATTATACTCCAGAGCTGCACTCGCTATTCTGCTGGTGCAGTCACTGTGTACATACATTACATTACTGATCCTGAGTTACATCCTGCATTATACCCCAGAGCTGCACTCACTAATCTGCTGGTGCAGTCACTGTGTACAGACATTACATTACTGATCCTGAGTTACATCCTGTATTATACCCCAGAGCTGCACTCACTATTCTGCTGGTGCAGTCACTGTGTACATACATTACGGATCCTGAGTTACATACTGTATTATACCCCAGAGCTGCACTCACTATTCTGCTGGTGCAGTCACTGTGAATATACATTACATTACTGTTCCTGAGCTACATCCTGTATTATACCCCAGAGCTGCACTCACTATTCTGCTGGTGCAGTCACTGTGTACATACATTACATTACTGATCCTGAGTTACATCCTGTATTATACTCCAGAGCTGCGCTCACTATGACTTAAATGAGTCATTAATATTTGCAGGGGCGGACACAGACAGCTTGGGGCCCCTGTGCAGGAAATGTGTCTGGGCCCCCTCCTTTTAAGGCAACAAAGAGGGATATATATATATACACACTCACTGGCCACTTTATTAGGTACACCTGTCCAACTTCTTGTTAACACTTAATTTCTAATCAGCCAATCACATGGCGGCAACTCAGTGCATTTAGGCATGTAGACATGGTCAAGACAATCTCCTGCAGTCAGTGGCGTAGGAAGGGGGGTGCGGGGGGTGCGGGGGGGGCGGGCCGCCCCGGGCCGCCCCGGGCGGCACAGTGCGGGGGGGCGGCACAATGTGGGGGTGAGTCAGTGGCGTATCTAGGGGGGAGCAGCCGGCAGGGGGGCGCAGTCGGGCCGCCTAAAGCGGCGGTCCGCAGTGTCTCCCCCGGCGGCTGCATTCTGCCACCCCCCCCGCACTGGGAGTCAGCTGTTCTCTGTGCCGACTGTCAAGCTGACAGCCGGCACAGAGAAGCTGCAGCGCGCCGGCTCCCAGTGTTCAATTGTACTCGTATCTGAGATGCGAGTACAATTGAAGCTCTGACTGCCGGGTCAGAGCGACACCAGCAGCGTGATCAGGTCATGTGATCACGCTGCTGACGTCACTCACCTGCGCGGCAGAAGCAGAGCAGGAGACACAGAGCGGTGGTAAGTGCTCCAGTGGAGCTGAAGACACCGAAGGTGCAGGGGGGGATTTACTGTAAGTGGGAATGGGGGTGCATACATTGGGGGGGGGGGGGGATTTACTGTGAGTGGATGGGGGGCATATATTGTGGGGGGGGGATTTACTGTGAGTGGATGGGGGGCATATATTGTGGGGGGGGGATTTACTGTGAGTGGGGATGGGGGCATATATTGTGGGGGGGATTTACTGTGAGTGGGGATGGGGGCATATATTGTGGGGGGGATTTACTGTGAGGGGATGGGGGGCATATATTGGGGGGATTTACTGTGAGGGGATGGGGGGCATATATTGTGGGGGGGATTTACTGTGAGTGGGGATGGGGGCATATATTGTGGGGGGGATTTAATGTGAGTGGGGATGGGGGGATATATTGTGGGGGGGATTTACTGTGACTGGGGGGGATTTAATGTGAGTGGGGATAGTGGGATATATTATTGGATTGGGGATTTACTGTGAGTGGAGATGGGGGGGATTTATTGTGGGGGGAGATTTAATGTGAGTGGAGATGGGGGATTGAATGTGTGTGGGGGGAGATTTGTCATGGGAATGGGGGGATTTAATGTGTGGGGGAGATCTGAGGACACAAAATGAAGAGCAAAGGGGGAGATGGGGGGCCATATATGAGGAAACAGTATGGGGGATGGGTGCAGACAGCTTGGGGTCAAACGGGGGAATGTATGCAGACACAGTATGAGTAGCGATGTGAAAAACGTATGTGGACAGAGTACGGGGAGTGAGGGTGTTGGGATGTGTGCATGCGTAGCATGGGAGACAGTGTAAGGGCACAGCCAGGAGGGAACAGTATACCAAGGAGGGGGAGTGTGATGAGAGAGTACAGTATAAATACTGGGCCCTATAGGGGGGACACAGTGTGAGAGGACAGTGTGAAGAGGGGGCCGGTATAGAAAGGAGAGGTCAGTGTGAAGAGCATGTACCATAAGAGGGACAGTGTGGGGGTCATATTTTGTGCAGACAATATAGTGAGGGGAAATTTTTCATTCAGGAGCATTATAATGACACTTGTATCTTTAAGGGCGTCATGTGGAGATTTTCTGCAAAAGAACAGAGAAGATGGAAGTCTGCAGAGATGGTTGTGGATGAGAAAACTCATCATGGGGTCTGGATAAGATGAAGAAAAGGAGAACGACTCCAGAGACGACGCCATCTATCAGGTACCTGGATGTAAATGTTATTTGTGATACTGACTAACTCTCATGTTTTTATTTATGTTAGGAGCATTAAAGGGGATGTCCAGGTTTGTGATGAGTCTGCAGTCATTCTTTGTGACTGCAGACTTCTGAGTTCTCACAGTGCGCCCTGCACACTGTCAGGATTCTCTGGTGCTGGCGATTTACATACATGCGGTCACGTGCTGACTAGACACGTGTGGCCTCACTCTATGAAAATGAACTGAGCGAGGCCAGGCACGTCTAGTCGGAATGTGGTCAGAAGTATACAAATCGCATGCTTGTGCTGACATGACTGTCCACCGGCCAGGGAGAATCCTAAAAGTGTGCAGTGCATTAGTTGTGAGAATTCAGAAGCTGCGATGTCAGGATTCAGCTCTGCAGGTTCCAGTCGTCGACACATGGACACGTCACTCATATGCGATTTTCATACTCATGGTCCTGTAACAACGAGCTTCTCTTCTGCTTCTCTCAGTTTTTCACTGAACATTGGTAGCTTAAGGGCGAGGAGCTCGTCGGTACATGACTAAGTGTGAAAATCGCATACGTTCTGGGGGGGGGGGCGCCAAACTCGGGAACAGCCCCGGGCGGCAAAAGCTCTAGCTACGCCCCTGCCTGCAGTTCAAACCGAGCATCAGTATGGGGAAGAAAGGTGATTTGAGTGCCTTTGAACGTGGCATGGTTGTTGGTGCCAGAAGGGCTGGTCTGAGTATTTCAGAAACTGCTGATCTACTGGGATTTTCACGCACAACCATCTCTAGGGTTTACAGAGAATGGTCCGAAAAAGAAAAAAAATCCAGTGAGCGGCAGTTCTGTGGGCGGAAATGCCTTGTTGATGCCAGAGGTCAGAGGAGAATGGGCAGACTGGTTCGAGCTGATAGAAAGGCAACAGTGACTCAAATCGCCACCCGTTACAACCAAGGTAGGCCTAAGAGCATCTCTGAACGCACAGTGCGTCGAACTTTGAGGCAGATGGGCTACAGCAGCAGAAGACCACACCGGGTACCACTCCTTTCAGCTAAGAACAGGAAACTGAGGCTACAATTTGCACAAGCTCATCGAAATTGGACAGTAGAAGATTGGAAAAACGTTGCTTGGTCTGATGAGTCTCGATTTCTGCTGCGACATTCGGATGGTAGGGTCAGAATTTGGCGTAAACAACATGAAAGCATGGATCCATCCTGCCTTGTATGGAGCATCTTTGGGATGTGCAGCCGACAAATCTGCGGCAACTGTGTGATGCCATCATGTCAATATGGACCAAAATCTCTGAGGAATGCTTCCAGCACCTTGTTGAATCTATGCCACGAAGAATTGAGGCAGTTCTGAAGGCAAAAAGGGGTCCAACCCGTTACTAGCATGGTGTACCTAATAAAGTGGCCGGTGAGTGTATATATATATATATATATATATATATATATATATATCCCTCTTTGTCGCCTTAAAATATATATACACACTAAGGGACTGTGCTATACACAAGTGAGTAAACTATATACTAAGGGACTGTGTTAAACATAATTGATAATAACGTCTTCCTCCACCTCCCTGTTCCTAAATCTATTATAAATCCCCTTTCCTCCCATCCCAATCCCCCACCCCTCATTGTCCTCCTCCCCCGAATCCCATTATTGCCCTCTCCCCCACCCCCATGATTGCCCTCTTCACCACCTCCATTATTGCTTTCTCCCCACCACCCTATTATTGCCCATTCACCACCTCCATCATTTCCTCCTCCCCCACCACCGCTATCATTGCCCTCTCCGTCAACCCAATCATTGCCTTCCGCCCCATCACCCCCATCATTGCCCTCTCCTCCACCTTCACACGCACAGACACACACAGCACCATTCACCTCTCTGCATACATACACACTCACTCACCTCTGTGCACGGTATCCTGAAGCCCCACCATCGCCGGCAGCTTCCGCTCTCGCACAGCCACGGCACTGAATGATGATGTCATTCAGCTGCTGCTGTGTGAGACAGGAAGCAGGACGGATCCATTCCCTGCAGCTCCACTCCCATTTTCTCCTGCAGGCAGCGGAGCTGCAGGGATTGCTCCCTGCCCGTTGCACATGATGGCAATCTGGCTAGGGGCCCCGCAGAGCTGGATAAACTGGCCAGAAAGCCCTCAATATTAGTCGCCCTACAGGCAGAGCCGGTTTTAGGCAAAGTGGGGCTCTAGGCAAAGTTTAACCCCTTCGCGACATGCGCCGTACATGTACTGCGCATGTCGCATCCCCTGCTTTGATGTGCGCTCCGGCGGTGAGCGCACATCAAAGTCGCGACATGTCAGCTGTTTTGAACAGCTGACATGTGCGCGCAATAGCGGCGGGTGAAATCGCTATTCACCCGCCGCTATTAACCTGTTAAATGCCGCTGTCAAACTCAGACAGCGGCATTTAACTACCGCATCCGGCCGGGCGGCCGGATATGACGTCATCGCCGACCCCCGTCACATGATCGGGGGTCGGCGATGAGTCAGGAAGGTAACCATAGAGGTCCTTGAGACCTCTATGGTTACTGATCGCCGGTGGCTGTGAGCGCCCCCCTGTGGTCGGCGCTCACAGCACACCTGCATTTGAGCTACATAACAGCGATCTGATGATCGCTGTTATGTAGCAGAGCCGATCGGGCTGTGCCTGCTTCTAGCCTCCCATGGAGGCTATAGAAGCATGGCAAAAGTGGGAAAAAAAAGTTTTTAAAAATGTGAAAAAAATATTAAAAATATAAAAGTTTAAATCACCCCCCTTTCGCCCCATCCTAAATAAAACAATAAAAAAAAAACAAAACCTACACATATTTGGTATAGCCGCGTTCAGAATCGCCCGATCTATCAATTAAAAAAAAGCATTAACCTGATCGCTAAACAGCGTAGCGAGAAAAAAATCCGAAACGCCAGAATTACGTTTTTTTGGTCGCCGCGACATTGCGTTAAAATGCAATAACGGGCGATCAAAAGAACATATCTGCGCCAAAATGGTATCATTAAAAACGCCAGCTCAGCACGCAAAAAATAAGCCCTCACCCGACCCCAGATCACGAAAAATGGAGACGTTACGGGTATTGGAAAATGGCACTTTTTTTTTTTTTTTTTTTTAAGCAAAGTTTGGAATTTTTTTTCACCACTTGGATAAAAAATAACCTGGTCATGTTAGGTGTCTATGAACTCGTAATGACCTAGAGAATCATAATGGCAGGTCAGTTTTAGCATTTAGTGAACCTAGCAAAATAGCCAAGCAAAAAACCAGTGTGGGATTGCACTTTTTTTGCAATTTCACCGCACTTGGAATTTTTTTCCCGTTTTCTAGTACACGACATGCTAAAACCAATGATGTCGTTCAAAAGTACAACTCGTCCCGCAAAAAATAAGCCCTCACATGGCCATATTGACAGAAAAATAAAAAAGTTATGGCTCTGGGAAGGAGGGGAGCGAAAAACGAAAACACAAAAACGAAAAAGGGCCGCGACTTGAAGGGGTTAAAATGGGGCCCCAAATGCTAACATATTGCACATCACACAGAAGCATTTCTGTTGTATTTACATGCGCTGAGTTCAGGCCGCTAAATGCGTGTAATCGACAATACTGAAGTTGTTCAACGCTTGTTTCCCGGACTCTTTCCACCAGCTGAGGAATAATGATGGGACAGAACAATCACTAATAAATCACTAACAGATCACCATACAGGATCATGTTATCAGCAGCACATCTTCAGTTTACACCGGCGATGTGCTGCTGAGAACAATGATTTCTGTTCTGGCATAAACAATCCAATCACTCGATGAATATGCAGCATTTTGCTTGTTTAGTATAATACACCCCATAGTCCACCATGTGTTATAATGTGCGCTACAGTCCTCCATATTGTAAGATGCACACCCTATAGTCCTCCATATAATATAATGTGCCCCATAGTCCTCCATATAGTATAATACACACCCCATAGTCCTCCATGTAGTATTATACACTTCCCATAGTCCTCCACATAGTATAATGCACTCCTCATAGTGCTCCATATAGTATAATGCACCGCCATAGTCATCCATGTAGTACAATTCACTTCCCATAGTATAATGCACCCTATAGTTCTCCATATAGTATAATGTATTCCCCATAGTCCTCGATACAGTATAATGCAGCCCACATATATTATAATGCAACCACCCCACAGAGTATAATCTAAACCTCCCATAGAATATAATGCAGCCCCACTCATATAGTATAATGTAGCCCCCTCCTAGAGTATGATGCAATCAGCCCACGCAGTATATAACACAGCCCACGCAGTATATAACACAGCCCATGCACTATATAACACAGCCCACGCACTATATAACACATCCACTTAGTATATAACAGCCCACATAGTATATAACAAAGCCCACGTAGTATATAACACAGCCCACTTAGTATATAACACAGCCCACGCACTATATAGCACAGCCCACGTACTATATAACACAGCCCACGTACTATATAACACAGCCACTTAGTATATAACAGCCCACGTAGTATATAACACAGCCCACGCAGTATGTCACGCAGCCCACGCAGTATATAACAGCCCATGCACTATATTACACAGCCCACGTACTATATAACACAGCCCACGTACTATATAACACAGCCCACATACTATATAACACAGCCACTTAGTATATAACAGCCCACGTAGTATATAACACAGCCCCCCACGTAGTATATTACACAGCCCACGTAGTATATAACACAGCCCACTTAGTATATAGCACAGCCACGTAGTATTTAGCACAGTCACTTAGTATATAACACAGCCCACGTAGTATATGGCACAGCCACTTAGTATATAACACAGCCACGTAGTATATAGCCCAGCCCACGTAGTATATAACACAGCCCACGTAGTATATAACACAGCCCACGCAGTATGTCACACAGCCCACGCAGTATATAACAGCCCATGCACTATATTACACAGCCCACGTACTATATAACACAGCCCACGTACTATATAACACAGCCCACATACTATATAACACAGCCACTTAGTATATAACAGCCCACGTAGTATATAACACAGCCCACGTAGTATATTACACAGCCCACGTAGTATATAACACAGCCCACTTAGTATATAACACAGCCCACGTAGTATATAACACAGCCCACTTAGTATATAACACAGCCCACGCACTATATAACACAGCCCACATACTATATAACACAGCCACTTAGTATATAGCCCAGCCCACGTAGTATATAACACAGCCCACGTAGTATATAGCACAGCCACTTAGTATATAACACAGCCCACGCAGTATATAACACAGCCCACATAGTATATAGCACAGCCACTGAGTATATAACACAGCCCACATAGTATAACACAGCCCACGTAGTATAACACAGCCCACGTAATATATAGCACAGCCACTTAGTATATAACACAGCCCACATAGTATTTAACACAGCCACGTAGTAAATAGCACAGCCACTTAGTATATAGCACAGCCCACGTAGTATAACACAGCCCACGTAATATATAGCACAGCCACTTAGTATATAACACAGCCCACATAGTATATAGCACAGCCACGTAGTATATAACACAGCCACGTAGTAAATAGCATAGCCACTTAGTATATAGCACAGCCCACGTACTAGTATACAGCACAGCCGGCATATTCCCCCCGAGAATGGCCCCACAGTCCAGTACTCACAGTTATAGAAAAAAAACACACTCCTCACCTCTCCTCGTGCCCGCACTGCTCCCTGCTCCTGTCTCAGCGGCTGCACTGCCTGGCACACAGTGAGTGCGCGATTACATCATCACGCATCAGCAGTGTCAGAGGCACAGCGGGGAATGATAGGAGAGGGAGCGTCATCTGACGCTCTCTCCTCCATCGTTGCTTTGGACTGTACCGGCAGACGCCGGTATAGTTTAATGCAGCAGCAGGGGGTCGGCGCTGGCGGCAGGCGGGCCCCCCTGCCTCACAGGGGCCCCATAGCAGCTGCGTGATGTGCCACTAGCTGGGGGAGCGGGGGCCCTAGGCAGCTGCCGGCCATGCCTGCAGGGGCCCCCCGGAGCTTCCGGGCCCCAGTGCAGCTGCACCGGTTGAACCGGCGGTATGTCCGCCCATGAACATTTGATCAGGACTGCGTTAATGTGCAGAGTTGGCCATTTACATTGGACTATGTTGGGGCAATGAGTAATATTATTGGGGGCCCAGATCAGCCCCTGATCCCTTCATTGACTGGTTGTCAGGTCCAGTTTCTCGGGTCTCCTTTTCTCCCTCGTTTCGCTCGCCTGTCTCTCTGGTCGCTCTGATCTGCCGCTGACAGGAGGAGACGTATTTCCTGTAATCCATCAGAGATGTTTTTATGTTTCCATGCAAATCTATTCAGATAGCAAAGAAAAGCTGAAATAAGACTGAGCGCTGGGAGCGGAGAATTTGGTTAAAGGAGCAGAACAGTTTCCATAAAATATCAAAGGTGTTCATTATAGCAGGAATGTAGCCATAATATGGCGGTATTATGATATCTGGCCACACATTGGAGGGCAGGTCTATTATTTGGGCAGTAATATCTGGGTGTTTTTGGTGGTATAGCTCTACATAACAATGTTATTTGAGCACTGGATTGGTTAGTGTGGAAACAATTGCAGCAAAACCTCAGCTGTTAGAAGACTAAAAGGAAACCTGTGAGAGCAGTTTAGCAACAGGAAAGTTGAAGAACAGACTGTAAAGGATGTGACCATCTGTGCAACCATTTTTTTCGATTGCTAAAGTCCATTTAAAATAATAATGAAACAAATTTAAAGAATTGTTTATTAAAAATGGCTTGCCGTTTTAGGTATGCAGCTACTATGCAGAGCTATGATTTGGTCCAAATTATAGACTACAAATAAATCAAGTGTTCATCCTGTAGTTACGGTATATGTTATTCCTTCCTCTTTGCTAATCTGCACATAGATGAAGAGGAGGAGGTAAAATCACTGCGGAATCAGACTGCATAGCTCTGCATAGGAGCTGTGTACAGAAAGTAAGAAAATGTAAAGTATAAAAATGCTTGGATCTTAGTTTTTACTTTAGATGCGCTGGGGGCAATAGAAAGCTCATTTTTCAGATTTGTCTGACTTGATAAAGGATAAAATTCTGGCTGCTTGAAGTCACCACTAGGGGGAGCTCACTGCATATGGATTTATACAGCTTGTATTGCACTATATGGGAACTGTATCTGCATGCCCTGAGCTCCCCCTAGTGGCGGGGGGCAGTACTATTATTTAGATTTTATATAGCACCATATAATTATTGCATATATATTGGTATTACTTCGGCACTATATGGTGGTTTATGTACAGGATATTGTTTTTATAATGTATGCTGGTGACGACACTATATGGTATTGTTATTTAGGCTACTATAGCTGCGGGTAGCTGTTGTCAAAGTGTCATGGGAATATGTTCAGTTATGACAGTGGTCCTCTAGTTGCCCCCTAGCAGGTGAGTTCCCTGCCTTTGGATGTATAGTTTCTGACATACCATCAGTGTCTGATTGATAGGAGTCTAACCAGTTACCCCCATCTTATAGGAGCGGCAGTGGCCGGAACAGGCCCCAAAGGCCATACTCGTGATCCCTTTAATGAAGTTGCCTGCCCTCCTTTTAACTTTACCTACTTTTCGAAACCTCATCAACTCTTCTTCTTAATGTTCTATAAGTGGGGGAAGAATAAAAAGTTGGAAATTATGGTAAAAATATGGTGTGTGACAGAATCTGTATCTCTACTGGTGCAAATCAGAATAATAAATTCCCTCGATTATGCTGTCACGCTGGTGGATTGTGGACCCACTGCGCCATGGGCCGGGCTTACCCTGGAATGGTGTGGCTATGCGGCTACTGGTTTTCACTAGAGCCCCTGATGGTGGAGTTTGGCTGGAACTTCAGGTAGCCGCCAGGTACCACTACCCCCGTACTGCAGCAGTTGGCCCCAAGGATCAGGATAGCAGTCATCGACT
Source organism: Ranitomeya variabilis (assembly GCF_051348905.1). NCBI lineage: Eukaryota > Metazoa > Chordata > Amphibia > Anura > Dendrobatidae > Ranitomeya > Ranitomeya variabilis. The sequence continues at coordinate 28,883,682 of NC_135234.1, read as the reverse complement.
CGGTATCACAGATAGGACAGGATTCAGATAACTGTTAGAGCAGATATCGGAGCCGGTGCAGACAGAACAGGATCGGGCACAGAGAGAACAGGATGTTCAGCCGGAACGGATTTAGGATTTAGATTAGACAAATTCTGGATCACTGGTAGATAAAACAGGTACAGACAGGGGGGGTTCAGGACTCAGAATCCGGTACAGACAGGACGGGTTCAGGACTCAGAATCCGGTTCAGGCAGGACGGGCTTAAAAACAGGTTCAGACAGAACGGGTTCTAGAATTGGTTCTGGTTCAGACAGCACAGGTTTATTAACAGGGATCTGACCACAGACTAGTCGGTACAAACACAAACTAAGAACTAACATTGCTCAGGCACCTCCCTACAGGGGAGGGTGTCTTAAATACTTAATGCCTCCCAGCTATTGGCTGGGGTCATTTCCAGGAGTGCACATGCTGCCCCTTCATGAAGCAGAGAACGCAAGCCGCAGGAAGACCTGCGTGACGTGAGCAGACCCTGGGAGCAGGAAGCTATGGCAGGAGAAGGAGATGCCACCGACCGGCCGTGGCGGCAAGTATGTAGGCCTCCCTGCCAGGAGGGGTGAGAGGGACCATGCAAGGAGATTTGTGGTAGACAGGCTCACTCGGCTGCACACAGAGGTAGACACTTGTACACTGCAGCTTTAAGAACTTCCTTTAGTTTATTGTAGGCAGCATAAACCAAGGTGTAGTAAAGACCATACAGCCCTCTGGGCAAAACATGAAAACAAAACAAAATGGTGGCAGAACAAACACAGTCCTTCTGTGAGTGGGGTTCCTCAGTCTCGCGGCTGACAAAACACACACTGTTCTGGTTCACAAGTCCAAGCCACACTTTCCTGCAGTGCTCCCTCTCCAGGAATGCCCCTGAACACTGAATGCTCTGGCCTTCAGCCATTTAAGCCCAGACCTTGTGACTCTTCCATCATGTGACTGATCACATGATTTTGACATCACACAGGTCCTGTCAGGACTCTGCACGTGGTGATATGGTGGACCCCCTCCCACCCGCTCTATGGAGGTCCTCTAAAACCAGCCCATAACGTAACGCTCATTTCAACCTCTCAACACATAGTGTGCTGGAGGAAACTACTCTGCCTTTACATCACTAACGCCATCATGCGCAGTGATACGTATCTCCGAGGGGGTGGACTGTGACACAGAGATCTCTCTCCAATGAGAGGATGCTTGTATTATGCTCCACTCCCTCATATGATATTCACATTTGTTTCTTCTGGAGCGCAGTATGTGAAATCTCTGCTTGTAGTGCAACTGAGCTTATCTTTAGAGTCTTCTCTGGGAGCGTACGCTTTCACCCCACCCCTTCCTAGATGGTACCAATCACAGCTCAACTGCTGATCTATCAGTCTCAGACACTGCCATGCTGTGATTGGCAGCGAGTGAAGAGTGAAGACTCACGCCCCCAGAGAAGACTCTGATGAAACGTTCAAGCAAAGATTTCACATACTGCGCTCCAGAAGAAATAAATGTGAATATCTTGGCAAAAGAGCAACACAGCTCAAAACGGAAAAGAGCGTTCAAGGTATTTAATTAAATTATTTTGGGCAAGTGGCAGGTCCTCTTTAAACTGTCTTAAGCGAATCTCCTGAAATCTCCTGAAATTCATTTTAAGCAGAGTTGCTTGAATCAAAGCTGCTCTGAAAAAGCCCCCAAAGCTTAATAAACAGAGGATCGATAAAGGGCTTAAAATAATAAAAGATTATAATAACCTCTTCTTGGCCCACCCCAAACCTGTCCTGCTGCTGAAGGTCCCTGGTCCTTCACTCCCAACGGATGAGACTTACGACCGATCCAAAAACCAAGGGTGAAAAGGGAATCCGAAAACTAATCTGGGGCGAGCAGAGGACGGGGCTAGGAGCTGCGGTGGCAGGACTTCTCCCCATTGAAGGCACATGCATGCTCAGCTGAATGAGCGTGCACATGTAAGGGAAGTTTGTTGAAAAAAGATTCATCTGGGAAAAATTGAGTTCAAAGCTAAAAAGTAATTTCTGTCCCCTGTTAGTCTTTTTTATTCCTACGACCGTCAATATATTACGCTGAAAAGCATAAAATCTGTGTGCCTCGTACATCCGCTATTATACGCTCTTTAATAATCGCCTTACAGGGCCATTTTTCATATGTCAGGAGAAAATAATGCTGTTCTGTTAGATTATTACATGTGGTGAAAATAAATGAAGTAGTGGAGCAGAGATAAGAATATAATATTATTAGAGGCAAGGTCAGCGGGGAGAATGAATATATATATACAGTGCCGCCATTGTCAGGGGATAACCGCCACTCGTCATGATTGCAGGCAGCACAGTGTGCCGCAGCTCAGAGGCTTTTGAGTAGGGCTCAGTGTCAGACGGTGACCCATTTGGGGTAATATTAAATTCCGTGGTACTAGCGTAGTTAAAAAATTGAAGGATTATCGCTTGTGAAATGTTATCGTGTCCATATAAATGATAATCCGTCATGTTTAGCACCACTGAGGTTCAGGATTATTAGTAATTCTGGATTTATACTGTACTTTGGGACAAACCCCCAATGCATCACAGCCGACCCCGCTGAAATGGGCAAGAGTGAAAACCTGGCGCCCGAGCCTTTTGACAAATCCTAATATGTACATAGCAGTATTATTTAGCGGTTGTATGCGGTATTGTAATATATACAGGCAGCTATTTCGTCACTCTGTTGCAGAGACGGACATTGTAATAAGTCACCTTGGAACTGACTCTAATTTCTGAATGTCCTATCTAAAAATGTGGAGCCAAAAACCGGATCCTGTATTCTAGATGTGGCCTCACCAGTGATTTATAAAGGGGTAACAATACGTTGGGCTCATGGGATTTTATCTCTCTTTTTATACACCCTAAAATATTGTTGGCATTTGCGGCTGCTGCTTGACATTGAGTACCTTCTCCTGATCTGTAGTCCCAAGTATTCTCCCATCTAAGGCTGGTTTCACACTTGCGTTTTGATCTGCAGCGTTTTTTAAAAAAACGCATGTGGTGAAAAAACGCATGTAAACGCGGCAAAACGCCGCATTTTTTAGACGCATGCGTTTTTGCATGCAGAAAAAAAATGCGGCGTTTTGCGGCGTTTACATACGTTTTTTCCTGCGTTTGCGTTTTTTAAACGCATGATGAGAAGTGTGTGACAGCTGCCAATCATCAAAATCAACTAGAAAACCCACTAAAAACAGAAATAGCTAGGGTTAGTGTTAGGGTTAGGATCCCTAGTAACCCTAGGGATCCTAAGCCTAACCCTACCCCTAACCCTAACCCTAGGGACCTAACCCTAACCCTAACCCTAGGGATCCTAACCCTAACCCTAAGGGTTAGGATCGTAACCTGTTATGATCCCTAGCGGCTGAGGATCAATAAAAAACCCTTACAAAATATCCATCCTGAGATTTCAAGAACCCACACACCAACTAACGGTGTGTGGGGAGAAACTCAGCCCACTAGAGCAACCAGCAAGCGAGGGAATTACATTTTAGCAAGCTGGAACAGAAAACATGATACACACTGCTGATCAAAAAATGAGCAAACAAAACTTAGCTTATCCTGGATGGACTGGGAGCAAGGTAGTCAGAAGGAATCTGAGTAGCACTGATTACATCGACAGCCCAGCCGGCAACAAGTGGAAGTAAAACAGAGCTATATAGGAACCTCCCAGAGGATAACGAACCAGCTGATAGCCAGAGACCAGCAGGATAACAGGCAAAGCCACCAGGGGGAGCCCAAAGCAAAAGTCACACCATACCACCAGTGACCACAAGAGGGAGCCTGAACACAGAGTTCACAACAGTAACCCTAACCCTAAGGGTTAGGGTTAGGATCCATAGGGTTAGGGTTAGGGTTAGGATCCCTAGGGTTACTAGGGATCCTAACCTTAGGGTTAGGGTTAGGGTTAGGATCCCTAGTAACCCTAGGGTTAGGGTTAGGGTTTTCTTGTTTTTTCTTGTGGTTAGGGTTAGGGTTAGGGTAAGGGTCAGGGTTTTCTTGTTTTTTCTTGTGTTTAGGGTTAGGGTTAGGGTTTTCTTGTTTTTTCTTGTGGTTAGGGTTAGGGTTAGGGTAAGGGTTAGGGTTTTCTTGTTTTTTCTTGTGTTTAGGGTTAGGGTTAGGGTTTTCTTGTTTTTTCTTGTTTTTTCTTGTGTTTTTCTTGTGTTTTTCTATAAAAATGCATGCGTTTTTAACGCAAGCAAACGCATGCGTTTTTAAGCACATGCGTTTGCTTGCGTTAAAAACGCATGCATTTACATAGACAGCAATGCATTTTTTTGCCGCGAATAAACGCATGCGTTTTTTTGCGGCAAAAAAACGCCGCTAGAAATTGCTACAGGTTGCATTTCTGCAAATGAACGCACGCGTCAAAAAACGCATGCGTTGCCGAAAATGCATCAAAACGCAGGCTAAAAACCGCATGCATTTTTTAATGTTAAGTATAGAAAAAAACGCATGCGTTTTTTAGCGCTAAAACGCTGCAGATCAAAACGCAAGTGTGAAACCAGCCTAATGTATATGCAGCTATAGGATTGCTCGGTCTTCGGTGAATTACTCCACATTTATCTACATTAAATCTCATTTGCCAAGTGTTTGCCCATTCAGTCATCTTATCCAGATCGTTTTGCAATATTATAATGTCAAGGTCAGATTTTAATATCCCACATAGTTTGGTGTCATCAGCAAAGACGGACACTTTACTCTCAATCCCATCCATAAGGTCAATAATAAAGAGGTTAAAAAGAATCGGCCCCAGTACAGATCCCTGCGGTTCTCACTGCTCCAGTACAGATCCCTGCAGTCCCCACTACTCCCAGTACAGATCCCCTGCAGTCCCCACTGCTCCCAGTACTGCTCCCAGTACAGATCCCTGCAGTCCCCACTGCTCCCAGTACTGCTCCCAGTACAGATCCCTGCAGTCCCCACTGCTCCCAGTACTGATCCCTGCAGTCCCTACTGCTCCCAGTACAGATCCCTGCATTCCCCACTGCTCCCAGAACAGATCCCTGTAGTTCCGACTGCTCCAGTACAGATCCCTGCATTCCCCAGTTCATGCACCTAGCTCTCCAGCCTGCTCTCCTGCCTTGTCTGTCTATGAAGTGCATATAGTACATCATCCATCTTTTCACACAGACTTACCTCTACTCCTAGCTTCCACTTGGCATGTCTTTCAACTAATCCCAGCTTTACCCATCCCCCCCTCTACCCGTGTTATTTATGACCGTGTTTACTCTGGCTTGATTATATGCATCTGGTCCATTCTTAATTCTCTGACCAAGATGAACTGAGACCACTCCTCTCTGCGTCACACCTGAATGCACTTAGTTGTACATATATTGCATAGCACAAGTCTGCAATGACTTTAGTCCACTGTGTGATTCCTATAAGTGTGTCCTAGAAGTGTGAAGATTAATGTAGAATTAAAACCAGAATTGGAACTGAAGGGAACTGAAGGTAACTGGACACAGTCACTGTAAACAATGTTTCTGTTTGTTTTCACTTTCACCCCTATAATCCTTCACTTTCTGCTAATTCCCCTAATCCCTACACCTAGTAAGAAAATGTTCATCTCTTCCTCAATCCTCCCCATCCATCTCACCTCCTGCTCTGAACTGTTCCTCAACATACAATCCTCTGTCTCCAAGCACAGACAGCCCCCTCATGCCCTCTCCTGCTCCCACCTGCTAACACTTTCTCTGCTCCTTCTCACTGCTGGTGATATCTCTCCAAATCCTGGTCCTCCTCACCACATCCCCACAGTCAGTTCTACCTCCCATACACGCTCTATCACAAACTTCCGTAACCTCTCTAACCTTATACCGTTTTGCCCGGCCCCCACTTCCCAAGTCCCACTAACAGGAGCTCTATGAAACACTTGTTCTGTCTGCAACAAACTTTCCTTCCTCGCCATCACCGAAACCTGGCTCACCTCTTCTGACACAGCCTCTCCTGCTGCACTTTCGTATGGTGGCTTCCACCTTTCTCACACACCCCGCCCCTGCAGCAAGCATGGCGGAGGATTTGTTTTTCTCCTGTCAGATAACTGCTCCTTCACCCCAATCCCACTTCCACCCTCTGTTACCCTCCCTTCTTTTGAGGTGCACTCTGTGCGCATCTACTCCCCCTCCAACCTCCAACTGGCTGTCATTTACTGCCCCCCAGGGCCAGCCACCACCTTCTTTGACCACTTCACCACCTGGCTACTTCATTTCCTTTCTGCGGACATCCCCACTATCATCATGGGCGACTTCAACATCCCCATTGACACTTCCCTCTTAGCTGCCACTAAACTTCTATCTCTCACTTCCTCCTTCAGCCTCAATCAATGGTCTTCTGCAGCCACTCACAAAGATGGTCACAAACTGGACCTCATGTTCACCCGCCTCTGCTCCCTATCTAACCTCTCTAACTCTCCTCTTTCTGACCACAATCTACTCACATTCTCTTCCCTCTCCACTCCTTGTCTACAATCCCCACCCCACAAACTTGCACACCCTCGCAGAAATCTTAAACACCTCAATCTACACTCACTCTCTGAATCCCTCCTCCCTCTCACAGACATAAATTCCCTACACAATGCGGATGCTGCTGCCGCTCTATATAACACAACAATAGCTGTAGCTTTGGAATCTCTTGCCCCTCTCACACATACCAAAGCTTGCAAAATCGACAGACAGCCCTGGCACACCAGCCTGACCAAAGAACTGAGGCAAGCTTTCAGGGCTGCTGAGCGCAGATGGAAAAGATCCCACTCCAACGAGCACTTCATCGCATTCAAACAGTCCCTCACTACTTTCAAGACCACACTCGCCACAGCTAAACAAACCTACTTCTCATCTCTTATTTCCTCCCTGTCTCACATCCCTAAACAGTTATTCAACATCTTCAATTCTCTCCTCCCTCCCCACTCATCTCATCTGAAGACTTTGCCTCATTTTTCAAGCAGAAGATTGAGAACATCAGAGACAGTTTTAGTGGATAACCCCCAGAGCCCTTCTTCCCAACTTCTGTCACTAACAACTGGTGTTTTCCCCTCAAACTTTAAACATGCCTCAATCACACCTATCAAAAAGCCCTCTCTTGACCCATCTTCTGTATCTAGCTATCGCCCTATATCACTTCTCCCCTATGCCTCAAAACTGCTGGAATAGCACGTCCATCTTGAACTGTCCTCCCATCTATCTTCCTGCTCCCTCTTCGACCACTTACAATCAGGCTTCCGGTCACATCACTCCACTGAAACTGCCTTAACTAAGGTCACCAATGACCTATTAACTGCCAAGAGCAAGCCACACTACTCTATCCTCCTCCTCCTGGACCTGTCCTCTGCCTTTGACACAGTAGACCATTCCCTGGTGCTGGGGACCCTCTCATCCCTTGGCATCACAGACTTGGCCCTATCCTGGATCTCGTCATACCTAACTGACTGGACATTCAGCGTCTCCCACTCACACACCACCTCCTCACCTCGCCCCCTATCTGTCGGAGTCCCGCAAGGTTCAGTTCTAGGGCCCCTGCTCTTCTCCATTTACACCTTTGGCCTGGGACAGCTCATAGAATCTCATGGCTTTCAGTATCACCTCTATGCTGACGACACACAGATTTACATCTCTGGACCAGATATCTCCACCCTACTAACCAGAATCCCTCAATGTCTGTCCGCTATTTCATCCTTCTTCTCCGCTAGATTTCTAAAACTTAACATGGACAAAACAGAATTCATCGTCTTTCCCCAATCTCACGCGATCCCCCCAACGAACCTATCCATTACAGTAAACGGCTGCCCACTCTCCCCAGTCCCACAAGCTCGCTGTCTTGGGGTAATCCTTGACACTGATCTCTCCTTCAAACCACATATCCAAGCCCTTTCCACTTACTGCCATCTTCAACTCAAAAATATTTCGCGGATCCATACATTCCTAAACCAAGAATCTGCAAAAACCCTAGTCCATGCCCTCATCATCTCCCGCCTCGACTGCTGTAACCTCCTGCTCTGTGGCCTCCCCTCTAACACTCTCGCACCCCTCCAATCTATTCTAAACTCTGCTGCCCGACTAATCCACCTGTCCCCCTGCTATTCCCCAGCCTCTCCCCTCTGTCAATCCCTTCACTGGTTCCCCATTACCCAGAGACTCCAGTACAAAACCCTAACCATGACGTACAAAGCCATCCACAACCTGTCTCCTCCATACATCTGTGACCTCGTCTCCCGGTACTTACCTACACGCAACCTCCGATCCTCACAAGATCTCCTTCTCTACTCCCCTCTTATCTCCTCTTCCCACAATCGTATACAAGATTTCTCTCGCGTATCACCCCTACTCTGGAACTCTCTACCACAACATATCAGACTCTCGCCTACCATCGAAACCTTCAAAATAAGCCTGAAGACCCACCTCTTCCGACAAGCCTACAACCTGCAGTAACCACCGATCAACCAAACCGCTGCATGACCAGCTCTACCCTCGCCTACTGTATCCTCACCCATCCCTTGTAGATTGTGAGCCTTCGCGGGCAGGGTCCTCTCTCCTCCTGTACCAGTTGTGACTTGTATTGTTCAAGATTATTGTACTTGTTTTTATTATGTTTACCCCTCCTCAAATGTAAAGCACCATGGAATAAATGGCGCTATAATAATAAATAATAATTCCCAACTGCTCCCAGTACAGATCCCTGCAGTCCCTACTGCTGCCAGTACAGATCCCTGCAGTCCCCACTGCTCCCAGTACAGATCCCTGCAGTCCCCACTGCTCCCAGTACAGATCCCTGCAGTCCCTACTGCTCCCAGTAGAGATCCCTGCATTCCCCACTGCTCCCAGTACAGATCCCTGCAGTCCTCACTGCTCCCAGTACAGATCCCTGCAGTCCCCACTGCTCCCAGTACAGATCCCTGCAGTCCCTACTGCTCCCAGTAGAGATCCCTGCATTCCCCACTGCTCCCAGTACAGATCCCTGCAGTCCTCACTGCTCCCAGTACAGATCCCTGCAGTCCCCACTGCTCCCAGTACAGATCCCTGCAGTCCCTATTGTGCCTGTGGCTCACTTTTAGAGTTTCTGCCTTCCATACCACAAATCCTGGGTTTAAGTTCTGGCAATGATGATTAAAAAACAGGTAATTAATTTAAATGAAGGCATATACTGCGCACATTCAAATGTGAAAGGGTCCCCGGAGGACAAACCAGGGTGTCTCTCTGAATGGAAACAAAAAGTAACAGCCACCCTGACACGTTTCTCATCATTTATGCAAAATGAGAGCGTCTGTTTCTCCCACACCCTCCTTGGATGTTCATCAATCTCTCAGATATTTCGTTAAAATTACCTTTTATGTGTTAACATCAATCATTCGCAGATGATGGGGGGGATTGATCCTCCACCGTCTAGAAGAAGAAATTATTTCTCTCCTCTTCAGATAACCTTTTCAGATCTCAATCTACATTTTTAATCTGTGAAGGACAAGTTTATGATCTGACGTGATACATATATTAAGGGGTTTGAAGGTTTGTTTTTTTTGGTGGGTTAGGAGTGCTTCGAAATGCATGAATACTTTTTGAAAAAGGGAACAGTCAATAAGAAATGGCTCTATCTGGATTAGGTATGCTTGGGTATACTTCCATTTTATACTTCTTGACGAATTTTCCGAAAAGAATTGAATTGGTATGAGTTTGTAATATGGATTGGCACTCCCAGAATACCAAAAGATCCTTGTGTAGACCAAGGCTCTGGCTCAATAATAGTCATTAAAAATCCAGAAGAAAACAACCACAAATTGGAGGTGATCTTGGAGACAATCATTTACAACCAGAGTTTACATTTAAACGTAAATGATTCCTAAATAACTTACTGGATCTTATGCATAAGTCGCAATGATAACTAAGAAAGATCATGATGTAAATGCATATTGGGCGTGTTGAGGGTACAGTGGACTCATAAAACCCTAGTAAGACAATAACACGGCCCTACTTTATCTCCATGGACTTATGTAACACCCCAGGTTCCTGGTTGTTACAGTGACATTGCTTTCCTCACAGGGAGAGTGATGTCACTCTTGGAAGCGAGCAAGGATCCCTTTATTAGGTATTCACACTGTTCTGACTCCAGGCCAGAAGGGGGAGCTCTGAACTCAGTTTCAGGGGAGCGTCCCTAAATATAGATATATATTCTGGTCTGGAGGAGGAGTTAGTTCGTGAGAGGAGAGTGAGGAGTGAGGAAGGAGATCTGGGGCTGTGCAGCCACGAGAGGTGCTGCAGCTCCTGGGAAGAGCAAAGAGAAAGCAGAGCAGTCTGTAAAGAGACTGAGAGGGGAAGTGGAGCACAGGAGAGTGAAAAGCTGGAGGAAAGCTGCGACTGGGCTTCCTCCACTCTGAGCGAAGATACCGGTAGCCGGAAGACCGAGGTTGTGCAGTACTGTATGTCTCACAGCAGAAACCGGCGGCATGGCTGGACGTCAAGTCACCTGTCCACCATTGACATCCGAGGACACAGTAGCACATAGAGCCTGGGTCGTGAAAGAGATCCAGTAAAAAGGCTCGAGTTACCTGTCGTACCGGTAGTGTCCTACCAACAATTGGGACAGAGAGAATGTGAGGACCTTGTGAGAGGCCTAAGGCATCAAGGGACTACACCACAGCGCTAGAGGGAAGGCTTCCAACCCCACCTGGTAAAAGGGGTTACAGATTCGCTTCCAAGCCGGCCAGACCAAACCTGTACCTGTGATCCGGTACCCTGGACTGTGGCTGCCTGAACTCATCAATAAACTAGGTAAAGAGACTGCAACCCTGTGTCTTCCGTTTCTTTCTACATTGCCTACCACCTGTCCCAACTACACCGGGAGCCCTGGGGACCCAGCTTCACCTGTGGGAAGCCATACCATCCCTGCTTCCACAACATCACCCCAGAGGACCCCTTTTAGCCGTGTCGGTCGTGTGGGGTATAAAGGACCGGGTCCCGTACTTAAAGGGATGTGTCACAGCGGCCCTGGGTGCCCATCTTAAAGGAAAGGTCTTTAAAGGGGTGATATGAAATAAAGTTTGTTCGTGACGCCACCTGTGGTACTTGGTCAGTGGTGACCGATGCTGCTTAAAGGGGTCCTCTGGGGTGATGTATTGGCAGCAGGGATGGTATGGCTTCCCACAGGTGAAGCTGGGTCCCCAGGGCTCCCGATGTAGTTGGGACAGGTGGTAGGTGGTGTAGAAAGAAACGGAGGACACAGGGTTGCAGTCTCTTTACCTCTTTACTGGGTTTCAGGCAGCCACAGTCCAGGGTACCGGATCACAGGTACTGGTATGGTCCGGCCGGTTGGAAGCGAATCTGGAATCCCCCTTTACCAGGTGGAGTTGGAAGCCTTCCCTCTAGCGCTGTGGTGTAGTCCCTTGCTGCCTTAGGCCTCACACAAGGTCCTCACGTTTTCTCTCTGTCCCCCTTTAGGTAGGACATGACCCATACGACAGGTAGCTCGAACCTTTTTACAGGATCTCTATCACGACCCGGGCTCTACTTGCTACTGTATCCTCTGGCGTAAATGGTGGACAGGTGACTTGCAATCCAGCTGTCCCACGGATTTCAGCTGTGAGACATAGAGTACTTCACAACCTGTCTTCCGGCTACCGGTATCTGCTCAGCGTGGAGGAAGCTCAGTCGCAGCTTCACTCTCCAGCTCTCAACTCTCCTGCGCTCCACTTCCCCTTCACTGTCTCTACAAACTGTTCTGTTCTTGTACTTTCTAGGAGCTGCAGCACCTCTCATGGCTGCATGGCCCCCTCCTTCTGTCTGACTCTCACCGTCTGCTTCCTCTCTGTTCTGTTGCTCTGACAGACTGCCTGACTCCTCCCCAGACCAGAATATATATCTATATACAGGGAAGCTCCCCCCTTCTAGCCTGGAATCAGAACTGTGTTGCATGTATGTGAATACCTGATAAAGAGATCCTTTATCTCTTTCAAGGGTGACATCACTCTCCCTGGGAGGAAAGCAATGTCACTGTAACAACCAGGACCCTGGGGTGTGTGAGGCAGTGACCCCTGTTATAGCTAGGGGGCGTTGTTTGTGCATGCAGACGGATGAAGTCCATAGGTGTGCTTGGCAGTCATAGGTGTAGCAGTGATTGCAATGTGAGGTAGTGACTTGTGTCACAGGTAGGGGTCGCTGTGTGTTCTCCCCAGGTTGTGCATGCGGACGGATGAAGTCCATAGGTGTGCATGAGTCACGGATTTCCGGTCTGGGTTTTCCATGTAGCTGAAGGCCACAGGTTTATGTGTTAAAAGCCCTGCAGTAAGAGGTATGGGTGTGTCAGCCTGGTGTGTGCTGGTGTGCAGAGCAGAGGCCTGCAGAGCGCATAGATGCGGTAAAGTAGATGAAGAGCACAGCCCGAGGGTGTAGGTGTCCAAGAAGTAGGTGCCCAGACCTTGAATTGTAGTATAGGATATATTTGGCACACTCGTAGGGGTCTGATGCAAAAAGGTGTTTATTTTATACATACAGTATTTACACCATTCAAACGTTTCGGTCTACCAAGGACCTTCATCAGTGTGCTCTATAGAGAGCTGGAAAGGGTATTAAGCATAGACCCTTGAAAATACTATTGCATCAAATAAATAAGATAACAGGAAATCCTGAATAGAGGGCTCAAGACCAGCCGATCGAGCCTTGAGGAAGGCGATAGAGAGAAGGACGTGGTATCCACCGCAGGTCACAGGAGCTGGATGGCGGCCTCCATCCAGCTCCTGTGACCTGCGGTGGATACCACGTCCTTCTCTCTATCGCCTTCCTCAAGGCTCGATCGGCTGGTCTTGACTTGAGCCCTCTATTCAGGATTTCCTGTTATCCTATTTATTTGATGCAATAGTATTTTCAAGGGTCTATGCTTTTATACCCTTTCCAGCTCTCTATAGAGCACACTGATGAAGGTCCTTGGTAGACCGAAACGTTTGAATGGTGTAAATACTGTATGTATAAAATAAACACCTTTTTGCATCAGACCCCTACGAGTGTGCCAAGTATATCCTATACTGCAGAGCGCATAGAGGCACAGGCCAGCGGAGCCAGCACCCAGGGCAGCTGAATAGCCTGGCACCCGCAGCGTATACATCGATGCAAGTCTTCCATGGCACTGGTCTTGGATGTGGACAGTCCTGTGCCCGAAGGTGGATGTCCTGTGCCCGAAAGGGGACTAGCATGTGTAACGATTGCAGGTGGATATGGTGCCCGGCTGCTATCCGGAGGATATCCTGAACTGTGTACGGCTGTGTGAGTAAAGAGACTGTGATACAGCGATGCAGGACACCCATGAGAACTAGTCAGAGAGGGCTGGCGTGTGTAGTGTCTGCAACATATGAGGCTGTGTGTATGGAGACTGTAATATGGGCGTGCGGTCGCCCATGGAAACTGGACAAGAGAAGTCTGGCCTGTTTAGGGACTGTAAATCTAAAGCCATATGATATGTATTCTCACCTAGAGAAATTGCTTCTTATGGAAATTTTGACTTCTAGAGTCTGTGTGTGCCACTTTTGGCTTGTGCATGAGCTTCAATAAAAATAAAGGAACTTATTAAAAAATATATGTATCATTTGTAAACCTTGACCATGATTCCAGAAACACCTGTCCAAGTGTTGTGGCTGGTATTGCAGCTCCATTAAAGTGTAAAAAAAAAAGAAGCCATGTTTTTCTAATCTTGGACATTCCCTGTAAATGTAACCAAGAAGTGGAACACATAAACTAGTACAACACAACTATTTTGTAACTATTTTTAGTTTATTTCTTATAGCGACATAAATTAGAAGTAAGATTCTTCCCCATTTTTATTCTTCTGTGTGAAGCAAAATGATCCCCCCCACAGGCCACCGACAGATGACCCCCCCATCGCTTTCATTGCATTGCTTGCCCACAGCACTTCGAGAATGGCTGAGATAATGATTGTGAGGTCACTTTTCTTCATGGTAGTTGACATTATAGCATCATTAATCCTCACTTTTACCTTTGGATTTCAGCACATTAAACACATTTTTTCTTCCTCTGAACAGCACTTAATGTGGAAAAAAAAATAAATTATATTTTTTCACTGTTGGCTCCTTATCTACATTAGTATTTATAGCATCCAAGTTTTTTTATCTATTTTAATTTTAGTTTTTGTTTCTTTTTTTAAAGTTTTTTTTTCCAGGAGAGAGAAAAATTCCCAGGGATATCAAGTGCAACTTCACGCATCAATGTTCCTCTAATGTACCAGTCTGGGGTCTAGGAAAAAATAACAAACTGAAACCTGAAATTGGTTACAAAAAAAAAAAAAGCACCATTTTTGTTCATGGGTCTGAGACTAAACTGCAATCCCAGGCACTGCCTAGAAGCAAGAATGCTGTAGATAAGCCCCCGATGTAACCTGAAAGATAAGAAAAACGAGTTAGATTATACTCACCCAGGGGCGGTCCCGCTTCGGTTCGGGTCCAATGGGCGTCGCGGTCCGGTCCGGTCCGGGGCCTCCTATCTTCTTACGATGTCGTCCTCTTCTTGTCTTCACGCAGCGGCTCTGGCGCAGGCATACTTTATCTGTCCTGTTGAGGGCAGAGCAAAGTACTGCGGTGCGCAGGCGTCGGGAAAGGTCAGAGAAGGCCAGCGCCTGCGCACTGCAGTACTTTGCTCTGCCCCCAACAGGACAAATCAGTACGCCTGCGCCGGAGCCGCAACAGGAAGCAAAGAAGAGGACGTCATCGTAAGAAGATGGGAGACGCTGGAGTGGACAGCGACGCCCATCGGACCCGAACCGAACCAGGACCGCCCCTGGGTGAGTATAATCTAACTTGTTTTTCTTATCTTTCAGGATACATCGGGGGCTTGTCTACACCATTTCAGAATGCTGTAGATAAGCCCCTGGTGGCGGTGGCTTTAGCTTATAGGCGAAAAATGGGGTGACAGATTCCCTCTAACTAGTTTGTCACTTTTTAGTTATTTCTCCTATCACTTTTTAGCCATATTGTATAACCTTTCTGTTTTTCCATCAATGTCTTTTGTGGGCCGAGTCCCTCTTTAATTTCTATGTGCACTTACCTGCACTATGTGCTCCAGCCTGTAGCGCATGGTTTGATGCAACTGCAACTATCAGTGTTTCTGTAGGAAAAATGGCAAACTGAAACCCTAAGGCTATGCGGATTTTGATGCGTTTCTGCAGCGTTTATGGGCGCGCAGAGTTGCATCAAATCCGCAGTGTAGTACAGCAACAATGACAGTCAATGGGAATTTGAGAATTGCTGTGCACATGCTGCGGAAAAATCCGCGCGTATTCGCTGTGTTTTTTTTCCCCGCAGCATGTCAATTCTTTGTGCCGAAACGCAGCGTTTCTGCACCCATTGACTATACATTGAGTAAGGCAAATCCGCACTCAAAAACGCATGACAATCCGCAAGAAATGCGCATCAATTCCGCATTAAATCCACAAGCATTTTTGCCTGCATTTTCTGCCAAGAGATGCAGATTCTGTGCCGAAAATTCCGCAGGCCAATCCACAACGTGTGCACATTCTTTAAAGAAGTTATCCTCGATTGTTTTTCCCCAAAATACCACCATTTTTGTTGTGTGGTGAATGGTGCTAAGCTGCAATACCATGCACAACCTAGAGGGAAGAGTGGCGCTGTCTGAAAAAAATAGCTATCCTGTACATTTTTATATAAAATTTAAAAATAACAGATTTTTCTATACGGTTTCCATTATGATGCTGTTCCATTTTCCTTGTTATTATATATTTAGCATTTTTTATACAGTATTTATCTAATAATATTATCTATTAAGACTATATATTTTTATTTTTGCTGAATTTTTGAAATTTTAATCCTTTTTTAATGGAGATTTTCTAATATAATTTTTTTACATTAAATACTTAGTGCTAAGAAGATGGATCAGCATAATCGTACCCAGTATTGTGATAATGGCCTATTTTAGCCTTCGCGGCTTCTCGGTGTTCTGCCCCCAGAACTTGCGCAATCTTTCTCCGTCAGAAACATAAATCTATGTCCTTTTTATAAACTGAACTGAGGAGCAGGTGAGATTCTCAAGAAATTTAACAAAGCTTCTGCCATCCTCCTCCTCCTCCTCCGTCTATGCTCCATCATCCTGGAGGGAAGAAAGATCGAAGCCTCATATTTTCTGGTGCTGTCATTGTTCATTTTATCTCGGAGTTGGAAAAAAAAAAAGTAAACGGAATAATTTGCTGGAAGCAAAGTTGCAACTAATAACTGTGTGATGAAATTCTTCAGTTGTCACTGGATCTCGAAGTAAAAAAAAGAAGCTCCATAGAATAATTAGGAAGAACACCAAGAAGAAGATGTAGACCCATCGAGATGGTGGTTGTCATGAATCCCAATGGCTAGGGATAGCAAGGGACAAGCAAAGTAATACAAAATATCGGACGAGCTCTAGGGTGATGGAACCTGGGCTGACCACTGCCCTACGCCTGACAAACGCAACTAGAGATAGCCAGGGAGCGTGCCTACGTTGGTTCTAGACGCCACGCACCAGCCTAAGAGCTAACTAGTACTGCAGAGAAAATAAAGACCTCACTTGCCTCCAGAGGAATGAACCCCAAAAGGTATAGTTGCCCCCCACATGTATTGACGGTGAAATGAGAGGAAGGCACACACATAGAGATGATATATATAGGTTCAGCAAATTGAGGCCCGCTGTAAACTAGAAAGCAGAACGATACAAAAGGGGTCTGAGCGGTCAGCAAAAAACCCTAATCAAAAAACCATCCTGAGATTACAAGAACCCATGTGCCAACTCATGGCACATGGGGAGAACCTCAGTCCACTAGAGCTACCAGCTAGCATAGAGACATAATAAGCAAGCTGGACAAAAAAACCAACAACTGAAAATCAGCACTAAGCTTATCCTGAAAGATCTGGGAGCAGGTAGGCAGGAACCAAACAGAGCACATCTGAATACATTGATAGCCGGCAAGGGAATGACAGAAAGGCCAGGTAAAATAGGAAACACCCAGCCTCTGATGGACAGGTGGAAACCAAAGGCCGCAACCCACCAAAGTCACCCAGTACCAGCAGTAACCACCAGAGGGAGCCCACAAACAGAATCCACAACAGTACCCCCCCCTTGAGGAGGGGTCACCGAACCCTCACGAGAACCCCCAGGGCGATCAGGGTGAGCTCTATGGAAGGCGCGGACCAAATCAGTCGCATGAACATCGGAGGCGACCACCCAGGAATTATCCTCCTGACCATAACCCTTCCACTTAACCAAATACTGGAGTTTGCGTCTGGAAACACGAGAATCCAAGATCTTCTCAACAACATACTCCAATTCTCCCTCCACCAGCACCGGAGCAGGAGGCTCAACCGAAGGAACAACGGGCACCTCATACCTCCGCAACAACGACCGATGGAACACATTATGAATAGCAAACGATGCTGGGAGATCCAAACGAAAAGATACAGGGTTAAGAATCTCCGAGATCCTATAAGGACCGATGAACCGAGGCTTGAACTTAGGAGAAGAGACCTTCATAGGGACAAAACGAGAAGACAACCACACCAAATCCCCAACAAGAAGTCGGGGACCCACGCGGCGACGGCGATTAGCAAACTGCTGAGTCTTCTCCTGAGATAACTTCAAATTGTCCACCACCTGGTTCCAAATCTGATGCAGCCTGTCCACCACCACGTCCACTCCAGGACAATCCGAAGACTCCACCTGACCAGAGGAAAAACGAGGATGAAACCCCGAATTACAAAAAAAAGGAGAGACCAACGTGGCAGAACTAGCCCGATTATTAAGAGCAAATTCGGCCAGTGGCAAAAAAGCAACCCAGTCATCTTGATCAGCAGAAACAAAACACCTCAAATAAGTTTCCAAGGTCTGATTAGTTCGCTCCGTCTGGCCATTCGTCTGAGGATGGAATGCAGACGAGAAAGACAAATCAATGCCCATCTTGGCACAAAACGTCCGCCAAAATCTAGACACAAACTGGGATCCCCTGTCAGAAACGATATTCTCCGGAATCCCATGCAAACGAACCACGTTCTGAAAAAATAAAGGGACCAACTCAGAGGAGGAAGGCAACTTAGGCAAGGGCACCAAATGAACCATCTTAGAAAAGCGGTCACACACAACCCAGATAACGGACATTTTCTGTGAAACCGGGAGATCAGAAATAAAATCCATGGAAATGTGCGTCCAAGGCCTCTTCGGGATGGGCAAGGATAACAACAACCCACTGGCCCGAGAACAGCAAGGCTTAGCTCGAGCACACACTTCACAAGACTGCACAAAGGTACGCACATCCCTAGACAAGGAAGGCCACCAAAAAGACCTGGCCACCAAGTCTCTAGTACCAAATATTCCAGGATGACCAGCCAACACAGAAGAATGGACCTCGGAGATGACTCTACTGGTCCAATCATCCGGAACAAACAGTCTTTCTGGTGGACAACGATCCGGTTTATCCACCTGAAACTCCTGCAATGCACGTCGCAAGTCTGGGGATACGGCGGACAATATTACCCCATCCCTAAGGATACCAGTAGGCCCAGAGTCTCCAGGAGAGTCAGGCACAAAACTCCTGGAAAGAGCATCTGCCTTCACATTCTTTGAACCTGGCAGGTATGAAACCACGAAATTGAAATGAGAAAAAAACAACGACCAACGAGCCTGTCTAGGATTCAAACGCCTGGCAGACTCAAGGTAAATGAGATTCTTGTGATCAGTCAAGACCACCACACGATGTTTAGCACCCTCAAGCCAATGACGCCACTCCTCAAATGCCCACTTCATGGCCAAAAGCTCCCGATTACCCACATCATAATTGCGCTCGGTGGGCGAGAATTTTCTAGAGAAGAATGCACATGGCTTCATCACCGAGCCATTAGAACTTCTCTGTGACAAAACCGCCCCCGCTCCAATCTCGGAAGCATCAACCTCAACCTGAAAAGGAAGTGAAACATCTGGTTGACACAACACAGGAGCAGAAGAAAACCGGCGCTTAAGTTCCTGAAAGGCCTCCACGGCCGCAGGAGACCAATCAGCAACATCAGCACCCTTTTTAGTCAAATCAGTCAAAGGTTTAACAATACTGGAAAAATTAGCAATGAACCGACGATAAAAATTAGCAAACCCCAAGAACTTCTGAAGGCTCTTAACAGATGTAGGTTGTGTCCAGTCACAAATCGCCTGAACCTTGACGGGATCCATCTCAATAGTAGAAGGAGAAAAAATGTACCCCAAAAAAGAAATCTTCTGGACTCCGAAGAGACACTTTGAGCCCTTCACAAACAGAGAATTGGCCCGCAGAACCTGAAACACCTTCCTGACCTGTAGAACATGAGACTCCCAGTCATCAGAAAACACCAAAATATCATCCAAATACACAATCATAAACTTATCCAGATATTCACGGAAAATATTGTGCATAAAGGACTGAAAGACTGACGGAGCATTGGAGAGTCCAAAAGGCATTACCAAATACTCAAAATGGCCCTCAGGCGTATTAAATGCGGTTTTCCACTCATCACCCTGTTTTATCCGCACCAGATTATACGCACCGCGAAGATCTATCTTAGTGAACCACCTAGCCCCCTTAATGCGAGCAAACAAATCAGTCAATAATGGCAATGGATACTGATACTTGACTGTAATCTTATTCAGAAGGCGATAATCTATACAAGGCCTCAGGGAACCATCTTTTTTTGCCACGAAAAAAAAACCTGCTCCCAGAGGGGACGAAGATGGACGAATATGTCCCTTTTCCAAGGACTCCTTAATATAATTCCGCATAGCAGTATGCTCTGGCAGTGACAGATTAAATAAACGACCCTTAGGGAACTTACTGCCAGGAATCAATTCTATAGCACAGTCACAATCTCTATGCGGAGGGAGCGAATTGAGCTTAGGCTCCTCAAAAGCATCCCTATAGTCAGACAAAAACGCAGGGATCTCAGAAGGAGTAGATGAAGCGATTGAAATCGGAGGTGCATAATCATGAACCCCCTGACATCCCCAGCTTAACACAGACATTGTTTTCCAGTCCAGGACAGGATTATGAGTTTGTAACCATGGCAGACGAAGCACTAGTACATCATGTAAATTATACAGTACAAGGAAGCGAATCACCTCCTGATGAACGGGAGTCATGCGCATGGTCACTTGTGTCCAATACTGCGGTTTATTCATAGCCAATGGTGTAGAGTCAATTCCCTTCAGAGGAATAGGAACTTCCAGAGGTTCCAGACTAAAACCGCAGCGTTTAGCAAATGACCAATCCATAAGACTCAGGGCAGCGCCCGAATCCACATAGGCATCGACGGAAATGGAAGACAGTGAAAAAATCAGAGTCACAGACAAAATGAACTTAGGCTGCAGAGTACCAATGGCAAAAGATTTATCAACCCTTTTTGTGCGTTTAGAGCATGCTGATATAACATGAGCTGAATCACCACAATAAAAACACAATCCATTTTTCCGCCTATAATTTTGCCGTTCACTTCTGGACTGAATTCTATCACATTGCATAGTCTCAGGTGCCTGTTCAAAAGACACCGCCAACTGGTGCACGGGTTTGCGCTCCCGTAAACGCCGATCAATCTGAATGGCCATAGCCATCGACTCATTCAGACCTGTAGGCATAGGGAACCCCACCATAATATCCTTAATGGCCTCGGAAAGACCATTTCTGAAGTTTGCAGCCAGGGCGCACTCATTCCACTGAGTAAGCACCGACCATTTCCAAAATTTTTGACAATATATTTCCGCTTCATCATACCCCTGAGAGAGGGCTAATAAAGCCTTTTCAGCCTGAATCTCCAGGTTGGGTTCCTCATAGAGCAATCCCAATGCCAGAAAAAACGCATCCACATTGAGCAATGCAGGATCCCCTGGTGCCAATGCAAATGCCCAATTCTGAGGGTCGCCTCGCAGGAAAGATATTACAATCTTGACCTGTTGAGCAGGGTCTCCAGAGGAGCGAGATTTTAAAGAAAGAAACAATTTACAATTGTTCCTGAAATTCAGGAAGGTAGATCTATCTCCAGAAAAGAACTCTGGAATAGGAATTCTAGGTTCAGACATGGGAGTGTGAACAACAAAATCCTGTATGTTTTGAACTTTTGCCGCGAGATTACTCAGGCTGGAAGCCAAACTCTGGACATCCATGTTAAACAGCTAATATCAGAGCCATTCAAGGGTTAAGAGGAGGTAAGAAGCAGCTAGACAGCAATTAAGGGCTAGGCAGCAAAACTCTGAAGGAAAAAAAAAAAAAAAAATTTCCCTTAAACACTTCTTTTTCTCCTGCTTCAGCCCAAACAATTAACACTTTGTGGGCCGGCTATACTGTCATGAATCCCAATGGCTAGGGATAGCAAGGGACAAGCAAAGTAATACAAAATATCGGACGAGCTCTAGGGTGATGGAACCTGGGCTGACCGCTGCCCTACGCCTGACAAACGCAACTAGAGATAGCCAGGGAGCGTGCCTACGTTGGTTCTAGACGCCACGCACCAGCCTAAGAGCTAACTAGTACTGCAGAGAAAATAAAGACCTCACTTGCCTCCAGAGGAATGAACCCCAAAAGGTATAGTTGCCCCCCACATGTATTGACGGTGAAATGAGAGGAAGGCACACACATAGAGATGATATATATAGGTTCAGCAAATTGAGGCCCGCTGTAAACTAGAAAGCAGAACGATACAAAAGGGGTCTGAGCGGTCAGCAAAAAACCCTAATCAAAAAACCATCCTGAGATTACAAGAACCCATGTGCCAACTCATGGCACATGGGGAGAACCTCAGTCCACTAGAGCTACCAGCTAGCATAGAGACATAATAAGCAAGCTGGACAAAAAAACCAACAACTGAAAATCAGCACTAAGCTTATCCTGAAAGATCTGGGAGCAGGTAGGCAGGAACCAAACAGAGCACATCTGAATACATTGATAGCCGGCAAGGGAATGACAGAAAGGCCAGGTAAAATAGGAAACACCCAGCCTCTGATGGACAGGTGGAAACCAAAGGCCGCAACCCACCAAAGTCACCCAGTACCAGCAGTAACCACCAGAGGGAGCCCACAAACAGAATCCACAACAGGTGGTATGGGCATGATGGTGGGAGAGTTCTAGTCCTACTGTCCCTTTATAGGAAAAAGGATCAAAAGTCTTATACGTGATCAGTTGTATAGCTACAGTGGCATGTAAAATTTTGGGCACCCCTGGACCAAATTACTGTTATTGTGAACTGTTGTGCAAGTTGAAGATGAAATGATCTCTATAAAGTCTAAAGTTAAAGATATCACATTCCCTTTATGTTTTAGCTGCAACACAACCCCAAAGCATGATTGTTCCACCACCATGCTTAATGTCCTTTTCCTGAAATTCTATTTACTTTTTTCTCCACACCTACCTTTGATCATTGTGGCCAAAGATTTCTATTTTAACCTCATCGGTCCACAGGACTTGTTTCCAAAATACACCAGGCTTGTTTAGATGTTCTTTTGCATACTTCTGATGCTGAATTTTATGGTGAGAATGCAGGAGAGGTTTTCTTCTGATGACTTTTTTCTAAAGGCCATATTTGTGCAGGTTATCTCTGAATTGTAGAACAATGTATCAAAACTCCAGAATCTGTTAAATCTTTCTCTAAGGGTGCCCAAACCTTTGCATCAGCCCTTTTTCCTTTTTTATAATTTTTTTAAAATTACAAAAATGACAAAGTATATTTTATTTTATTTTGCCTAAAATACAAAATAAATGTGTTACCTTTAACTTTAGGCCTTTTAGAGATCATTTCATCTTCAACTTGATTAACTTCACATTGACAGTAATTTCGACCAGGGGTGCCCAAAGTTTTACATGCCACTGTAAAGGCGGGGGTGCGCATATTGTGGGGCCAATACTTAAGATCCTATGGGAACACGTGGCCCACATACGCAATTAGATGATGTGTCAAGTGCATCACGGCCATAGTGATTTGCATCCAGCCAATGACCTTTAATGGTCAGAAGCCAAAATTGCTCTCAAGACCATTACTCTTGGACAGTAAACGAATCTAGAACTTTTCAATCTTCATCTAGGGCATAGAAGTTGATAGTCTACGCTGAAGATCACCTCAAGTCCTTGGGGAGGAATGACAAGTCGTAGGATTATAGTTTTGTTTTAAGGAACTGTCAACCCCGTCAAACTTGTCTTTCCACCTGTCATCCAGTCATTAGGACTTACCAATCTGCCGATAGGACTTGTCGTTCTTCATCAAGGACCTTACACTGTGCCCCTAAGGCTTGTAACTCCATCTTTAGGATTTGTCTTTCCGCCCTTATTACTTCCCAATCCTACGGCTTGTTACTCTTCCCGAGGGCCTGTCATTCAGTCTTTCGGACTTGCCACTATGCCTCTAGGAATTCTCTTTCTTCTCCCCAGGACTAGTAACTTTGCAGCCAGGACTTGTCTTTCAGCTCTTAGGACTTTCTGCTCCCAGGACCTGGCACTCTGCACTTAGGACTTGTCACTACTCCTCTTGAGACTGTTGTTTTGCCCTCAGGCCATGATATATAATTCCCAGAACCAGCTGTTGTCGTTCTGATAATGTGCCATGTGTTGGTATTATCTCGGTAACATCTTTGTACATGGCTGCCTGCAGAATAACGATAATCGTTCAGCTTTTACTTGTAATTTTCTGCCTGGAAACTGTTGCTTTCTGATCGGATCTTTATCTCCGAGCGTCCCGTCCTGTCACTTCCACTCCACTGACATTTTGCTGCAGATGCGCTTTTCATGTGTTGAGCAGCTTCTCTGCGCTATAATGTGACATTCAAGCTCTGCAAAAGTCGTTCTTAATCCAGTGAATATGTAAAATGCTCTGCTGTAAAGACTCAGACCATGCTGATATAACCTGGGCATTTTCTGTATATAACTTTATCTATATAATATATGTACAGTTCATATAGGTTATGTATCTTCTTGTACATTGTGTATAGCCATGCTAGTATATACGTACAGCTGGTATAACCTGGGTATTGGGAGAGTGGGGGCATTTAGGAGAAATGTCAAACAGTAAATTCTTCTCCAGATGTGACCTACTGTAAGGGCATAGATATCAGCTTAGTACAGCTGGTGTAACCTGGGCATCTCCTCTACAGTGGTCTGTAAAATGTAGGGCACCCCTGGTCAAAATTACTGTTACTGTGAACAGTTAAGCAAGCTCAAGATGAAATGCTCTCTAAAAGGCGTAAAGTCACCGATGACACATTTCCTTTGTATTTTAGGCATATAATATTTATTTATATAAATATGTAAATATTTATTTAAATATTTATATAATTGCCTTGTAATATTTTCATTTCCTGTTCTGTCCAGATGTCACCGTATCCCAGAATTCCAAGCAGAGGAAGTTCACCAACCGCCATATTGGGACACCCAAGTGATGGGTGTCTCAATATGGAAACTGCTGCTGGTACCAACCTATTGCACGGTACCACCAGCGGAGCACCGTCGCACCACACACTCTATACGCCGTACGCCCCCCCACACACACTCTATACGCCGTATGCACCACACACACACACTCTATACGCCGTATGCACCACACACACACACACACACTCTATACGCCGTATGCACCACACACACACACTCTATATGCCGTACGCCCCCCCACACACACTCTATACGCCGTATGCACCACACACACACACAATCTATACGCCGTACGCACCACACACACACACTGTATATGTCGTATGCACCACACACACACACACACACTCTATACGCCGTATGCCCCCCCCCACACACTCTATACGCCGTATGCCCCCCCACACACACTCTATACGCCGTATGCACCACACACACAATCTATACGCCGTAGCACCACACACACACACTGTATACGTCGTATGCACCACACACACACACACACACACTCTATACGCCGTATGCACCACACACACACTCTATACGCCGTACGCCCCCCACACACACACTCTATACGCCGTACACACCACACACACACACACTCTATACGCCGTATGCACCACACACACACAATCTATACGCCGTACGCACCACACACACACACTGTATACGTCGTATGCACCACACACACACACACACACACTCTATACGCCGTACACACCACACACAGACTCTCACAATCTCACACTCACACAGCCTCTTGCGCGGTACCACCAGCGGAAGACCGTCGCAAACGCGCCGCCGCCGGGATCAGCCGAATGATTCACTGACTGCCGCCATGTTTGTACAGGAGGAGTGCATGCGCAGTTTTAATGTGATCGCCACTATCTGTCTGCACAAAGATGGCGGTGGTCTGATTTACTGCGCCTGCACGAATTACGCGCAGGTGCAGTGAATCATTCGGCTGATCCCGGCGGCAGATGCGGACGTGTCTACAGGCAGAGGAAGCCGGTCACATTAAAGGGGTTTTCCCACGAACGAAAGTTCATTTAAAAAATTGACTGTGTCTGACCGTGTACGGAGCATACCACATCTCCAGGGCAGGGGAGGAGGCAAAAGACAATACTGACATTACAGCAGGGGATCACAGTGGATTCATTTTGTGAGGTAAAACTATTTCACTGACTGTTTTTAAAAAATATTTTACCTCACAAAATGTATCCTGTGCGATCTCCTGCTGTAATGTCAGTATTGTCTTTAGCATCCTCCCCTGCCCTGGAGATGTGGTATGCTCCGTACACGGTCAGACACAGACAATTTTTAAAATGAACTTTTGTTCGTGGGAAAACCCCTTTAAAAAGCAAATATCAACGCCAACATGGCTCCTCCTAAAAAGTACGCCAATGACAATGAACGGAAAGCAGCAAAGGCACAACGTCGAAGACAACAAAGGGCAAATGAGACTCTTGAAGAGCAACAGCATCGCTGGGACAAAAACAATGCATATAAGCGTAGGCGTCAAGCCCATGAGTCCCCTGATGCAAAAGTCATTAGATTATCACAGGATGCCATTAGGCAACAACAGCGCTGCATGCCCGCCCCCACTGTGACATTACCACCCTCCTGATGCGATAGCATTGGGCCTCCATCTATTATATATATATATATATATATATATATATATATATATATATATATATATATATTCATATTCATCTTCTAGATTTAAAAATTTTAAAGAGGAAAATGGGGTTGATGCAAAAGGTTGGGCACCCTACATGGTTCGTACCTAGCTGAACCCCCTTTTGCAAGTATCACAGCTTGTAAATGCTTTTTGTAGGCCAACAAGAGTCTTTCATTTCTTGTTTGAGGGATTTTCATCCATTCTTCCTTGAAGAATTCTTCCAGTTCTTTTAGATTTCTGGGTTGTCTTGCATCCTCTGCTATGTTGAGGTCTAGACACAGATTTTCAATGATGCTCAGATCAGGGGACTGTGAGGGACATTGTAAAACCTTCAGTTTGCGCCTTTTGAGGTCGCCTATTGTGGATTGTGGCTTGTGTTTATGATCATTATCCTTTTATAGAAGCCATCCTCTTCCTCTTTCACCTTCAGCTTTTTTACAGATGGTGTTCAAGAATTTGTTGACATTTCATTGAATCCATTCTTCCCCGTACCCGTGAAGTGTTCCCCGTGCCATTGGCTGCAGCACAACCCGAAAGCATGATTGATCCACCCCCATGCTTAATGGTTGGTGAGATGTTCTTTTCCTGAAATTCTGTGCCATTTTTTCTCCACACAAACCTTTGATCATTGTAGCCACAGAGTTCTATTTTAACCTCATCAGTGCATAGAACTTGTTTCCAAAATGCATCATTCTTGTTTAGATGTTCTTTTGCATACTTCTGACTCTGAATTTTATGTTGAGAATGCAGGAGTGGTTTTCATCTGATGACTCTGCCATGAAGGCCATATTTGTGCAGGTGTCTCTGAACAGTAGAACAATGTACACTAATTCTGCTAAATCCTTCTGAAGGACTTTTGCAGTTAAGCAAGGGTTCTGATTTGCCTCTCTAGCAATGCAACGAGCAGCTCTCACTGAAATTTTGCTTGGTCTTCCAGACCTTATCTTGAAGCTCCACTGTTCCTGTTAACTGCCATTTCTTAGCTATATTTCGAATTAAGGAAAGAAAAACTTGAAAACACTTTGCTATCTTCTGATAGCCTTCTCCTGGATTGTGGTCCTCCACCATTTTCATTTTCAGAGTGCTAGACAGCTGCTTAGAAGAACCCATGGCTGCTGTTTTTTAGCACAAGGTTAGATGAGGCTGGATTTTATAAAGCTGGGAAATTTGCATCACCTGGCCTTTCCTAACAATGATAGTGAACAAGCCATAACCCTAACAGGCTAATTATGGTCTAAAACCTTGATAAAAGTAATCTGAGCAAATCTCAGAGGGTGCCCAAACTTTTGCATTGGCCCACTTGTCTTTTTGTAATTTTTTTTTAAAAAGTAAATTTTTCTTGTGTAAAATATAAAGGAAATGATTCATTTGTAACTTTAATTGTGTTTTAATTGTCATTTCATCTTCAACTTGTTTAACTGTTCACAATAACAGTAATTTTGACCAGGGGTATAACTATATACAGTGCCTTGAAAAAGTATTCATATACTGTGAACTTTTCCACATTTTTTTCAAGTAGGTCTAGCTCTGTGAGATTGGATGAAGAGCATCTGTAAATAGCAATTTTCAAGTTTCGCCACATATTCTCAATTATATTTCGGTCTGGACTGTGACTGGACCGTTCACACACAGGAATATGCTTTGATCTAAACCCTCCATTGTAGCTCTGTCAGGAAGTTTAGGGCCGTTTTCCTGCTGTAACGTAAATCTACACCACAGTCTCATGTACTTTACAACCTCCAACAGGTTTTACTCCAGTATTGCCCTGTATTTAGCTCCATCCATCTGCCCATCAACTATGACCATCTACTCTGTACCTGCTGAAGAAAAGCATCCCTACAGCATGATGCTGCCACCACCATATTGGACGGTGGGGATGGTGTTTTCAGGGTGATATTTAGTGTTATTTTTTGGCCACACATGGCGTTTTGTATTTAGCCCAAAAAGTTCTACTTTGGTCTCATCTGACCCGAGCACCTTCTTTCATATGCTCGCTCTGTCCACGGCATGGATTTTACAAACTGTAAGCAGGACTTCTTATGACTTACTTTGAAAACTGGCTTTCTTCTTGTCACTCTTCCATAAAGGCCAGATATGTAAAGTATATGAATAATAGTTGTCTTGTGGGCAGATTCTCCCACTTAAGCTGTGGATCTCTTCAGCTCCTCCAGAGTGACCATGGGCTTCTTGGCTGCTTCTCTAATTAGTGCGCTCCTTGCTTGGAATGTCCGTTTAGGTGGACAGCCGTGTCTTGGTAGGTTTGTAGATGTGTCATACTCCTTCCATTTTTGGATGATGGATTGAACAGTGGCTCCGTGAGTTGTTCAGACCTTGTACTATTTTGTTTATAACCTAACCCTGCTTTACTCTTCTTCACAACTTTATCCCTGACTTGTCTGGTGTGCTCCTTGGTTTTCATGACACTGCTTGAAGCCTAATGTTGTCAGACAAACCTTTGAGGCCTTCACAGAACAGCTGTACATATACTGAGAATAAATTACACAGGTGGACTCAATTTTACTAATTATGTGACTTCTGGAGTGTCACTCAGGATATTATTTAAGGGTATGAGACTACAGGGGGATGAATACAAATGCATGTCACAGTTTCCAGATTTATATTTTTAAAATATTTAGAAAAACGTGTATCATTTCCTTTACACGTCGCAAATAATTGCCACTTTGTGTTGATATGTCACATAAAACCACAATAAAGTATAATTAAGTTTGTGGCTGTAACATGAAAAATGTGGAAACGTTCACAGGGTATGCATACTGTTTCAAGGCACTGTAGGTACAGCTGGTATAACCTGGACATCTTCTGTATATAAAAATATATGTACAGCAGTATAACCTGGGAATCTTCTGTATATAATTATATATGTACAGCTGGTTTAACCTGGGAATCTCCTGTATATAATTATATATGTACAGCTGGTATAACCTGGGCACCTCCTGTATATAATTATATGTGTACAGCTGATATAGCCTGGGCATCTTCTGTATATAATTATATACAGTATGTACAGCTGGTATAACCTGGATATCTTCTGCATATAATTATATATGTACAGCTGGTATAACCTGGGAATCTCCTTGATATAATTCTATATATACAGCTGGTATAACCTTGGCATCTCATGTATATAATTCTATATGTACAGCTGGTGTAACCTGGACATCTTCTATATATATAATTGTCTAAGGGGTACTTCTGTCTTTCTGTCGGCAACTTCTGTCACGGAAATCCCGTGTCGCTGATTGGTCTCGCCAGCTGCCTGTCATGGCTGCCGCGACCAATCAGCGACGGCCACAGTCCGATTAGTCCCTCCCTACTCCCCTGCAGTCAGTGCCCGGCGCCCGCATACTCCCCTCCAGTCACCGCAAACACTGGGTTAATGCCAGTGGTAACGGACCGCGTTATGCTGCAGGTAACGCACTCCGTTATCACTGTTATTAACCCTGTGTGTCCCCAACTTTTTACTATTGATGCTGCCCATGCAGCATCAATAGTAAAAAGATGTAATGTTAAAAATTAATAAATAAAAACAAACAAACCTGCTATTCTCACCCTCCGTAGTCCGCCCAGGCGCGCTTGGCTGCCGCCATCTTCCGTTCCCAGAGATGCATTGCGAAATTACCCAGAAGACTTAGCGGTCTCGCGAGACCGCTAAATCATGTGGGTAATTTCGCAATGCATCCTGGGAACGGAAGATGGCAGCAGCCGCACACACATCGCCAGAGCTTCGCTGGATCCCGGCGGGTGAGTATATAACTATTTTCTATTTTAATTATTTTTTTAAACAGGGATTTGGTGCCCACACTGCTCTACACTACGTGGGCTGCGTTATATACTGCGTGGCTGCTATATACTACATAGCCAGTGTTAGATACTATGTGGGCTGTGTTTTGTACTGCGTGGGCTGTGCTATAAATTACGTGGCCAGTGTTATATACTGCGTGGCCTGTATTAACACATCGGGTATTCTACAATATGTATGTATGTATATAGCAGCCACATAGTATATAGCACAGGCCACGTACTATTTGTCTGCTATATGCTACGTGGCTCCTATATACTACGTGGCCTGTGCTATATACTATGTGGCTGCTATATACTACGTGGCCTGTGCTATATACTATGTGGCTGCTATATACATACATACATATTCTAGAATACCCGATGTGTTAATACAGGCCACCATCTAGTCTGTATATAATTATATATGTACAGCTGGTATAACCTGGGTATCTCCTGTATGTAATTATATATGTATAGCTGGTATAACATGGGTATCTTCTGTATATAATTATATATGTATAGCTGGTATAACCTGGGCATCTCCTGTATATAATTATATATATATGCAGCTGGTATAACCTGGGCATCTCCTGTATATAATGTTATATGTGTAACTAATAATAAAGTTCTGCATTGCCTGCAGCCAGGCTGGTATAACCTGAGTATTCAGCAATGCCTAAAATGGGGGTATTTAGGAGAAATGGCAAAACAGTAAATTCTTCTCCAGATGTGACTTAAGAGCAGAGATTACAGCTTTGTTCTTCTTTTCTCCTACCAGACGACCAGAAGAAAGTTCAGGAGGAGGACTTTGACATTGACATGGACGCCCCAGAAACAGAGAAAGCAGCTGTGGCAATACAGTCTCAGTTCAGAAAATTTCAAAAGAAGAAGCAGGGGGCAGATGACTCGTAGTACCTACCTCTCACCACTAGGGGAATAAGAAAACAAAGAAAATTTTATCTGAAAAAATATAACGGATAGAATGGTCGATCAGGAAATTCTGAATATATCGGGTGCATGTACAAAGGGGCTAACTATTTATAGTCTACTAGACACAATCACTGAGCGCTTCACTGCAGTCTGTTATCTAGGAACCGATTCAACTGTAACCTCCTATTTTATGTGATGTTATAATAAAACATGCTGAGATGAGAAGTGCAAACCCGTCTCAGTTGTGGTTATTTTTTTTTTCAGTATTTTGTGTATATTTCTAGGTAAGGAACCACTTGTATGAGGCTGAGACCACAATCAAGAAAGTATGAATGGTAAAGCTGTAAGGGGTCACGGCAAAAAAAGGGGCGACCCTCGTCTACGGCTGCCGATAACCCGCCATCCACCAAACTAAGACATGGCAGCTGTAATCTCTCATATTAAGCATTAATTTATTTAAAGAGGACCTGTCACTTATCATGAATATATTTTTTTTTAGCTGCCGCTGTTCTCCTGAATCCGGCCTTGTTGTTTTTTATTCCTGCTCCTCTCCGTTCCTGAGATATGGCCCCTACTTCCCATATATAAATCTGATCTTTTTTTTTTAGCCAAGAGGGTGTAGTCCTCAAGAAGATGCCCACAGAAAAAAATTGTACATGCCCACTTGGCTAAAAATAATAAATTAATTTATCGGGAAATACAATTTTCAGGTATGGAGAAGGTCAGGAACAAAAGAAAAACATCATCGGATTCAGCGGCATTTGGAGCAGGAAAAAGACAAATATTTATGGCAAGTGACAAGTCCTCTTTATTAGGTAGTCATGGGCAGTCCTCGCGGCTGTTCGACAGCAGCAACACATGCAGGGATTGCCTGTTTGTTAGACGATCCCTACAAGTGTTAAGGCAGTCGAACATGTGCGACGAAACATGCAGCCACGGGGACTTCAGTATATTTTTCGAGCACGTCGAAGTCGCTCGGTTAGCACCAGAGCATGCTCAGATAACACCTTACCCCAGCACATTCGCTCATGACTAGTGCAGACCCCAATTAGTATTCTGCGACCATTCCCCCACAGACCACATATTTTTGTACATGTCAACTCCCGGAGTCCATAAAGTCACGCTCTACTGCCTGAGCAAGGCACGGCCTTCTGGAGACCTCCCAATCAGTAACGATCCCTGAAGATTTTTTGTTCATGGTACTGAGATACTTAGTCTGGACACTGGGGTTCATTCTGATAACGAGCATTCAGGGTGCTGGAAAAAGGCCATGGTCTGTATAAGGGACATGGACAGTCTTTGTGCACCCCGCTCAGGGCTGTGGAGTCGGTAAGCCAAACCTCCGACTTCTCAATTTCCATGTCACCGACTCTGACTCCGACTCCACCAAAATGGGCTCCAACTCCACGACTCCAAATCCACAACACTGACAGGGCTGTGGAGTCAGTAAGCCAAACCTCCGACTCCAACTCCTCAATTTCCATGACACCGACTCCACCAAAATGGGCTCTGACTCCAACTCCATGACTGACTCCACAGGCCTGACCCCGCTCGGTAATCTCTGAGAAGACCATGTAAAAAAATGTCAAGTAAGCCTTCAATTCCAGATCTGTGATTCTTCAAAAGTACAACCTTTTTCGGGTGCACACCAAACGTACATCATAGGGTACAATATGAACATATAACATGCACCCTGTCCTGTGGCATGTATAGGGTGTAGAATCTAAAGTACATGTTCCCTATTGCAAAATCAGGACTGAGGCCTCACCACCCGGACCACGACCACACCGCGACCACACAATGTCAAATCGTCTCCAAACTTTGTTCTAAATGGGGTTCCACTGAAATCTTGAGGCTCCTTGTGTGAGAACCCGTGGAGCTTCACCTTCTGGGTGAGTTTTATGTCGCTAGACTGAAGTGTCCTAATATAACTTCAAACTTGCCAACGTTCCGAATGTCCAAAAAATGGGGGAGAGGGATCTCTTGAAGTCTTTGGGCGAGCATGACATTCTGCATCTTCCTAAATTCATAACTTGCTCTTATTCCGAATTATATCACATAGTTTTCTCTGTTCACAATCTAATGCCGCTATCACGAGTCCTATTAGCAGAAAGTGCCACACTGTGATACAGCTGAGACTGTCCATCACATAAGTAATATTTCAAGTAGCGACTTGCCCAATTATTATTTTCACATTGGGTGTGAAATGAATAGAAAATATGATAAAGCTGAAAATTAGTACAAAAAGTGCAAAATGAAGACTAAAATTCTGCATGTGCAAAGTTATTTAAATTTCCACCCAGAGGAAGAAGATGCTCAATATGGAACAATTATCTTTGAAAATAGTGTTCCCCTTCAAAGGGCATCGGTCAGTAGGATGAACCCTCCTAAGCGTCTACATGGGCATGTAGGTCAGAGGAAGCTGAATAACATGATAACTTTATCTCTGCAATCCGTTAATAATAATAATAATAATAATTTTATTTCTATAGCGCCAACATATTCCGCAGCACTTTACATTATAGAGGAGACTTGTATAGACAACAGACATTACAGCATAACAATAAACACATAGGTCAAAACAGATACCAAGAGGAATGAGGGCCCTGCTCCCAAGCTACAGTCTATGAGAAAATGGGGGAGACACAAGAGGTTGGTGGTAACAATTGCTTTCATTGTATGGTCCAGCCATCAATGTAATAAATAGGGTGTTCATGTAATGAATCAGAATGAATAAAAGTACATATACAGAGGGCTATTAAATGCATAAAGTGTCTGAGAACAGGAAACTGGGAACCTGGTTATGAAGAAAATTTGGAATGGGCAAGACAGGGATAGTTAGATAAGTGAGGTGGGGCAATAGACCAGTCTGAAGAAATTAGTTTTTAGGCCACGTTTAACACTATGGGTATTTGGGATTAATCGAATTATCCTGGGCAGTGCATTCCAGAGAATTGGCGCAGCAGCACGTGAGAAGTCTTGGAGACGGGAGTGGGAGGTTCAGATAATAAAGGATGTTAATCTTACGTTATTAGCAGAACGAAGGGCACGGGTAGGGTGGTAGACTGAGACGAGGGACGAGATGTAGGGTGGTGCTGAACCATAGAGTGCTTTGTGGGTGAGAGTGATAAGTTTATATTGAATTCCGGAGTGGATGGGTAACCAGTGCAATGACTGGCACAGGGTAGAGGCATCGGTGTAATGGTTGGTGAGGAATATAATCCTGGCTGCAGCATTCAGGATAGATTGGAGAGGGGAGGGTTTAGTAAGAGGGAGACTGATTAGTAGAGAGTTGCAATAGTCCAGACAAGAATAAATAAAAGCAACAGTACAGGTTTTTGCAGTGTCGAAAGTAAGAAAATGTTGAATTCTAGAAATGTTTTAAAGTTGTAGGTAACAAGAGCGAGCCAGTGATCAGATGTGGGGAGTTAAGGAAATATCTGAATCAAGTATTACTCCAAGACAGTGGGCTTGTTGCTGGCAAATAAAGGTGGAGCCACACATGGCAATGGCAATATTGGGCATAGGAAGGTTAGTGGAAGAGAAACACAAGGAGTTCAGATTTTCATAGGTTAAGTTTCAGATAGTGGGGGGACATGATGTTAGAGACAGCGGACAGACAATCACTGGTGTTTTGTATTTATGCAGCCATAATGTCAGGAGGTGCATAATTGGGTGTCATCAGCACTAAATCTACTGATTGTCCAATAGGGGCAGTATATAAGGAGAAGAGCAGGGGGCCTAGGACTAATCCCTGAGGAACCCCAACAGTAAGGGGAAAAGTAGAGGAAGAGGGGCCAGCAAAAGATACAGTGAAGGAGCAGTCAGAGAGGTAGGAGGATAACCAGGAGAGAACAGTGTCCTTGTGGCCGATAGAGCAGAGCATAGTGAGGAGCTGGTGATCCACAGTGTCGAATGCTGTGACACCCCAGGGTCCTGGTTGTCACAGTGGAATTGCTTTCCTAACGGGGAGAGTGATGTCAAGCTTGGAAGCAAGGGAAGATCTCTCCTATCACGTAACCACAAAGCACACAACATGTTCACACTCCAGGCCAGAAGGGGGAGCCCTGACCCAGTTTGTGGGTGGATCCCCTATATATATATTCTGGCAGAGTGTGTGAGAAGAAGGCCAGACAGCAGACTGGAGCAGTCTGAGGCAGAAAGCCAGAGAGCTGGAAAAGGCCAGAGAGGAGCTAGTCATGAAACTTCAGCCAAGGCGGAGCTGGTACACAAGGAGAATAGCTGAGCCAACGTGGGAGTCTGCAGCTCCTGGCAGAGAGAAGAAGGAAGGAAGGAAGAGAGCAGTATGAAGGACTGAAGGGGCCGTGCAGCCAAGAGGATCTGCAGCTCCTGGACAAAGAAACTAAGAAGTACGAACAGTGTGTAGTGAGCGTGCAGGAGAGCGAAGCACAGGAGAGAGACAACAGGGGAGGACAGCTGCGACTGGGCTACCTCCCTGGCAGAGCACAGACACAGTGGCATTGCTTTCCTCACGGGGAGAGTGATGTCAAGCTTAGAAGCAAGGGAAGATCTCTTCTATTGGGTATCCACAAAGCACACAACATGTTCACACTAGAGGCCAGAAGGTGGAGCCCTGACCCAGTTTGTGGGTGGCTCCCCTATATATATATTTTGGCTTGGAGGGAAAACAGTCAGTCTGTCAGAGGGACAGAGCAGAGTGAGTGAGAAGGACTGAAGGGGCCGTGCAGCCAAGAGGGGGCTGCAGCTCCTGGACAAAGAAACTGAGAATGATGAACAGCGTGTAGTGAGCATGCAGGAGAGCGAAGCACAGGAGAGAGACAACAGGGGAGGACAGCTGCGACTGGGCTACCTCCCTGGCAGAGCACAGACACTGGTAGCCAGAAGACTGAGGCTGTGAGGGACTCTAAGGCTTAAAGCAGAAACCGGCAGGACAGCTGGACTATACGTTACCTGTCCGCCCTAATACCCAGGAGACACAGTGGCGCATAGAGCCCGGGTCGTCATAGAGGCCCTCTAAAAAGGCTCTAGCCACATGTTATACGGGTTTGTGTCCCACCTTTATGGAGGACAGAGAGGACTGTGAGGACCTTGATAGAAGCCACAGGCAGCAAGAGACTACACCACAGCGCTGGTAGGAAGGCTTTCATCTCCACCTGATAAAGGGGACTCTGAACTTGCTTCCAAGCCAGCCGGACCCTGCCTGAACCTGTGATCTGGTGCCCTGGACTGTGGCTGCCTGAAGAATTCAGTAAACCAGGGAAATAGACTGCACACCTGTGTCCTCCGTTCTTTACTACACCACTCACCATCCTCATCTATAAACCAGGAGCCCTGGGGACATACTTCACCTGTGGGAAGTTCTACCATCTCGGCTGCCTTAACATCACCCCAGTGGACCCCTTTAAGCAGCGTCGATCCCCACTGACCGAATACCACAGGTGGCGTCACGAACACAAACTTTATTCAAAACGCCTTTAAGGATATTCCCTTTAACATGGGCGCCCAGGGCCACGGACCTGGTCGCTGCCACTGTGACATCCCCCTTTGAGTACCGGACCCGGTACCGAGTACCCCACGGCCCTGGCTGGCAATGCTGCAGAGAGATATGGGAGAATCAGATTTGATGTCTTATTCCAGAGAAATACACATTTTAAAATAGTGTAATACATTACATTACTGATCCTGTACTGATCCCGAGTTACATCCTGAATTATACCCCAGAGCTGCACTCACTATTCTGCTGGTGCAGTCACTGTGTACATATATTACAATACTGATCCTGAGTTACATCCTGTATTATACCCCAGAGCTGCACTCACTATTCTGCTGGTGCAGTTGAGTCACCCCACTGGCTAGGGGTACTCGATACCAGGTCCGGTGTTCACAGGGGGATGTCACGGTGGCTGCGACCCGGTCCGTGGCCCAGGGCGCCCATGTAAAAGGGAAAGTTCTTTAAGGGGAATGTTCGTGACACCACCTGTGGTATTCGTTCAGGGTGACCGACGCTGCTTTAAGGGGTCCGCTGGGGTGATGTTATGGCAGCTAGATGGTATACCTTCCCACAGGTGAAGTGTATCCCCAGGGCTTCCCAGTGTATAGGTGGTGAATGATGAATGGCGCAGTGAAGAACGAGGACAGAAGGTTGCAGCCTCTTTACCTTTAATGAAGACTTCAGCACCCACAGTCCAGGGCACCAGATCACAGGGCAGGCAGAATCCGGCCGGATTGGAGGCAAGTCCAGATTTCCCTTAGCCAGGTAGAAATCAGTAGCCCTTATGGCTTCACATAAGGGTCTCACAGATGTGGTGTTTCGCTCTCTCTGTCCCCCATATAGGATAGGACAATACCCGTATGACTGGTGTCTTGAGCCTGTTTATAGGGTCTCTTAGATAACCCGGCTCTGTAGATGTCACCGTGCCTCCTGGGTGTAAGTGCAGACAGGTAACCTGCAATTAGCTGTCCTTCCAGTCTCTGAAATAAGGCGTAGAGGTCCTTACTCCCTCGGTGTTCTAGCTACTGGTATGTTGCGCCTCAGAAGGTGACAGCTTGAGCGGGGCTGGTCCCCTTCTGGTATCCTCTCCTTTGCTTTGACTTCCTTCACGCTCGCTGCAATACAGTTCTGCCTTTCAATGTCTCTTTCCGGGAGCTGCAGCTCTGAGGGCATGCACAGCTCCTTTAACCTTCCATCCTCCTCAGACTCTGGTCTGGAACTTTCTAACAGAACTCCTGACTGGAGCTCTGTCAGGAAATGACTCCTGTCTGGAGCTAACTAGCTTTCCCTACAGACTACCAGTTATATATACTGTATATATGGGGAGTGTCCTAATTAATAGGAGCAGGAGCTCCCCCTGGTGGTCTGGAGTGTGAAATGTGTTACATGTTTGTGATATCTGGATGCAGTTATCCTTCTTTGCCTCCAAACGTAGCATCACTCTCCCCGAGAGGAAAGCAATGCCACTGCGATGAACAGGACCCTAGGGCGCCGCACTCCCCCCCGTTAAATCCAGTACTCCCAGACTGGGAAAAGAAAACAACAGTTACAGGTTAGCAAACAGACTTACACATTTTTGTAATGCTATAAAACAAATACTATATCTAAGGCTTCCCTTTATGGGAGGTGAGGTCACTTGAATGTTGCGTAACAAAACATATTTACATCGTATGCATACTTAATACTATTAACCACAGAAGGCAATATATTAACTAACTATTAAGTGCAAGTACCCTCTGAGGGTATTCTATCTCAAAGTTTTTCGTCCAACCCCCGTGAGTTACTTTATTCACTCCAGCTTATCAAAAGTACATCAGGATATCAACTCACTATCGCTATATTGAAACATCATTCTAACTGAATTCAAATTTTCGGCTTTCAATACAATTTACTATATTAGCTCTTTAATATATTTTAGCAAAGTGCAACTAGTAAACATTCCCTTTAAGGGTTTCAACAATATTCAAGTCCATTAAAACTTTAGAAACAGCAGCAATTATGCGAGGGACCCGTCATTAACCCTCAACATTGGTCTTGGGCGGGCTACAAGGCTTGTATCCAGTCCTGGAATCCTGGCGCGCCAGACGGGTTTTTCTTCTGGTCTCTGGAAAACAAAACATTTTCTAGCAACGTTAGAAACAGTCTCTCTAGAAGCAGTCTATTTAAAA
Source organism: Ranitomeya variabilis (assembly GCF_051348905.1). Classification (NCBI taxonomy): domain Eukaryota; kingdom Metazoa; phylum Chordata; class Amphibia; order Anura; family Dendrobatidae; genus Ranitomeya; species Ranitomeya variabilis. The sequence continues at coordinate 28,845,201 of NC_135234.1, read as the reverse complement.
GCTTCTTTTTGTAAAACCAGTAGGAAGCACTTTTAAGAAGGTGCAAACTATTTACAAGCAAAGTTCTGATCATGCACAGTCCATGATTCTCAGTTCCTTAAGGCAATTTGTGCAAATATGTGCAAAACATTGGATCCTCTTAAAACTGAGGACCCCTTTAAAGAATAACCCTGGTCAGGTTCAATAACCTTGTAACGGCAACAGTCCTTTTTAAACTTGCAGAAAATAACTATTTACAGTCTCTTAAAAAAAAATATATATATTTTTTTTAATTACTTTAGCAGTTCCGGAGGTAGTATTGGTGGAGGCAATCCCTTAGGATACAGGCGGCTACCAGGTACCACATATAGTGCATCTGCACTCCTGATAGGGGTCTGAGTACTCACAGTTCTTCGTGCCACAGCAGTTTGGGTACACTTAGAACACATGGTGACCGATGTAGGGGTCACCTGTTCTGGTGGAGGCGATGCTGGGTAGCACAGTGCCGCTGGTGGTAGTGGTTCTCTGTCGCATGGTGGTGATGTTGTAGCCTTAGATCCGCACTTGGAGACATGAAGAGCAAACCACCCTTTTTCCCCCCAATGGCGCGTGTACGTGACACGGTCACCAGGATAGAGATCCCTGTCCGGGTGTCCCTCCATTAGGTGTGCCTCCACGTCTCGCCTGTTGACAAAGATTTCGGAGTTGAGATCTAGTTCCTTGATAAAACCCAAGCCGGAGTTAAGGCAGAACACAACTACTGTCCCGTACCGCTGCGGGCCCCAGTCCTCGCGACCTATCTGCCGGGCCCGGGCTTTTCCAGCAAGTCTTTTTCACAAGCAGCCTGACGTTGGCGCTCTGCCTCCCTCTCCTTCTGCTCACGTCGGAGGGTCTTTTGGTGTTGGTATGCCTCTAGACTCACCACTTTGATCTTCTCCCCCTCTGGCTGGGCCTCCCCAGGGAACCCGATGAGGTCTGTAGTGGTGTGGGTCCACTTAAAGGTCACCCACTCCCCCTGTATGTCCACGTTCTTTCTGGCAAGTTGCAGTGGGGCATCTGAGGTTTCCAGGGATTTCCAGGGCCTCTCCCATTCCAGGCGGCTACACACCCGACCGGGTGGTGGTGGAGGGGTGTCAACTGCCACGAGTGGGGTCGGGTCGTCGGCTACCAGGGCAGGGTCAGTGGTCTTACCCGCTGCCGCGGCGTCTCCGGTGCCGGTCTCCTCCTCTGCAGGCTGGGGCTCCGGCGGCTAGATGCGTCGCTGTTCCTGGATGCTGGCGGCCGTGCAATACCATGAGCTCCGGAGCTGACAACACAGCTCTTCCACCTCCGCTCCAAGAACCTCCGGGTTCATGCAGCCTGGCAGGGTCTTGCTCTCCTCCCATTGGTCGGGACAGCTGTGGGTTTTCTCCCCCTCCTTCGGGTGACCTCCGCTCGCCATGTTGCTAACCAGGATTGTATCGACGTCTTTCTGTTGGTTTTGCTCCTCCTCTTCTGGAGGGCGGTTCCTTCTTCTCCCTCCACCATCCCAGACCAGGAGGCGGATCTATCTTGTTGATGAGTTATATCTCTCGGACATAGTAGTATCTGTAAGGGGCTGGTTCCACTTTTGCGGCGTTCTTCCAGGCTACGCCCACGATGACACACCCCACTCCTCCTGCACGCCACATGGTGCTGTAATGGCGGCGGTTTTGGCAGCAAATCACGATTCATTAGTCAAACAGTCTTTTAGCACAAATCACGGTTAGGCACAGTTCTGGCACAGTCTCTAGGCGCACATGACCCGATTTTTCAGGCCTTAGTAGATACTGTTCGTGACGCCAAGATGAGTCGCCCCACGGGCTAGGGGTACTCGGTACTGGGTGTTCACAGGGGGATGTCACGGTGGCTGCGACCTGGTCTGTGGCCCAGGGCGCCCATGTAAAAGGGAAAGGTCTTTAAGGGGAATGTTCGTGACGCCACCAGTGGTATTCGGTCAGGGTGACCGACGCTGCTTTAAGTGGTCCGCTGGGGTGATGTTATGGCAGCTAGATGGTATACCTTCCCACAGGTGAAGTGTATCCCCAGGGCTTCCCAGTGTATAGGTGGTGAATGATGAATGGCGCAGTGAAGAATCAGGGCACAAGGTTGCAGTCTCTTTACTTTTACTGAAGACTTCAGCATCCACAGTCCAGGGCACCAGATCACAGGGCAGGCAGAATCCGGACGGATTGGAGGCAAGTCCAGAGTTCCCTTATCCAGGTGGAAATCAGTAGAATTCCTTTGCGCTGCGGTGGTGTAGTCCCTTACTGCCTATGGCTTCACATAAGGGTCTCACAGATGTGGTGTTTCACTCTCTCTGTCCCCCAATATAGGATAGGACAATACCCGTATGACTGGTGACTTGAGCCTCTTTATAGGGTCTCTTAGATAACCCGGCTCTGTAGATGTCACTGTGCCTCCTGGGTGTAAGTGCAGACAGATAGCCTGCAATTAGCTGTCCTTCCGGTCTCTGAAATAAGGCGTAGAGGTCCTTACTCCTTCGGTGTTCCGGCTACCAGTATGTTGCGCCTCAGAAGGAGACAGCTTGAGAGGGGCTGGTCACCTTCTGGTATCCTCTCCTTTGCTTCGACTTCCTTCACACTCGCTGCAATACAGTTCTGCCTTTCAATGTCTCTTTCTGGGAGCTGCAGCTCTGAGGGCATGCACAGCTCCTTTAACCTTCCATCCTCCTCAGACTCTGGTCTGGAACTTTCTAACAGAACTCCTGACTGGAGCTCTGTCAGGAACTGACTCCTGTCTGGAACTAACTTTCCCTACAGACTACCAGTTATATATATGGAATGCCCCCAAGGGCTAGGGGTTACTCGGTACTAGGCCCTTCGGTTCTTGATGGGGATGTCACGGTGGCTGACCCGGTCCGTGGCCCTCGGGAGGTCCGTTCATAAAAGGGGGGAAAGGTCTTTAATGGGATAGTGTTCGTGATGCCACCTGTGGTATTCGGTCAGGGTGACCGACGCTGCTTAGGGGTCCGCTGGGGATGATGTGACGGTAGCTAGATGGTGTACCTTCCCACAGGCGAAGTGTATCCCCAGGGCTTCCTAGAGTGTACATGGTGGATGGTGTGAGGCGCAGTGAAGAACGATGGCACAAGGTTGCAGTCTCTTTACCTTTACTGAAGGCTTCAGCGTCCACTGTCCAGAGCACCAGACCACAGGGTAGGCAGAGTCCGGCCGGTCTGAAGGCAAATCCAGAGTCCCCCTTATCCAGGTGGAAATCAATAGCCCTCTAGCGCCTGAGTGTTGTAGTCCCTTCCTGCTGAGCTTCTCGGTAAGGTCCTCACAACTGATGTTGGTGTTCTAGATGTTATGTCTCTTTTTCTCTGTCCCCCTGATGGTAAGGATAGGACAAACCCATATGACTGATGGCCTGAGGCTTTTTACAGGGACTCTATCACGCCCCGGCCCCCACAAATTGCCACCGTGCCTCCTGGGTATATGTCGGGAAACTAATATGGAACTAGCTGTCCTGCCGGTCTCTGGAGCCAGGCTTAGAGACGATGACTCCCTCGGTGTTCCAGCTACCGGCTTCTGCGCCTCAGAAGGAAGCAGCCAGCTCCTGGCTGGTCTCCCTCTGATATTCCTTTCCTGTGTTATGACTTTGTTTCTCACTCTCAGCAAAGCAAATTCCCTTCAATGTCTCTTTCTTAGGATGCTGCCGCACATGGGGCAGGTGCAGCTCCGTGGCCTTCTGTCTAGGCCTCTGACAGGATCCCACCCCTGTCAGGGACCCACTACCCGAGAGGAGCTCAGATAGCAGCTTACTAGGTCTAGCCCAGCCAGCGTCGCCAGACTGGTGCTGTCTGGGTGAAACCAAGCTCACTTCTGCCTCACTTCCTGTCCAGACCACCAGTTTTACCTAATTGTGAGGAGTGCCCTAATAGATAGGAGCATGGCTCCCCCTGGTGAGCTGGAGTGTGAAGTGTGTTGTGTGGTTTGTGATACCTGGTAAAGAGATCGCCTTTATTGCCTTCAGACGTAATATCACTCCCCCTGGTGGAAGAACGACATTACTGCAACGACCAGGACTCTGGGGCGCTGCACTCCCCCCCTGTTAAATCCAGTACTCTCGGACTGGGAAAAGAAAACAATACATTAGCAAAAGACATGCAAATTTTTAAATGCTATAAAACAAATTAATATAACTGTGCTTCCCTTTATGGGACGTGAGGACACTTGAACGTTGCAAACGGGAACATATTTACATTTGCTTGCTTCATCTGAAAGTTACAGGTATACTATTTACTAAGTGCAAACTTTGGACTAACCAACTAACTTACTAACTCACTAGTTCACTAACCCTATGGGTTCACTTTATTGAATTGCAGAACAGTACATCATTTTAAACTATTTCTTATTCTACATACTATCGACTATGTAAACATTATTACTATCTCTATTTACTATATTACTCTATAATATATTAACTCTTTAGCAAAGTGCAATACTTTAACATTCCGTTTAAGAGGAAACTCAAGTCTTTTTCTGAGGTAGTACAACATATCAATCACATCATTAGTATTCAAGTCTACTTAAACGTGACGTGATGCGAGGGACCCATGATGAACCCCCAACGTTGGTCTTGGGTGGGCTACAAGACGTGTAATCCTGACCCGGAATTCTGCCACACCAACGGGTTTTTCTTCATGTCTGAAAGGCAAAGTTATTTTTACAGTAATATTAAGAGCAGTTTCTGTTAAGAGGCAGTCTCTGTAAAAGCCTTCTTTGTAAAACCAGTAGGAAGCACCTTTAGGAAGGTGCCAACTATTTACAAGGACAGTTTGTGATCATGCAACAGTCCATGATTCTGCAGTTCGTGGAAATAATAAGAAACTTGTGCAAAACATAGGATCCCTTTAAGCAGGGGATCCCTTTAAGAGTTAACCCTAAACGGGTTCAGTACTTGAAAGTAGCAGCAAAGAATAAACAAACTATTTACATTCTTTTCAGTGTTTTCGAGGCTTAGTTGGATGGCTTCCAGGGCTGCACCTGGCACATAATCCATCCTGGCCTGGGAAGGGTAGGGTCCAGGGTTACACCCGGTGCCAGATAAACCCCATTGGTCTGTCTCTCGTGAATTGCCACATCATGGGCAGCGATGGAAGTCTGCGTAGCTTGAGTATGGGCATTTGCTGCAGCAGAGGTAGTGGCTGCTACAGGGCCTATCAGCAGTTCCTCTGTCACCGGGACAGGGTCAGCGTTCTTACCTGCCACAGCAGTGTCTTCGGTGTCGGTTGGTTCTGCTGGCGGCGGCGCCTGCAGCGGTGCTGGCAGCGGCTCTTGTAGCGGTGCAGGGAGCAGTGTCGGTGGCGGTACCGGTGGGTCCTCTACAGGTGTCGTCCGGCATGCGGCCTTGGTGTTCACCCGCAGCTGCAGAAGCTGATCAATTAGCTCGTCCACTCTGGCCAGCAGGAAGTCAGCGCCAACTGTGGAGGCCTGCGGTGCCTCTCCGGGTGGCTGGGGGAGTTCTCGGCTCCGACCCCACGCTTCGGTTCCGGGCGGCTGGCCATGGCATCCTCCACGTGGCTGGCTTCTTCCTCGTCCTTTTCCCGCTCCCTTCTCCTGGGGCGGTTTCGCTTTCTTTGTCTCCGCCCGCCATTGAGGATCAGGAGGCGGATCTCGGCTGCTGACAGACACGTCCTTAAGGTACAGAGATATTTAGACTGGGCGGACATTATTTTTCGCGCTTCTCAGTTCGTTCCAGGCCCATGACGACACGCCCCTCTTCTTCTCCTGCGCTCCTCGTGGCGCTGTAATGGCGGCGGTTTTGGCAGGAATTTTTGTCGGTCATTTGCAAAATGAAGTCTTTTAGTAAATAACAGTTCAAATGCAATTCTGGCACAGTTCTTAGGCGCACAGGACCCGATTTTCAGGTTTAAGTAGATCCTGTTCGTGATGCCAAATTTGGAGCACCCCCAAGGGCTAGGGGTTACTCGGTACCAGGCCCTTCGGTTCTCGATGGGGATGTCACGGTGGCTGACCCGGTCCGTGGCCCTCGGGAGGTCCATTGATAAAAGGGGGGAAAGGTCTTTAAAGGGATAGTGTTTGTGACGCCACCTGTGGTATTCGGTCAGGGTGACCGACGCTGCTTAGGGGTCTGCTGGGGATGATGTGACGGCAGGTAGATGGTGTACCTTCCCACAGGCGAAGTGTATCTCCAAGGATTCCCAGAGTGTACATGGTGGATGGTGTTAGGCGCAGTGAAGAACGAGGACACAAGGTTGCAGTTTCTTTACCTTTACTGAAGGCTTCAGCGTCCACAGTCCAGAGCACCAGACCACAGGGTAGACAGAGTCCAGCCAGTCTGAAGGCAAATCCAGAGTCCCCTTTATCCAGGTGGAAATCAATAGCCTTCCTCTAGCGCCTGAGTGTTGTAGTCCCTTCCTGCTGAGCTTCTCGGTAAGGTCCTCACAACTGATGTTGGTGTTCTAGATGTTATGTCTCTTTTTCTCTGTCCCCCTGATGGTAAGGATAGGACAAACCCGTATGACTAATGGCCTGAGGCTTTTTACAGGGACTCTATCATGCCCCGGCCCCCACAAGTTGCCACCGTGCCTCCTGGGTATATGTCGGGCAACTAATATGGAACTAGCTGTCCTGCCGGTCTCTGGAGCCAGGCTTAGAGACGATGACTCCCTCGGTGTTCCGGCTACCGGCTTCTGCACCTCAGAAGGAAGCAGCCTGCTCCTGGCTGGTCTCTCTCTGATATTCCTCTCCTGTGCTATGACTTTGTTTCTCACTCTCAGCAAAGCAAATTCCCTTCAAAGTCTCTTTCTTAGGATGCTGCCGAACGTGGGGCAGGCGCAGCTCCGTGGCCTTCTGTCTAGGCCTCTGACAGGATCCCACCCCTGTCAGGGACCCACTACCCGAGAGGAGCTCAGGTAGCAGCTTACTAGGTCTAGCCCAGCCAGCGTCCGCCAGACTGGTGCTGCCTGGGTGAAACCCAGCTCGCTTCTGCCTCACTTCCTGTCCAGACCACCAGTTTTACCTAATTGTGAGGAGTGCCCTAATAGATAGGAGCATGGCTCCCCCTGGTGAGCTGGAGTGTGAAGTGTGTTGTGTGGTTTGTGATACCTGGTAAAGAGATCTCCTTTATTGCCTTCAGACGTAATATCACTCCCCCTGGTGGTCCTGCACTGATACTGAGTTACATCCTGTATTATACCCCAGAGTTCCACTCACTATTCTGCTGGTGCGGTCACTGTATACATACATTACATTGCTAATCCTGTACTGATCCTGAGTTACAAGAATGCAGCTCTGGGGTACAATACAGGATGTAATTCAGGATCAGTACAGGATCAGTGATGTAATGTATGTACACAGTGACTGCACCAGCAGAATAGTGAGTGCAGCTTTGGAGTATAATACAGGATATAACTCAGGATCAGTAATGTAATGTATGTACACAGTGACTGCACCAGCAGAATAGTGAGGGCAGCTCTGGGGTATAATACAGGATGTAACTCAGGATCAGTACAGGATCAGTAATGTAATGTATGTACACAGTGACTGCACCAGCAGAATAGTGAGTGCAGCTCTGGGGTATAATACAGGATGTAACTCAGGATCAGTAATGTAATGTATGTACACAGTGACTGCACCAGCAGAATAGTGAGTGCAGCTCTGGGGTATAATACAGGATGTAACTCAGGATCAGTAATGTAATGTATGTACACAGTGACTACACCAGCAGAATAGTGAGTGCAGCTCTGGGGTATAATACAGGATGTAACTCAGGATCAGTAATGTAATGTGTGTACACAGTGACTGCACCAGCAGAATAGTGAGTGCAGCTCTGGGGTATAATACAGGATGTAACTCAGGGTCAGTAATGTAATGTATGTACACAGTGACTGCACCAGCAGAATAGTGAGTGCAGCTCTGGAGTATAATATAGGATGTAACTCAGGATCAGTAATGTAATGTATGTACACAGTGACTGCACCAGCAGAATAGTGAGTGCAGCTCTGGGGTATAATACAGGATGTAACTCAGAATCTCAGATAAGTAACCCAATGTACTTACAAAGTGACTCTGCTTTTAATGCAAGTTATTTCTATATATAACTTGAAAGACGAACGTCCTTTTAATGCCGTCTTTAAGAACAATTCCTTTATTGTCCCGTCGTCTGATGTGAACGTGCAGTGAATCTTATTTGTGCCTGTCACTATGTCTGCCGTAGCCTTGCCCTGGGTCCTGGTAAAATGAATGAAAGATTGACGAGACGTTAGCACACATTGGTCGGCAGGATGCCAGCAGCTATTTCTGTCCTCATACTAACTTGGAGAGGCTGAGCCAGCCGGCAAACTTTAAATGAGTTTTAGTTGTAAAACCAGTGGAATATAATCTCACCTTCAGCTCTGCGGGTCCTAGCTCTGGAGCATTCTTCACCAGCGATAACGCTATGATCTTGTTTTGGGCTTAAATTCGTTTTCCTTGGAGTTTTCCTCTCCATACGCTCCTAAAGTCTTCAATGTATACCCTTATTAAAGGGGACAGATCACACTATTTTTTCTCTATATATTGGAGGAGAGCATGTCGCACAATTCTGATGGTTATTTGCAAAACGATAAAGGAAAATATAAAGGCAGCAATGACGTCAGTGCAGCATCTAATAGAACCATACTTGACAACTCTGATGGAATGTCCAGGAGGTTCCCAAAAATAGGGAAAACTTCCCAGACTCCCAGATAAGTTGTAGAATCTGTTGGTCAAAGACCACTTTCAATATTATTTGCATCCTCAAGAAACTGATCCAGCTGAGCCATCAGAGCCATCAGTTTAGACTACTTTCACACTAGCGTTTTTCTGTAGACGTCGAAATGCGTCGTTTTGTGAAAAAAACGCATCCTGCAAAATGCCCCGCAGGATGCGTTTTTTCCCATAGACTTGTATTGGCGACGCATTGTGACGGATTGTCATACGTCGTGTACGTCTTATGACGGATGCGTAGAAAATTGGCGACACGCCGTCTGCAAAAAACGTTGATTGTAACGTTTTTTGTCTCTGCCTAAAAAACGTGTCGCGACGCATCCTGCGGCATGCGTCGTTGGCTACAATGGAAGCCTACGGGCGCAGGATGCGTCGGGACACGTCGTACGACGCAATGCAGCGCTGCAATACGTTTTTTTACACTGAGCATGCTCAGAAGCAGGATTTTTTTGCCAATTGGCCAGACACCCCCAAATCTATATAAACCTGGCCTGGGCCTTCAACCCCACATATGCCAGCAAGAAGACCAAGAGAGAAGAAGCCTGCCACCAAGACTCCAGCCTGCCACAAGACTCCAGCCAGCCTGCCACAAGACTCCAGCCTGCCACAAGACTCCAGCCACCATAGAGCCAGTGTGAGTATTGCCATTTTTGTGTGCGTGTGCATTTGTGTCTGTATGATGTACTGACTACAGCAAGAGCTTAAAACCTGAATATAACCTGAGGCCTGCCATCGTCCTGCAACAGCCAGTGCCCTGCTAGAATCCAGATCCACCCTGAGGCCTGCCACTGTGAAGACATCCAGAGGACTGACAGCCTTTTTTACATGTGCGTGTGTGTATGCGTCTTGTGTTTGGGTCCGCCTGTGTGTCTTTGTGCATCTGTGTGTGTTTGCATAAAGCCTATGTGCTCTTGTGTGTTTGTGTGTGTGTGTGTGTATCTGTGTATTTTCGTACGGCTGTGTGCTTTTGTATGTATGTCTTCACCTGCCTGCACCTTATGCCTTCGCCAATCTTATGCCTGTTCATGTGCTATGCTTGTGTTATGACTGCGCCTGTGTGCTTTCAGGCATGTTTGTGCGTCTTGTTGATTGCATGTGCATTTGTAGCGCCCCCACTGCCGCAGGGCCGAGGGGTACCCGGTACCGGGCCTCTGAGTCTCTGCTCTGGGGTTGTCATGGTGGCTAGGCCCGGTCCGTGACCCTGCTGAGGGGCGCACAGTAAATAATAGATGTAGATGATGGTAGTGGTGGTGGTGGTGCGGTGCAGTAAATAACGAGGACACCAGGTTGCAGTCTCTTTACCTCTTTACTGGAGATCTCTGGGTCCTCAGTCCGGAATACGGTTCACCAGGCTGCGCAAGTCCGGCCGGTCCAATGGCACCTCCAGAGTTCTCTTTACAGGTGGAAATCTGTGCCTTCCTGCTAGCGCTATGTGTTGTGGTCCTCCCCTGCTGTGCTTACGGGATAGTACCCCACAACTGTTGTGTCTGTTTCTGATGTTCCCTCACAACTCGTTCGGATGATGTTCTTCTCCTCCGTCCCTCCCTGATGTTCTGGTTAGGACGGCACCCGTATGACGAGTAGGCTCGGAGCTCTTCCGGGACCCTAGAGTCGCCCCTCTCCTAGTGCGCCCCCCATGTCTTCATAGGTGATGTATGTGAGACAGCCCGCCTGAGACTGACTGTCCTGCCGTTGGTTTGAAGTATTGCTTGGAGCTAGATATATATATACTTCCTCGGCGTTCCGGCCGCCGGTTGTGCGCCTCAGTAGAATGTTGCCTCGGTCTTACAGCACGACTCCTACTGGTATTTCTCCTCTTGCTTTGATCTCGTTTCTCACTCAGCACAATATATCTCGCTTCTAATCCTTTCTTAGGGCACCGCCGCTATGCTGAGCAGGCACGGTCCCGTGACGTTCTTCCTTGTTGCCAGGCCTCTGTCAGGGTCCCAAACCTGACAGGGACCCTACCGAATCTTCCCCCACAACACCCTCTGCCACAAGGTGTTGCCTGGTTCCAACCCAGTCAGCTTTCTGACTAACTTCCTGCCTGACCCCCAGTTTTACCAGTATGTGAGGAGTGGCCTAGTGAATAGAACCCTTAGCTCCCCCTGGAGGCCCGACTGTGAAATGTATTGGTGTCTGTGATACCTGATCAGATGAACTCCTTCAGTGCCATCAGACATACCATAGCCCCCCTTAGCGGCGGAGCCACAGTACTGCAACGACCAGGACTCTGGGGCGCTGCACATTCGTCCATGCCTTTTGGTTAATTGCCTTTTTGGAGATGTATTTACTAAGTCTAGTGGTCTGTGCATCATGTGGTTTCAATGTGTGAGCGTGTGTCTTGTGTGTGTTTTTTCGATTTAAAATTATTTTTTTTTACTGGTGAAACCATTCTCAGCTGATGTACTTGTATTTAAAATAAAGAGCATTTTAGCTCCAATTGTGATGTTTAAAAAAAATAAAATAAAATAAAAATAATAAAATGTTTTTAAAAAAATGTCCGTAGTATCATTTCACAAAGGTAAATTTAAAACTTGTGTATGGTGTATGTACAAATGGTCACACCTGCAATAGAGAGTTGGTTGAGGGCTTATTTTTTAATAAAGGTGATACTTTAAAGGTATTTTGGGGGAGGTGATTTTTGAAAATAACATGTGGTAAATATATTTTTACATGGTGGGTTCACATTTCAATTTAATTTCTTTTTTTTTGTGTACATGGAAATGGTTAGGTGCACTTGTTTTGGGGTTTTGGTGTTCACCTTCATGAACATTTATCACATCATTTTAGCAGGGTGGTTATTGTTAAACATTACCTAGTTCGAGGGGTGGTCTAACTATAAATCCATTATACTTACAGCTACACCAGGGACCACAGCCACCGGCCATCACACAGGACCACAGGCACTGGCCATCACACAGGACCACAGGCACTGGCCATCACACAGGACCACAGGCACTGACCATCCCACAGGGACCACCTGTGTAATTTTTTCTAATTAAGTTTTGAAGACCCCAAATCTGCTACTTCAATGTGTAGAGCAGATTGCAAGTGTCTTTTAACTTACAGAGCCACCAGGACCACAGCCACCGGCTATCCCACCAGGACCACAGCCACCGGCTATCCCACCAGGACCACAGCCACCGGCTATCCCACCAGGACCACAGCCACCGGCTATCCCACCAGGACCACAGCCACTGGTTATCCCACCAGGACCACAGCCACCGGCTATCCCACCAGGACCACATTTCAAAGTCTTTAAAGGTAAGTTTTGAAGACCCCAAATCTGCTACTTCAATGTATAGAGCAGATTGCAAGTGTCTTTTAACTTACAGAGCCACCAGGACCACAGCCACCGGCTATCCCACCAGGACCACAGCCACCGGTCATCCCACCAGGACCACAGCCACCGGCTATCCCACCAGGACCACAGCCACCGGCTATCCCACCAGGACCACAGCCACCGGTCATCCCACCAGGACTACAGCCACCGGTGATCCTACAGCCACAATGTCCTCTTCTGACAGCCCTCCTCCACAGCAACAGCGTGTATCGGTAAGTTAACCGTTTTTTTTTTTCATGTACATTTTTGTTAATCACTACATGCATTATGTTTAAACAGGCAGCTGAATCAGATGAGGAGCTGTCAGAAGGGGACGAGACGGGTGGAGAGATGCAAGTGGAGGAGGAACCAAGTGTAAGTAGTGGTGAAACAGTTGCTTCGCACATCACACTGCACCAAACACAAAACAGATCTTCATACATAACTAAACACATAAAACATATGCCTACATTAAAGATAATTATTTTCCTTTATTTCAGTCTCCTGCTGCTGCTGCTGCTGGCCATTCAGCAAACCGTGAAGGTTCTCCCAGCCGCTCCCAGAGTCGACGTAATCGTCGCCGCGGTCGGCCATCAGTGAGTTGTTATTTTTTTGGATTCTATTGGTACTTCTGTGTTTCAGTGTACTAATTTTTTTGTTTTTCTTCTTTTTTTCAGTCTTCACAGCGTGCTCCCGCCGAAGACATGGACGACACCATAGATGTGGACCGCCTGATTGAGGAGGTTCGCGAGCGGGAGCCGCTGTGGAACATGGCTGGCCGCAGGCATGCTGACACCCATGTCACCCGTCGGCTCTGGGAGGAAGTATGCCAGAATGTGTTGCCGAGGTGGGAGGACCTTCATCCACAGCAGCAGAGCAGAGAATGTAAGTATTCACTTTTCAGTGATGTTTTGAGCTGAAAGTAATTTATTGAATTTAACAAATTTTTTTTCCTTTTCATTCTTGTCTTCACAGGTGGAAAGGTTAGGAAGCGGTGGTGGTCACTGAGGGATCGCTTCAAGAGGGAGTTTAACCAGGAGATGCAGGCCCCGAGTGGCTCAGCAGGAAGGAGGACGAAATACAAATATGGCATGGCCCTCTCCTTCCTCAGGCAAACCATGCTGAGTAGAGCGTAAGTATTCTACAGCCCACTAATAACCATGTTAACCTGTCTAACTTTGTTTGGTTTCAGTCAGGGCTTTTTCCTATCAATATATTGTTTTTGTTTTTTCTTTCACAGCACCTTTTCCAGCCATCGGGCGCCTGCATCTGCCTCGGCGGCCTCTGGAGCGATCTCTCAAGCGTCCGCCACCGAGGGCCACGTCGGTAGGCCCCACACCTCTGACCCCTCATCTGGCCCCTCTGTCCCCTCCACTTCATCTGCCCCAAGTTCTGGAGCATCATGGCAGCCTTCCTTACTCGAATCTGATGCTCAACAGTTAGCGTTCCCTTTACCCCACCCCTCTGATCCTGCCACCTCTAGACCACCATTAGGTTCGTGGCGGCAGTGACAGAGGGGTCAGGAAAGGAGCTATGCTCCTGAGTTCTTACATCTGAATGCAGCCTTCCAAAGCTGTTTCAAAATTTTGGGAGAGCAAGTGACTGCTGGTTTCAACATGGTGCAATCACGCATCAATGAAACAAGCCATGAAACCAGTAGTCGCTTGGATAGGCTGCATTCAGATGTAAGTCAATCTCCATCCAACCTTTTTTTTCAATCCATGCTCAGGAGCATGGAAAAGCTTTCTTTTGAGCAACAGATGCGGGTAATGAATAGCTGCCATGATGCTCTACTCAAGGTCCTCCACGAACCCCAAACTACCCCCACACCTCCCCACACAGCCATTTCATTTCCACCCCAGGCCCCATCTACACATTATGCCCCACCACAGTCCCCATCTACACATTATGCCCCACCCCAGGCCCCATCTACACATTATGCCCCACCCCAGGCCCCATTTCAACACCAGGCCCCCCATTACCAAAGCCACTCCCAATACCCACGGCAACCCCAATACCCAACCCAGTCCCAATACCCAACCCAGTCCCAATACCCAACCCAGTCCTAATTCCCATCCCGGCCCACAAACCAAATTCCTTCCCCACTCTTTTCTTCCTTGCCAAGCTTTCCTTCCCCATTAAGTATTCCCCCTACCCCAACACCACCCCCCTATGGTCAGCCTCCTGTTTTTACCCCCCCCTTCCACTGCACCCCAACCAAGTAGGCTTTCCCCACCTATCGACGTGGTCCAACCTTCCAGCCCCTCCTCCGCTAGTATCTCCACCCCACACTTTGAAAATTTATAAGTGTATAAGTGTATGTTACTTTTTATTTATAAAAACTTAATTATGTTACTTTTTTACCAACAAAAAAAAAAAAGTTTCCAAAAAAAATTAACAAAAATAAAATCCAGTTTGATTTAAAATCTACTCTTTGTGTATGTGCATTCATTGAGGTAATATGGTAACTTGAAAAAAGGTACAATAAAAATAAACACCACACGTTTGAAAGGTATAACAAATTGGGTTTATTCCCAAGAAAACCACACTTTTTTACTCTTTTTTTTTGAGGGGGGGGGTGATGTAAACACAATTTTTAAATATACAGAAAAACGGGAAACATAAAAACATGTCACACAATGGTGTCTTGCCATGGAACCCGCCCAACAGGTGACACAAAATAATCTGCAAACTGGTCCCTCATCCTGGTAACAGATCCTGTGGCGCGAACAGAGCTGCTGCGGTAATCCCACAAGGTTGTCTCCAATTCTTCGTCATCGACGGAAACAGGCTCTTTGGACAGTACAAAGTTATGGAGCACCACACAGGCCTTAACAACTTTGTCTATTGTTTTGGTGTTCAGTTTTATTGCAGTCAGCAGAACTCTCCACTTTGCCGTCAGTATGCCAAAAGCACACTCGACGACTCTTCTGGCTCTAGTAAGGCGGTAATTAAATAACCGTTTTGTACGGTTTAAGTCACGGCTACCATAAGGTTTGAGTAGGTGCAGCGATAGCTGAAAAGCCTCATCACCTACACATACATATTGCATGGGTGGTCCACTGGTTCCCGGGAGTGGTCTGGCTGGCGGGAAATCGTATGTCTCTCCATACAAGCAACGGCCCATTGGAGAGTTTTTAAAAACTTGAGAATCGTTGGACCGGCCATAGGCTCCTATGTCCACAGCCAGGAATTTGCAGTTGGTGTCTGCTATAGCCATGAGTACAATAGAGAAGTATTTCTTGTAGTTGTAGTATTCAGAGCCTGTTCCTGCCAGTTTAGCAATCCGTATGTGTTTCTGCAGCACCCCCACCGCTGCAGGGCCAAGGGGGTGCCCGGTACCGGGCCTCCGAGTCTCTGCTCTGGGGTTGTCACGGTGGCTAGGCCCGGTCCGTGACCCTGCTGGTGGGGAGGCGACGTGCAGTGAATGATAGACAAGGATGGTGATGCGGTGTAGTGCCAGACGCG
The DNA here is from genome assembly GCF_051348905.1 of Ranitomeya variabilis. NCBI lineage: Eukaryota > Metazoa > Chordata > Amphibia > Anura > Dendrobatidae > Ranitomeya > Ranitomeya variabilis. The sequence goes on along the minus strand of NC_135234.1, from coordinate 28,829,676 downwards.
GGTAAATAACGAGGACACCAGGTTGCAGTCTCTTTACCTCTTTACTGAACATCTCTGAGTCCTCAATCCGGAATATGGTTAACCAGGCTGCGCAAGTCCGGCCGGTCCAATGGCACCTCCAGAGTTCTCTTTGCAGGTGGAAATCTGTGCCTTCCTGCTAGCGCTATGTGTTGTGGTCCTTCCCTGCTGTGCTTACGGAAAGTCCCCACAACTGTTGTGTCTGTTTCTTAAGTTCCCTCACAACTCGTTCGGATGATGTTCTTTTCCTCCGTCCCTCCCTGATGTTCTGGTTAGGACGGCACCCGTATGACGAGTAGGCTCGGAGCTCTTCCGGGACCCTAGAGTCGCCCCTCTCCTAGTGCGCCCCCCATGTCTTCATAGGTGATGTATGTGAGAGAGCCCAACTGAGACTGACTGTCCTGCCGTTGGTTTGAAGTATTGCTTGGAGCTAGATATATAAATACTTCCTCGGCGTTCCGGCCGCCGGTTGTGCGCCTCAGTAGGATGTTGCCTCGGTCTTACAGCACGACTCCTACTGGTATTTCTCCTTGTTGCTTTGATCTCGTTTCTCACTCAGCACAATCTATCTCGCTTCCAATCCTTCCTTGGGCACCACCGCTATACTGAGCAGGCACGGTCCCGTTACGTTCTCTTTAATTGCCAGGCCTCTGTCAGGATCCCACCCCTGACAGGGACCCTACCGAATCTTCCCCCACAACACCCTCTGCCACAAGGTGTTGCCTGGTTCCAACCCAGTCAGCTTTCTCCCTAACTTCCTGCCTGACCCCCAGTTTTACCAGTATGTGAGGAGTGGCCTAATGAATAGAACCCTTAGCTCCCCCTGGAGGCCCGGCTGTGAAATGTATTGGTGTCTGTGATACCTGGTCAGATGAACTCCTTCAGTGCCATCAGACGTACCATAGCTCCCCTTAGCGGCGGAGCCACAGTACTGCAGCGACCAGGACTCTGGGGCGCTGCACTCCCCCCCGGTTAAATCCAGTACTCCTGGACTGGGAAGAAAACAACAATACAGGTTAGCAAAAAGACATACAATTTTGTTGAGTGTAATAACAATAAGTATACTTGAACAGAGCTTCCCTTTATGGGAGGTGAGGACACTTGAACATTACAAACTTGGTTAACCATTATAAATTACAGGCTATAAACAACTCCTGTTACCCATCCGGGTATTCTACTCCGTGCAAATTCTTTGAACAATAATTTAACATTGTCTTTAAGGACGTACACTCTGCCTCCACAAAAGACCTTCTTATAACACATTATAAGGCAATTAACTTCATTCTCCTTCTTTAAATCTGCAGGACTGCCTGTCCTAACGGCTCCAGACCTACTGCCTCTCCTTTCTGTACAGGACCGCCCCTTTCAGCCCGGGCCTACTGCCTTTTCAACTACTATACACAGTATAGAACATAACATTTACTTTCAGTTTGAAATCACTGAGCCATCCCTACGTGGCTCCTAAGAGAACTCTCTGACCAACCCGTACGGGTTCACTTTCTGTCCTCATTTTTCTATCAACATTACCAACCATTTCTTACAATCAACTAGTTGGATACATATAACTTTTACATGTAAGCATCATCATCATTTTCCTTTTGGTCAAGACATTATTGCTATCTATCTGTCTTAAAGCGATACCATTCTTTAAGTACACAAGTGAACATCCCCTTTAAGAGGGGACCAAGTCTTTATGAGGTAGCACATCTTCTCAAGCTACCAGTCCATACTCAGCAAAGGCTCCGGTGCGGTATCTTCGCAAAGAGTCCTTCTTTAAGTAAAACCAGTAGGAAGCACCTTTAAGAAGGTGCAAACTATTTACAAGCAGTTTGTATCATGCACTGTTCATGATTCCAGCAGTTCTTTTCAACAGGAAACAAAAAGTCGGAAAATAACCAAAAAGCAATAGGGATCCCCGGTCAACAAAGGGATCCCTTTAAGAGTAACCCTAAACGGGTTTTAGCAGCAAAATCAGGAAAGTTAAACAGTTAACTATTTACATTCTCATGGTATCGAGGTTTATCCTCATAGTAGGGTGCACGACATCAGCCGAAAGTGGACACCTCCTGACTGCGCAGGCCCCGGCCCCTGGTCCACGACTGATGCGGTGCCATTATCAGGAGCTGGTCCCTCGGACGTAGTCAGACCACCTGAGGTCTGGATTTGAAGGTGGACTCTAGCCGCCAACTCAGCTGCCGCAATAAGACGTACGGCGGCAATAGTAGTAAGGTCTGCCACGTCTGGTTCAATCCCAGTTGAAGTATCAGATGACGCCCCCTCAGGTTCACATCGGTGAACGTTCCGGGCGTACCATCCATGCGCATTCCGATGACAGGTGTAGGTCACCTGATCCCCCCTCTGCAACGGATCACCATCTCGACTGCAGCAGGGAGTCTTCACATTGTGACTAGTAACGAAGACATCAGTTGGTAGCCCCGGCTCCTGTATGGAGCCCCATCCCCTCTTCGGGTGGAAGGCCAACACAGTTCCCCGCTTTACCACGTCTTTCCTACCACGCGCAAGGGGTGGTTGTTGTACTCTCAGTGGGTCAGTTAATTTTGCCTGTTTTTGTCTTTTCCAATGTAGGATCAAACATTGTTTGTATTGTTCCCAGGTAAGCACAGCAAGGGTGAAACCTTCCTCCCGAGCCCCATCTGGCCCAATCCGGGGGGTGTCCCACTGGAGAATCACCCCGTCCGGGCCCACGTCTATGGGTTCTCCCATCCTGGTCGGCAGCGGTGGTACCAGCTTCCCCATTGCGCCGGGGGGTATCACCACTAGCTCTGCCGAGAGGAGGCAGCTTTTACTGGGGTGAGGGTCGGTCATGGGAGCGGGATCGAGCGGGGGAGCAGGGGCGTCCTCCATACCTGCGCCTGATGTGATTCCACCGATGTCGATCTGGTCCACTAACGAGGACACTGGAGTCGGCTGCAGCCCGGACCGTGGCTCCTCCATTGCGGTCTCCGAGGTCGGGATGGGTAGGCTCAGCTCCGTTGCCGGTCCCAGGGAATTCAGGTCGTCCCGCTGCAGCGGACGTGGGTCCGCCTCTGATGGAGGAGGGCAAGCCGGGATTGCTCCTTCCTCGTTCCGGCACTTGCTGTTCATCATCGCTGTCTGATGGTCGGTGGCAGTGCATGCATCTGACTCCGCCATTTCTCCGTGGCCGAGCTTCTCCGTCACCCGCTTCCCGCCGTTGCAAATCAGGGGGCGGTTCTCCTCTGCTGCTGGGTAGGTCGTCCTCTCGCAGCAGGAGTCGGAGGGGGCTGTCGCTACTTCTGGCGCCGCTTTGGTAGTCTCCTCCCATGGCACGCCCTTCTTCTTCCTCTGCGCTCCCTGTGGCGCTGCAATGGCGGCGACTTTTGGCGGGAAGTTTTGGCGGTAAATGGCGCAGCACAGTCCTTGCAATAAAGTACAATCCAAGCACAGTAAATCACAGTTCCAAGGCACACATGACCTGATTCTTCAGGCTTAAGTAGATCCTGTTCGTGACGCCAAGTTGCAGCACCCCCACCGCCGCAGGGCCAAGGGGGTGCCCGGTACCGGGCCTCCGAGTCTCTGCTCTGGGGTTGTCACGGTGGCTAGGCCTGGTCCGTGACCCTGCTGGTGGGGAGGCGACGTGCAGTGAATGATAGACAAGGATGGTGATGCGGTGTAGTGCCGGACGCGGGTAAATAACGAGGACACCAGGTTGCAGTCTCTTTACCTCTTTACTGAAGATCTCTGAGTCCTCAATCCGGAATACGGTTAACCAGGCTGCGCAAGTCCGGCCGGTCCAATGGCACCTCCAGAGTTCTCTTTGCAGGTGGAAATCTGTGCCTTCCTGCTAGCGCTATGTGTTGTGGTCCTTCCCTGCTGTGCTTACGGAAAGTCCCCACAACTGTTGTGTCTGTTTCTTAAGTTCCCTCACAACTCGTTCGGATGATGTTCTTCTCCTCCGTCCCTCCCTGATGTTCTGGTTAGGACGGCACCCGTATGACGAGTAGGCTCGGAGCTCTTCCGGGACCCTAGAGTCGCCCCTCTCCTAGTGCGCCCCCCATGTCTTCATAGGTGATGTATGTGAGACAGCCCGCCTGAGACTGACTGTCCTGCCGTTGGTTTGAAGTATTGCTTGGAGCTAGATATATAAATACTTCCTCGGCGTTCCGGCCGCCGGTTGTGCGCCTCAGTAGGATGTTGCCTCGGTCTTACAGCACGACTCCTACTGGTATTTCTCCTTGTTGCTTTGATCTCGTTTCTCACTCAGCACAATCTATCTCGCTTCCAATCCTTCCTTGGGCACCGCCGCTATGCTGAGCAGGCACGGTCCCGTTACGTTCTCTTTAATTGCCAGGCCTCTGTCAGGATCCCACCCCTGACAGGGACCCTACCGAATCTTCCCCCACAACACCCTCTGCCACAAGGTGTTGCCTGGTTCCAACCCAGTCAGCTTTCTCCCTAACTTCCTGCCTGACCCCCAGTTTTACCAGTATGTGAGGAGTGGCCTAATGAATAGAACCCTTAGCTCCCCCTGGAGGCCCGACCGTGAAATGTATTGGTGTCTGTGATACCTGATCAGATGAACTCCTTCAGTGCCATCAGACGTATCATAGCTCCCCTTAGCGGCGGAGCCACAGTACTGCAGCGACCAGGACTCTGGGGGCGCTGCACTTCCCATCGATGGCACCAACACAATTAGGGAAATGGCACATTTGCTCAAACTGTTCTGCACTTGTCAGCCAGATGTCCTTTGATGGTTGGGGGATATACTCCAGCTGTAAAGTGTCCCAAATAGCCCAACAGGTCTCCTTCACTATTCCGGAAATAGTGGAAATGCCAAGCCGGAATTGGTAATGGAGTGAAGTCAGAGATTCACCCGTAGCAAGGAAGCTGTAGAAAAAAAAAATATGTTAGAAAAAATTGCACAGACCAACATTTAAAATTTTTGGTTTCATGGTACAGTTTCAATAAATGGCACTGTGGACATTTTGGTTCTGTCAGGACGCACAATACAACCTGCATAAAACAGTGTAATGACCACAAACAAAAAAAAAATAACATGCTGCAGAAAATGCGACGCAATGTTTCAGCGTAGTGTTTTCTGCAGTATGTAATATCACATTACATATGTGCAATGACATAAAAAAAAAGTCTTACCGCAGGGTCACCATCAGCCGCTCCGCCGGTGTGATGGCAAGCCTCATCCGTGTGTCATGCTTTTGGATGACATCCTCTAGTTTTCCCAGCAAAAAATCGAAATGTTCCTTCTTCATCCGCACATAATTAAAAAATTTGTCTGGGTTGTGCCACAACTCCAGGTAGAGAGTGGACTGGACACCCCTGGTCATCCGCATTTCATTTATCGGATATATCCATAGTCGTCTCCGTCGACGTTGCTGCATCCTCCGTTTTTCTGCTGCCGCCTCCTTCTCCCGCACTATGATATCCAGGAGATTCGTCTCAAATATCACGTCAGTCACCACACTCGCAATCCTACCAAGTACACCTTCCATCTCTGCCACAAACTAAAACCCTCAAAGATGGGCTGTAAAAACAGTCACTACTGTATATAGTTTTCCATATTTTCCAGTAGCCAATCAAAATTTGGGAGCCTCCCATTCTAAAAACGAATCCGTCGTAAAAACGGATACAACGGATGGTAAAAACGGATGCAACGCATACAGTATTTCGACGGAACCGTTTAGCGCATTTGCGACGGATCCGTCGAAATGCTGTATGCGTTGCATCCGTTTTTCACTATTTTTAACGCATCCGTTTTTTACACAAAACGACGCATTTGGACGTCTACAGAAAAACACTAGTGTGAAAGTAGCCTTACCTGCTACACCACTGTGAGAAATGGGAAAATGGTATCTAATTAATATTTTGATATCTGATGGAATTCTCTATCAGATGCAGTTTGCCTAGGAATACTTGCTCCAAACTCAGCCCCCACCTTTGACATTCCCCAGACCAATGTTTGTTTTTTTAATTATCTGAAGCAAATAGGCCTTTGAAGTTCTCCCCAGGGGGGATGGGGGCAAAAAGCATAGACCCTGTGTCCCCAGCAATTATCACAGGGGTGTGAACTCTTGTGTAGGTACCAGCCAACTGGTTTCCTTTGTTTGAATCAGGCTGCCATGCAGACATTGTGGCACCACAGGTTCCAGGCTCACCAGCACAAGGCTCTGAGATATTGAACCTAGAAAATGACCTATAATAAAGGAATGCAATATATCTGAACCTAACCAAGCACATAATCTGCATTCCTTCCCCCACAAGCCCATACCATAAAGCCACCTATAGAACTCTGCATTATTGAGCTATAAAGCATAGCTAGCAGGAATTAAACACGGTAGCCATATTTGGTCTCACTGCACAGATAAAATCCAGCAGAACCCATTCGCGCTGCCGCCGTCTTATTTAGAGCTTCAGGTAGAAAGTTATGGGCACCTACGGTTAAGGACAGAAAACCATACTCTCAGATATGGGAGGAGAGAGGCTGCACAAGCCCAGGGGAGGGGGCAGCCTAGGGGATAATAGGCAGCTCCTCATTTTGGACTCAGTTTTTCTACTGGCAGGAGGCCTGTTACTTGACACAGCCAGGGAATCAACAAACAAAGAATTGGACCTGTGATACATCAGTGCCTAGCTGTGGTCACATGCTACATCACATGGTAATTGTAATCTATTTGTACCCTACCCTTGCACTACACTCCTGTCTGTATACTTGCATATTTGTTCATATATACAGTATGTCCCTATATCTTTCTAGTGCGCCTTTCGGCGATTATATATAAAATTAATAACAATAAATAATAATAATAATAATAATCTTGGGCTGCTCCTTTATCTCGAAATCCCCACGTCCGCATGCTTAGTTGGTTATTGTACGCTACCCAGGTTGGTTTCTGACCCGATATAAGCCTGTTGTTGGACAGGGCTTATATTGATCGAGGAAATGGTGGCAGCCTATCGTACCGTGATAGTAAGGAACTCTGACAGTGACGGCCAGGTTTACATATACAGTGGGGCAAAAAAGTATTTAGTCATTCAGCAATAGTGCAAGTTCCACCACTTAAAAAGATGAGAGGCGTCTGTAATTTACATCATAGGTAGACCTCAACTATGGGAGACAAACTGAGAAAAAAAAATCCAGAAAATCACATTGTCTGTTTTTTTATCATTTTATTTGCATATTATGGTGGAAAATAAGTATTTGGTCAGAAACAAACAATCAAGATTTCTGGCTCTCACAGACCTGTAACTTCTTCTTTAAGAGTCTCCTCTTTCCTCCACTCATTACCTGTAGTAATGGCACCTGTTTAAACTTGTTATCAGTATAAAAAGACACCTGTGCACACCCTCAAACAGTCTGACTCCAAACTCCACTATGGTGAAGACCAAAGAGCTGTCAAAGGACACCAGAAACAAAATTGTAGCCCTGCACCAGGCTGGGAAGACTGAATCTGCAATAGCCAACCAGCTTGGAGTGAAGAAATCAACAGTAGGAGCAATAATTAGAAAATGGAAGACATTCAAGACCACTGATAATCTCCCTCGATCTGGGGCTCCACGCAAAATCCCACCCCGTGGGGTCAGAATGATCACAAGAACGGTGAGCAAAAATCCCAGAACCACGCGGGGGGACCTAGTGAATGAACTGCAGAGAGCTGGGACCAATGTAACAAGGCCTACCATAAGTAACACACTACGCCACCATGGACTCAGATCCTGCAGTGCCAGACGTGTCCCACTGCTTAAGCCAGTACATGTCCGGGCCCATCTGAAGTTTGCTAGAGAGCATTTGGATGATCCAGAGGAGTTTTGGGAGAATGTCCTATGGTCTGATGAAACCAAACTGGAACTGTTTGGTAGAAACACAACTTGTCGTGTTTGGAGGAAAAAGAATACTGAGTTGCATCCATCAAACACCATACCTACTGTAAAGCATGGTGGTGGAAACATCATGCTTTGGGGCTGTTTCTCTGCAAAGGGGCCAGGACGACTGATCCGGGTACATGAAAGAATGAATGGGGCCATGTATCGTGAGATTTTGAGTGCAAACCTCCTTCCATCAGCAAGGACATTGAAGATGAAACGTGGCTGGGTCTTTCAACATGACAATGATCCAAAGCACACCGCCAGGGCAACGAAGGAGTGGCTTCGTAAGAAGCATTTCAAGGTCCTGGAGTGGCCTAGCCAGTCTCCAGATCTCAACCCTATAGAAAACCTTTGGAGGGAGTTGAAAGTCCGTGTTGCCAAGCGAAAAGCCAAAAACATCACTGCTCTAGAGGAGATCTGCATGGAGGAATGGGCCAACATACCAACAACAGTGTGTGGAAACCTTGTGAAGACTTACAGAAAACGTTTGACCTCTGTCATTGCCAACAAAGGATATATTACAAAGTATTGAGATGAAATTTTGTTTCTGACCAAATACTTATTTTCCACCATAATATGCAAATAAAATGATAAAAAAACAGACAATGTGATTTTCTGGATTTTTTTTTCTCAGTTTGTCTCCCATAGTTGAGGTCTACCTATGATGTAAATTACAGACGCCTCTCATCTTTTTAAGTGGTGGAACTTGCACTATTGCTGAATGACTAAATACTTTTTTGCCCCACTGTATATCCCCAGCCTGGACTTGTGATATATATCCTCCCTCACTGGGAGCTCCTCAATAACTCATACCTATAGAGGGAATCCTCTCCGACGACTATTTGCCCTCGGTGCAGTTTCCTGACAGACCTGGGGTAAGTGATGGTGCCAGAGAGCTGATCCCTGCTGGGCCATTCTCTTCCCTCCCCAGTGGTTAGTGAAATCAATATGCACCTTCTCCTGTACGATCCGTTACAGATATCTGTAACAAATATACAAGTATACAGTCAGGAGTGTAGAACAAGGGTAGGGTACAGATAGATTACAATTACTGTGTGATGTGACCACAGTGAGGCGCTGATGAATCACAGGTCCGATTCTTTATTATGAGATTCCCTGGCTGGGTCAGCTAACGGGCCTCCTGCCAGTAGAAAAAGTGAGTCTAGAATGAGGAGCTGCCTATTATCCCCTAGGCTGCCCCCTCCCACATGCTGAGCCTACCCCTGGGCTTGTGCAGCCTCTCTTCTCCCATATCTGAGAGTATGTTTTTCTGTCCAGAACCTTGGGTGCCCATAACTTTCCACTCGAAGCTCTAAATAAGACGGCAGCAGCGCCACTGGGATCTATCTGTGCAGGGAGTCCAAATATGGCTACCGTATATACCTGATAGCTATGCTTTATAACTCAAAAAGAGAGTTCTATAGGTGGCTTGATGGTATGGGCTTGTGGGGGAAGGAATGCAGATTCCGATTATGTGCTTGGCTAGATTCAGAGATATTGCATTCCTTTATTATAGCTCATTTTCTAGGTTCAATATCTCAGAGCCTTGTGCTGGTGAGCCTGGAACCTGTGGTGCCACAATGTCTGCTGTTGTGAATTCTGCTCTTGGGTTCCTGTTGTGAACTCCGTTTTCAGGCTCCCTCTTGTGGTCACAGATGGTATTGTGTGACTTTGGTTTTTTGGCTCCCCTTGGTGGTTTGGTTTATTATCCTGCGGGTCTGCTGGATCAGCTGCCTCGTTATTCACCAGGGAGGCTCCTATTTAGCTCTGCTTCACTTCCACTTGTTGCCGGCTGCCAATGTATTCAGTGCTGTTCTGGTTACTCCTGATTATCTCGTTTTCTGCCTCTTCAGGATAGGCTAAGTTCTGTTTGAATATTTTTTGCTCATCTGCCTGCAATATGATTTCTGTGTATGATAAGTCTAGTCCAGCTTGCTAATATGTGATTTCTTTTTGCTGGTAAGCTCTGGGGTGCGGAGTTGCTTCCCCTGCACCGTTGGTTGGTGCGGGGGCTCGAGCAGTCTCTGCGTGGATATTTTGAATAGGATTTTTGGGTAACGTTCCACGGCTGCCTGTGGTTGTTTGCGGATGGGATCGGGTTGCGGTCAGTCTAGTTGCCACTTCCCCGGAGCTAGTAGTCTGTTCGGTTGCTTGGCTGGTCCTACCTGCGGTCCTTGCCACTAGGATCATAACAGTACAGCCGGCCTATAAAGTGTTAATTGCATGGCAGAAGCAGGAGAAAAGAAGCTTGGAGATATATTTATTTATTTTTTTTGCTGCCGTGTGTCTAGCTGCTGTGTGTCTGGCTTCTCTCCTCCTCTTAATCTTGGTGTGGCTCTGAGTTCAGCTGCTGATATGGATATCCAGAGTTTAGCCTCCAGTGTGGATCATCTTGCTGCAAGGGTACAAAGTATTCAGGATTTTGTTGTGCACAGTCCTATGTCAGAGCCTAGAATACCTATTCCGGAGTTGTTTTCTGGAGATAGATCTAGGTTCCTGAATTTTAAGAACAATTGCAAGTTGTTTCTTTCTTTGAAACCTCGTTCCTCTGGGGATTCTGTTCAGCAAGTTAAGATTATTATTTCTTTCTTGCGTGGCGATCCTCAAGATTGGGCTTTCGCATTGGCTCCAGGGGATCCTGCATTGCTCAGTGTGGATGCGTTTTTTTCTGGCCCTTGGATTGCTCTATGAGGAACCTAATCTGGAGAACCAGGCTGAAAAAGCGTTGTTGGCCCTCTCTCAGGGGCAAGATGATGCAGAGGTGTACTGACAGAAATTTCGGAAATGGTCGGTGCTTACTCAATGGAATGAGTGTGCCCTGGCTGCAAATTTCAGAAAAGGTCTTTCTGAAGCCATTAAGAATGTCATGGTGGGGTTCCCTACGCCTGCAGGTCTGAATGAGTCAATGACTCTGGCCATTCAGATTGATCGGCGGTTGCGGGAGCGCAAACCTGTGCACCATTTGGTGGTGTCTTCTGAACAGACACCTGAGTCTATGCAATGTGATAGAATTCTGACCAGAAGTGAACGGCAAAATTATAGACGGCAAAATGGGTTGTGCTTTTACTGTGGTGACTCAGCTCATGTTATCTCAGCATGCTCTAAGCGCACAAAAAAGATTGATAAATCTGTCACCATCGGTACTTTACAGCCTAAGTTTATTTTGTCTGTTACCCTGATTTGTTCCCTGTCATCTTACCCGGTTATGGCTTTTGTGGATTCAGGTGCTGCCCTGAGTCTAATGGATTTGTCATTTGCCAGGCGCTGTGGTTTTGTTTTGGAGCCTTTAAAATTCCCTATTCCACTAAGGGGAATTGATGCTACACCATTGGCTACAAATAAACCTCAGTACTGGACACAAGTGACCATGTGCATGACTCCTGTTCATCAGGAGGTGATTCGCTTTCTTGTATTGCATAATTTGCATGATGTTGTCGTGTTGGGCCTGCCATGGTTGCAGAAGCAATGTCTGTGTCAAGTTGGGGTTGTCAGGGAATTCATGGCGACGCTCCTGTGGTGTCAATTGCTTCATTCACTCCTTCTGAGGTCCCTGCGTTTTTGTCAGATTACCAGGATGTATTTGATGAGCCCAAACTCAGTTCTTTACCTCCTCATAGGGATTGTGATTGTGCTATAAATTTGATTCCTGGTAGTAAGTTTCCTAAGGGACGACTTTTCAATTTGTCAGTGCCGGAGCATGCTGCTATGCGGAGTTATATAAAGGAGTCTTTGGAGAAAGGACTTATTCGCCCCTCCTCCTCCCCTCTTGGTGCGGGGTTCTTTTTTGTGGCTAAGAAGGATGGTTCCTTGAGACTTTGTATTGATTATCGCCTTCTAAACAAAATCACGGTCAAATTTCAGTATCCTTTGCCATTGTTATCTGATCTGTTTGCTCGCATTAGGGGGTCTAGTTGGTTCACCAAGATAGATCTTCGTGGTGCGTATAACCTTGTGCGTATTAAGCAGGGTGATGAATGGAAAACTGCATTTAATACGCCCGAAGGCCATTTTGAGTACTTGGTGATGCCTTTTGGACTTTCTAACGCTCCTTCTGTCTTTCAGTCCTTTATGCACGACATCTTCCGCGAATATATGGATAAATTTATGATTGTGTATCTGGATGATATTCTGGTTTTTTCGGATGATTGGGAGTCCCATGTTAAGCAGGTCAGGATGGTGTTTCAGGTCCTGCGTGCCAATGCTTTATTTGTGAAGGGCTCAAAATGTCTTTTTGGAGTCCAGAAGGTCTCTTTTTTGGGTTTCATTTTTTCTCCTTCTGCTATTGAGATGGACCCAGTCAAGGTTCAGGCTATTCATGACTGGACTCAGCCTACATCTGTTAAGAGTCTTCAGAAGTTCTTGGGTTTTGCTAATTTTTACCGTCGCTTCATCGCTAATTTTTCTGGTGTTGTAAGCCATTGACGGATTTGACCAAGAAGGGTTCTGATGTTACTAATTGGTCTCCTGCGGCTGTGGAGGCCTTTCGGGAGCTGAAGCGCCGGTTTTCTTCGGCTCTGGTCTTATGTCAGCCAGACGTCTCCCTTCCTTTCCAGGTCGAGGTTGATGCTTCTGAGATTGGAGCGGGGGCTGTTTTGTCGCAAAGAAGCTCTGATGGCTCTGTGATGAAGCCATGTGCTTTCTTTTCAAGAAAGTTTTCGCCTGCTGAGCGGATTTATGATGTTGGTAATCGGGAGTTGTTGGCTATGAAGTGGGCATTTGAGGAGTGGCGACATTGGCTCGAGGGAGCTAAGCATCGTGTGGTGGTCTTGACTGATCACAAGAATTTGATTTATCTCGAGTCGGCCAAGCGGCTGAATCCTAGACAGGCTCGTTGGTCGTTGTTTTTCTATCGTTTTGATTTCGTGGTCTCATACCTGCCTGGTTCGAAGAATGTGAAGGCTGATGCTCTTTCTAGGAGTTTTGTGCCTGACTCTCCTGGTGATTCAGAGCCAGCTGGTATCCTCAGAGAAGGGGTGATTTTGTCTGCCATCTCCCCAGATTTGCGACGAGTGCTGCAGGAGTTTCAGGCGGATAGACCTGACCGTTGTCCACCGGAGAGACTGTTTGTCCCGGATAGATGGACCAGCAGAGTTATTTCCGAGGTTCATTCTTCGGTGTTGGCAGGCCATCCTGGGATTTTTGGTACCAGAGATTTGGTGGCTAGGTCCTTCTGGTGGCCTTTCTTGTCGCGGGATGTGCGTTCCTTTGTGCAGTCCTGTGGGATTTGTGCTCGGGCTAAGCCTTGCTGTTCTCGTGCCAGTGGCTTGTTGTTGCCTTTGCCTGTCCCGAAGAGGCCTTGGACGCACATTTCCATGGATTTTATTTCAGATCTCCCGGTCTCTCAGAGAATGTCGGTCATTTGGGTGGTGTGTGATCGTTTTTCTAAAATGGTCCATTTGGTGCCCTTGCCTAAGTTGCCTTCCTCCTCGGAGTTGGTTCCTCTGTTTTTTCAAAATGTGGTTCGTTTGCACGGGATCCCTGAAAATATTGTTTCCGACAGAGGATCCCAGTTTGTGTCTAGATTTTGGCGGACCTTTTGTGCTAAGATGGGCATTAATTTGTCTTTTTCGTCGGCCTTCCATCCTCAGACGAATGGCCAAACCGAGCGCACTAATCAGACTTTGGAAACCTATTTAAGATGTTTTGTTTCTGCTGATCAGGACGACTGGGTGACTTTTTTGCCATTGGCCGAGTTTGCCCTTAATAATCGGGCTAGTTCTGCTACTTTGGTTTCGCCTTTTTTTTGTAATTCAGGGTTTCATCCTCGTTTTTCCTCGGGTCAGGTGGAGTCTTCTGACTGTCCTGGAGTGGATGTTGTGGTGGATAGGTTGCATCAGATTTGGAATCATGTGGTGGACAATTTGAAGCTGTCACAAGAGAAGGCTCAGCGCTTTGCCAACCGCCGTCGCTGTGTGGGTCCCCGACTTCGCGTTGGGGATTTGGTGTGGTTGTCTTCTCGCTTTGTTCCTATGAAGGTCTCCTCTCCTAAGTTTAAGCCTCGGTTTATCGGTCCTTATAAGATTTTGGAAGTCCTTAACCCTGTGTCATTTCGTTTGGACCTCCCGGGCCCCGGCATCGTTTGCTATTCATAATGTGTTCCATCGGTCGTTGTTGCGGAGGTATGTGGTGCCTGTGGTTCCTTCGGTTGAGCCTCCTGCCCCTGTGCTGGTTGAGGGAGAATTGGAATACGTGGTGGAGAAGATCTTGGATTCTCGTATTTCTAGACGGAGGCTTCAGTATTTGGTTAAGTGGTAAGGCTATGGTCAGGAGGATAATTCCTGGGTTGTCGCCTCTGATGTTCATGCGGCCGATTTGGTTCGTGCCTTCCATGTGGCTCACCCTGATCGCCCTGGGGGTTTTGATGAGGGTTCCGTGACCCCTCCTTAAGGGGGGGGGTACTGTTGTGAACTCCGTTTTCAGGCTCCCTCTTGTGGTCACAGATGGTATTGTGTGACTTTGGTTTTTTGGCTCCCCCTGGTGGTTTGGTTTATTATCCTGCGGGTCTGCTGGATCAGCTGCCTCGTTATTCACCAGGGAGGCTCCTATTTAGCTCTGCTTCACTTCCACTTGTTGCCGGCTGCCAATGTATTCAGTGCTGTTCTGGTTACTCCTGATTATCTTGTTTTCTGCCTCTTCAGGATAGGCTAAGTTCTGTTTGAATATTTTTTGCTCATCTGCTTGCAATATGATTTCTGTGTATGATGAGTCTAGTCCAGCTTGCTAATATGTGATTTCTTTTTGCTGGTAAGCTCTGGCGTGTGGAGTTGTTTCCCCCACACCGTTGGTTGGTGCGGGGGCTCGAGCAGTCTCTGCGTGGATATTTTGAATAGGATTTTTGGGTAACGTTCCACGGCTGCCTGTGGTTGTTTGCGGATGGGATCGGGTTGCGGTCAGTCTAGTTGCCACTTCCCCGGAGCTAGTAGTCTGTTCGGTTGCTTGGCTGGTCCTACCTGCGGTCCTTGCCACTAGGATCATAACAGGTTCCCTCCGGTGGTTGTTGGTAGTAATGCAGTTGTCCCTGGGTTGCAATCCTGGGCAGGTGTCCCTGCTGATTGCAGCTCTGACTGGGATATTTAGGTGTGCAGGATTCATTAGCCCTTGCCAGTTGTCCATTGTTCTTGGAGGTTTTGCATCTCTGTCTGGTTCCTCCTGCCTTGCTGCCAAATCAGCAAAGATAAGTGTCTGGTTTTGTTTCTGCAGCACACATGCTGTGTGCTTTACAATTCAGTACTATTCAATGTTTTTTCTTGTCCAGCTTAGACTGTGTTTGGATATTTCAGTCAAGTTGGATTCTCAGGAGATGCAGATATACATTCCATGTCTTTAGTTAGATGGTGGAATTTTTGTATCATCTGCTGTGGATATTTTTAGGGTTTTAATACTGACCGCTTAGTATTCTGTCCTATCCTTTTCTATTTAGCTAGCGTGGCCTCTTTTGCTAAATCCTGATTTCTGCCTGCGTGTGTCTTTCCTCTAATACTCACAGTCAATATTTGTGGGGGGCTGCCTATCCTTTGGGGTTCTGCTCTGAGGCAAGATAGAATTCCCATTTCCATCTATAGGGGTATTTAGTCCTCCGGCTGTGTCGAGGTGTCTAGGATGTGTTAGGTACACCCCACGGCTACTTCTAGTTGCGGTGACAGTTTAGGGTTTGCGGTCAGTACAGGTTCCACCTACTCCTGAGAAAGTCTCATGCGGCTCCAAGGTCACCGGATCATAACAGTACAACTGGCCAACAATGAGTTAAATGCATCTCAGAAGAAGGGAAGAAAGAGCCATTTTTTTTTCTGTAGCCTGCTTTGTCTTTTCTTCCCTCTTTTTCTCTGGGTGGCTGAGGAGTCTTGTGCTAGCATGTATGTTCAGGGATTAGCTTCTCGTGTAGACCAGCTTGCTGCTAGGGTACAGGGTATTTCTGATTATATTGTTCAGATTCCAGTTTCAGAGCCTAAGATTCCTACTCCTGATTTGTTTTTTGGGGACAGGTCCAAATTTTTGAGTTTTAAAAACAACTGTAAACTGTTTTTTCCTCTGAGACCTCGATCCTCTGGTGAATCCATTCAGCAGGTTAAAATTGTCATCTCCCTGCTGCGTGGCGATCCTCAGGATTGGTAGTCTTAGGCAAAATGAAGACCGCGCTCACGGGATATATTTAAAATGGTTTATTTTAGCCTACGCGTTTCAAGAGCGTTCCTGCTCTCTTCCTCAGGGCATGTAATACATAACACAATATGGAGTATATTTATAGAAAAGACAGGAAGGGGAGGGGCGACAATGCCCCTATATTATAGTACTTGAACTAGTTAAAAACATATATATATGGTAATACAAAGGCAATACACATTAATATCAATAACCTAAAACGAAAATTTATTAAAAAGACAAATAGAAACATGAAAAGATGAAAAAAATTATTAAAATAAATAAAAAATAAACTGGGAGCTGAGTATAAAAAGGCAGGGATCTCAGGTAGCACAACAAGTATTTGAACCAGGGACCCTTGTATGGTAATTCTATTATTTAAGCTCCTCAAGTCATTGGGCCACCGGTTCCTGATAGGTTAGAGGATGTCTGCTATTACATTTAGCCCTTCAGGTTCAAGGGAATTCAAGGTGTATATCCAATAAATTTCTTTCCTATTAAGTGACTGTGTACGATTAGAAACATGTGCAGGAACGTGATCAATGGGGTGAACATGAAATAATAAAGGATTACAATTATATTAAAACAGGTTATCTAAAACATTTATTTATTTATTAAAGAAATTTATTGGATATACACCTTGAATTCCCTTGAACCTGAAGGGCTAAATGTAATAGCAGACATCCTCTAACCTATCAGGAACCGGTGGCACAATGACTTGAGGAGCTTAAATAATAGAATTACCATACAAGGGTCCCTGGTTCGAATACTTGTTGTGCTACCTGAGATCCCTGCCTTTTTATACTCAGCTCCCAGTTTATTTTTTATTTATTTTAATAATTTTTTTCATCTGTTCATGTTTCTATTTGTCTTTTTAATAAATTTTCGTTTTAGGTTATTGATATTAATGTGTATTGCCTTTGTATTACCATATATATATGTTTTTAACTAGTTCAAGTACTATAATATAGGGGCATTGTCGCCCCTCCCCTTCCTGTCTTTTCTATAAATATACTCCATATTGTGTTATGTATTACATGCCCTGAGGAAGAGAGCAGGAACGCTCTTGAAACGCGTAGGCTAAAATAAACCATTTTAAATATATCCCGTGAGCGCGGTCTTCATTTTGCCTAAGACTACTACTCCCAACATCCTCCTGGATTTCTGTGGAGACCTGCTGCTACGGTTACACCCGCATGGGAGTTGTGACCCATTTTCACAACTGCAATAGGTGAGCATATTCCCTACCAAGTCTGTGTTTATCTATATACAGTGTGACACATTGGGGGCGCCTTGTGTTTTTTTTCTTTTGATCCTCAGGATTGGGCATTTTCCCTGGAATCTGGGAATCCGGCCTTGCTTAATGTTGACGCCTTTTTTCAGGCTTTAGGATTATTATATGATGAACCCAATTCTGTGGATCAAGCGGAGAAGACCTTGTTGGTCCTGTCTCAGAATCAAGAAGCGGCAGAATTGTATTGTCAGAAATTTAGAAAATGGTCTGTGTTGACTAAATGGAATGATGATGCTTTGGCGGCAATTTTCAGAAAGGGTCTTTCTGAATCCGTTAAAGATGTTATGGTGGGGTTTCCCACGCCTTTCGGTCTGAGTGATTCTATGTCTCTGGCCATTCAGATTGATCGGCGTTTGCGGGAGCGCAGAACTGTGCGCGCTGTGGCGTCGTCCTCAGAGCCAATTCCTGAGCCAATGCAGTGTGATAGGATTCTGTCTAGAACGGAACAACGGGGATTCAGACGTCAGAATAGGCTGTGTTTTTATTGTGGCGATGCTTCTCATGTCATTTCAGTCTGCCCTAAGCGAACAAAGAGGATCGCTAGTTCATTTACCATCAGTACTGTGCAACCTAAATTTTTATTATCTGTGTCCTTGATCTGCTCATTGTCATCATTTTCTCTCATGGCGCTTGTGGATTCAGGCGCCGCCTTGAACTTAATGGAGTTTGAGTTTGCCAGGCGTTGTGGTTTTCCCTTGCAGTTTTTACAGAATCCTAGTCCTTTAAGGGGCATTGATGCTACACCTTTGGCTAAAAATAAGCCCCAGTTCTGGACACAGGTGACCATGTGCATGGCGCCAGCCCATCAGGAAGATTGTCGATTTCTGGTGTTGCATAATTTACATGATGCTATCGTGCTGGGTTTTCCGTGGTTGCAGATACATAATCCTGTGTTGGATTGGAAGTCTATGTCTGTGACTAGTTGGGGATGTCAGGGGGTTCATAATGACGTTCCTTTGATGTCAATCTCCTCTTCTTCCACTTCTGAAATTCCAGAGTTTTTGTTTGATTTTCAGGATGTATTCGATGAGCCCAAGTCCAGTTCCCTTCCACCGCATAGGGACTGTGATTGTGCGATTGACTTGATTCCAGGCTGTAAGTTTCCTAAGGGGCGACTTTTCAACCTGTCTGTGCCTGAACATACCGCCATGCGGAGTTATGTTAAGGAGTCTTTGGAGAAAGGACATATTCGGCCATCTTCTTCACCGTTGGGAGCGGGATTTTTTTTTGTTGCTAAGAAGGATGGCTCCTTGAGACCCTGTATTGATTATCGCCTCTTGAATAAGATCACGGTCAAATTCCAATACCCTTTACCTCTGCTTTCCGATTTGTTTGCTAGGATTAAGGGGGCTAGTTGGTTTACGAAGATTGACCTTCAGGGGGCATATAATCTTGTTCGTATTAAGCAGGGTGATGAATGGAAAACTGCGTTTAATACGCCCGAAGGCCATTTTGAATACCTTGTGATGCCATTCGGGCTCTCTAATGCTCCATCTGTTTTTCAGTCCTTCATGCACGATATCTTCCGGACTTATCTTGATAAATTCATGATTGTATATTTGGATGACATTTTAATTTTTTCCGATGATTGGGAGTCTCATGTGAAACAGGTCAGGATGGTATTTCAGATCCTTCGTGATAATGCTTTGTTTGTGAAGGGGTCTAAGTGTCTCTTTGGAGTGCAGAAGGTTTCTTTTTTGGGCTTCATTTTTTCTCCCTCATCTATAGAGATGGATCCGGTTAAGGTTCAGGCCATTCATGATTGGATTCAACCCACATCTGTGAAGAGCCTTCAGAAGTTTTTGGGCTTTGCTAATTTTTATCGCCGTTTCATTGCTAACTTCTCCAGTGTGGTTAAACCCCTGACCGATTTGACGAAGAAAGGCGCTGATGTGACGAATTGGTCCTCTGCAGCTGTCTCTGCCTTTCAGGAGCTTAAACGCCGATTTACTTCTGCCCCGGTGTTGCGTCAACCGGATGTTTCTCTTCCGTTTCAGGTTGAGGTTGACGCTTCTGAGATTGGGGCAGGGGCCGTTTTGTCTCAGAGGGATCCTGTTGGTTCCTTGATGAAACCGTGTGCCTTCTTTTCCTGTAAGTTTTCGCCCGCTGAACGCAATTATGATGTCGGCAATCGGGAGTTGTTGGCTATGAAGTGGGCGTTTGAGGAGTGGAGACATTGGCTCGAGGGAGCTAAGCACCGTATTGTGGTCTTGACTGATCATAAAAATCTGATTTACCTTGAGTCTGCCAGGCGGCTGAATCCTAGACAGGCTCGATGGTCTTTGTTTTTTTCCCGTTTTGATTTCGTGGTCTCGTATCTTCCGGGTTCTAAGAATATTAAGGCTGATGCCCTCTCTAGGAGTTTTTTGCCTGATTCTCCTGAGGTCCTTGAAACCGTCGGCATTCTGAAAGAAGGGGTGGTCCTTTCTGCCATCTCCCCTGATTTACGACGGGTTCTTCAGGAATTTCAGGCTGACAAACCTGACCGCTGTCCAGTGGGGAAACTGTTTGTTCCTGATAGATGGACTAGTAGAGTGATTTCTGAGGTTCATTGTTCTGTGTTGGCTGGCCATCCTGGTATTTTTGGTACCAGAGATTTGGTTGGTAGGTCCTTTTGGTGGCCTTCTTTGTCACGTGATGTGCGTTCTTTTGTGCAGTCCTGTGGGACTTGTGCGCGGGCCAAGCCTTGTTGTTCCCGTGCTAGTGGGTTGCTTTTGCCTTTGCTGGTCCCTGAGACGCCCTGGATGCATATTTCTATGGATTTTATTTCTGATCTTCCGGTTTCCCAGAAGATGTCTGTCATCTGGGTGGTTTGTGACCGGTTCTCTAAGATGGTCCATTTGGTGCCTTTGCCTAAATTGCCTTCCTCTTCTGATTTGGTTCCGTTGTTTTTTCAGCATGTGGTTCGTTTGCATGGTATTCCGGAGAATATAGTGTCTGACAGAGGTTCCCAGTTTGTTTCTCGGTTTTGGCGGGCCTTTTGTGCTAAGCTGGGCATTGATTTGTCTTTTTCTTCTGCATTTCATCCTCAGACAAATGGCCAGACCGAGCGAACTAATCAGACTTTAGAAGCTTATCTGAGATGCTTTGTGTCTGCTGATCAGGATGATTGGGTGGCTTTCTTGCCATTGGCCGAGTTTGCCCTTAATAATCGGGCTAGTTCGGCTACCTTGGTTTCGCCCTTCTTTTGTAATTTTGGTTTTCATCCTCGTTTTTCTTCGGGGCAGGTTGAGCCTTCTGACTGTCCTGGTGTGGATTCTGTGGTTGACAGGTTGCAGCAGATTTGGGCTCATGTGGTGGACAATTTGGTATTGTCTCAGGAGGAGGCTCAACGTCTTGCTAACCGTCGTCGGTGTGTTGGTTCCCGGCTTCGGGTTGGGGATCTGGTCTGGTTGTCTTCCCGTCATGTTCCTATGAAGGTTTCTTCCCCTAAGTTTCAGCCTCGCTTTATTGGTCCTTATAGGATTTCTGAGATTATTAATCCGGTGTCTTTTCGATTGGCCCTTCCGGCTTCTTTTGCTATCCATAATGTCTTCCATAGATCTTTATTGCGGAAATATGTGGTGTCCGTTGTTCCCTCTGTTGATCCTCCGGCCCCTGTGTTGGTTGATGGGGAGTTGGAGTATGTGGTTGAGAAGATTTTGGATTCTCGCTTTTCGAGGCGGAGGCTTCAGTACCTTGTTAAATGGAAGGGTTATGGCCAGGAGGATAATTCTTGGGTTTTTGCCTCTGATGTCCATGCTGCTGATTTGGTCCGTGCCTTTCATCTGGCTCGTCCTGATCGGCCTGGGGGCTCTGGTGAGGGTTCGGTGACCCCTCCTCAAGGGGGGTACTGTTTTGAATTCTGCTCTTGGGTTCCCTCCGGTGGATGTTGGTAGTAATGCAGTTGTCCCTGGGTTGCAATCCTGGGCAGGTGTCCCTGCTGATTGCAGCTCTGACTGGGATATTTAGGTGTGCAGGATTCATTAGCCCTTGCCAGTTGTCCATTGTTCTTGGAGGTTTTGCATCTCTGTCTGGTTCCTCCTGCCCTGCTGCCAAATCAGCAAAGATAAGTGTCTGGTTTTGTTTCTGCAGCACACATGCTGTGTGCTTTACAATTCAGTACTATTCAATGTTTTTTCTTGTCCAGCTTAGACTGTGTTTGGATATTTCAGTCAAGTTGGATTCTCAGGAGATGCAGATATACATTCCATGTCTTTAGTTAGATGGTGGAATTTTTGTATCATCTGCTGTGGATATTTTTAGGGTTTTAATACTGACCGCTTAGTATTCTGTCCTATCCTTTTCTATTTAGCTAGCGTGGCCTCTTTTGCTAAATCCTGATTTCTGCCTGCGTGTGTCTTTCCTCTAATACTCACAGTCAATATTTGTGGGGGGCTGCCTATCCTTTGGGGTTCTGCTCTGAGGCAAGATAGAATTCCCATTTCCATCTATAGGGGTATTTAGTCCTCCGGCTGTGTCGAGGTGTCTAGGATGTGTTAGGTACACCCCACGGCTACTTCTAGTTGCGGTGACAGTTTAGGGTTTGCGGTCAGTACAGGTTCCACCTACTCCCGAGAAAGTCTCATGCGGCTCCAAGGTCACCGGATCATAACAGTCTGCATGACAGCGTGATTCAAATAAAGGAAGCCAGTTTGCTGGTACCTACGCAAGAGTTCACACCCCTGTGATAATTGCTGAGGACACAGGGTTTATGCTTTTTGGTCTCCCTGGGGAGATCTTCAAAGGCCTAATGGGCCCAGCTAATTAAAAAAAAATATTGGTCTGGGGGAACGCCAAAGGTGGGGGCTGAGTTTGGAGCAACTATTCCTGGGCCAAATTGCATCTGATAGAGAATTCCATCAGATATAAAAATGATATTAATTAGATACCATTTTCCCATTTCTCACAACCACAGACTGTGCTATGCCCAGAGTGTATGAAGAATGTGCATGGGTGTGGTCTGCAACAACGGCTGTGATTTGCAAAAGAGTAAATTTGCTCCCCAAACATTGCATTGCTGGCAGTTTTCAGAAGTTGTCAAATATGTATAAAACTATGTTTTATCACAAATGTATCAAAATGAAGCACTAAACTTAATGAATAGTCCTTGTTCTCAACAAATACAGTGGTAGGATAAGTATTTGACACACTGCTGATTTTGCAAGTTTTCCAACCTACAAAGAATGGAGAGGTCTGTAATTTTTATCGTAGGTACACTTCAACTGTGAGAGACAGAATCTAAAAATAAAGAACAGAAAATCAAATTATGTGATTCTTACATACCGTATACACTCGAGTATTAGCCGACCCGAGTATAAGCCAAGAAAACTGGGTAAGCTTATTGACTCGAGTATAAGCCGGGCATGCATTGTCCCCTCATCCCTGTCCTGCTATGTGTGGCTCCTCCCATCCTGTCCTGCTCTGTGTGTCTCCCCCTGTTGTATGCATGGCTCCCCCGGTCCCCTCATTGTATGCATGGCTCGGCTCCCCCGTCCCATCTTGTATGCATGGGTCAGCTCCCCCGTCCCATCCTTGTATGCATGGCTCGGCTCGGCTCCCCCCGTCATACTCACCCTCCTCGTGTCATCGCTGCACGTCCCTGCTTTTCCATTGTCCCTGTGCGGCAGCGCTTCCTGTGCTGAGCGGTCACTTGGTACAACTTATTAAGGTAATGAATATGTGCTCCACGCCTATGGGAGTGGAGACGCGTGCATAATCATTACCTTAATGAGCGGTACCACGTGACCGCTCAGCAGAGGAAGCGCTGCTTCGGGACAACGGAGATGCAGGGACATTCAGCAATGGCGCGAGGAGGGTGAGTATGATGTCACAGCCACCGGCTCCTGCCGCCGCTCCCCCCCTCCGGCTTTCTGGACCATGACTCGCGTAAAAGCCGAGGAGGGCGTTTTCAGCACAACAAATGTGCTGAAAATCTCGGCTTATACACGAGTATATACGGTAATTAAATTGCATTTTATTGCATGAAATAAGTATTTGATCACTGACCAACCAACCAGAATTCTGACTCTCACAGACTTGTTAGTTTTTCTGTAAGAAGCCTCCTACTCTGCACTCAATATCTGTATTAATTGCACCTGTTTGAACTCGTTACCTGTATTAAAGACAACTGTCCACACACTCAATCACAATCCACCCTGTCCACCATGGCCAAGACCAAAAAGCTGTCTAAAGATACCAGGGACAAATTTCAAAACCTGTACAAGACTTGGATGGGCTAAAGAATAATAGGCAAGCAGCATGGTGAGAAGGCAACAACTGTTGGAACAAGTATTAGAAAATGGTCTGGGGCTCCTTGCAAGATCTCGCCTCGTGGATAAGGATGATTCTGAGAAAAGTGTGGAATCAGTCCACGGGAGGACTTGGTCAATGACCTGAAGAGAGCTGGAACCAGTCTCAAACATTTTCCGGTAGTAACACACTATGCCGTCATGGATTAAAATCCTGCAGGGCACACAAGGTTCTCCTGCTCACACCAGCACATGTCCAGGCCGGTTTGAAGTTCGCCAATGACCATCTGGATGATCCAGAGGAGGCATGGAGGAAGGACATGTGGTCAGATGAGAACAAAATAGAACTTTTTGGTATTAACTCCACTCACCGAGGAAGAAGGATGAGTACAACCCCAAGAACATCATCCCAACCATGAAGCATGGTGGGGAAAACATCAAACTTTGGTGGTGCTTTTCTGCAAGGGGGACAGGTTTACTGCACACAGCTCTTATACAGAGTTATGTGTCATCTGATCCTACCGCTATAATTCTTTATATCTGTATCATATTTTTATGTCAGAGAGATGTAAGTTGCAGGTAGAAGAGAGCATGATGGTAGGATCAGACTACAAATGATTTGTTTGTAGTCTGTTACCATGGAGATACATAGGCCTGCATAGAGCTGGAGTCACAAAAGCGGGAAGAGATACTTTTTTGGGACTTGAAAGTTGCTTTATATTTCATTTTAGATGCATTGAAACAATGAAAATACAATGGCGAGTTTCTCAATCCTGTCTAACACTAAATCTGTTTTATTTTTAGCCATTAAAACCAAAAACAGCACAACTTTCAGGTCTTTGTAGATTCCTGAACATCAGCCACTGGGCTCCCTTCCCTGAGTCCCCAGTGTGAATGGAGTAGTAGTGCACATGCTTGACCTTCATTCACTCTCTGTAAGAAATTGCCACAAGTTTCCATCCATTTTAAAACCAGTGACTTTTCTTGTGCTGCACCAGTTCTCTGGGATGTGCTACCCTAGACAGTCAAATGAATTCCCAACATCCACGTTTTCAGTATATACTAAAAATACAACTTTAGTAAGTCCTTTCACACTTCTTAATCTAAAGTTTCAACTTAACCCCTTTATTTATCAGTCACGCCCATGCCATCCTATGTGCACGCCTATGCAGTGTGAATTGGGGCTAATATAAATAAAGGTGATAAATATTTATCATAGAGCTTCCATATACAGTAAATATATAGTATCATTATATATATATATTATGTAAAAATGTGAACAATCCACATAGTTACAGAAAATTGCTTTTCCAGCCTCTGGAAAATAACTTCTGAACAATTGTGAAGCTGATGCATCGGAGAATTAGATTTTGTTTTTATTGCGGCGTCAGATGAGAGAAAAATTCCCGAAGCTTCCTGCAGTATAAAATATGGACAATGCCATTAGTGAGACATAGAAATACACAATAACTTTTAGAGCGCTCTGTTCGGCACATTCAATTTTTATTTGTAAACCAGGTGCAATAAAAATGATTAGGATGACGCTTCTCGATACATCACCGCGCCGCTGCTCCACACAACATATAAATACAGAGATTTGTTAGTTTATACTACCCTTAAATAGAGAAATAAGTCTTGTTCCATCTCCTGTTGTCCGAAAAAAAAGGCAATTTGTCTCCCAAAACTGCTAATTGTGCTGCCATATGGGGACGAGTAATGTCTATACCAGTCAGCAGAGATAAGCGACAACATCGATAAACTGTGGAGTGGAGACGATTTTCCCAGTTATGAGACTCATCGCCAAGTGGATTTGCTGGAGAACTTAGGGCGCTCATACTGGTGTGCCACGAAGATGAAGGACAACTGGCAAAACCATAAATAAAATGACACCAACAACCCCCAGTTATGTTCTGAGAAAAAAAAGCACAAAAGTTTTCACTACGTTACTGGTGACGTACGCTCGGTCGGAGGGCAGTGAGGGCTACGGTTTTCCAAAATGATCGTAAGGTCCAACCCAGATTTTACTCGTCTTATGTGACGTCTTTTGCACAGGGCTTAATAAAGGAATTCATTTTATATTTCTTTTTAGTACCGGTGGAGGTAAAATTTGTAGTTTTTGCTAAATTTGCATAAACCGCATTGGGTGACACCACATTTGTAATGACCATTTTTTATTATCCATATTTTATTACATTTCGTTCCAAAATTACATGATTTTTTAAATATATTTTCTGTTCCTTTTTGTTTTTTTTTGGTAAAAGAATGCAGTCGTGTGATGTGACTGGGACACAGTACTTTACTATATTTTCCCCACTAATCGTTAAGTGAATGGGTGACCCTAATTAATCAAGATTCGCATGTGTGTAATTACCTTATTGTATCTTTTAAATGTTTTTCTTGCATTCATTGCGAAATATCATTAGCCATGATTAAGGGTACCGTCACACAGTGCCATTTTCATCGTTACGACGGCACGATCCGTGACGTCGCTGCGTCGTATGATTATCGCTCCAGCGTCGTAGACTGCGGTCACACTTTGCAATCACGGTGCTGGAGCGATGCCGAAGTCCCCGGGTAACCAGGGTAAACATCGGGTTACTAAGCACAGGGCTGCGCTTAGTAACCCGATGTTTACCCTGGTTACCAGCGTAAACGTAAAAAAAAACAAACAGTACATACTCACATTCCGGTGTCTGTCCCCGGCGTTCTGCTTCTCTCCACTGTGTAAGCGCCATAACCGGAAAGCAGAGAGGTGACGTCAGACGTCACCGCTGTGCTCGCTTTCCGGCCGGCAGGCGCTCACAGTGCAGAGAAGCTGAGACGCCGGAGGACAGACACCGGAATGTGAGTATGTACTGTTTGGTTTTTTTACGTTTACGCTGGTAACCAGGGTAAACATTGGGTTACTAAGCGCGGCCCTGCGCTTAGTTACCCGATGTTTACCCTGGTTACAAGCGAACACATCGCTGGATCGCTGTCACACACAATGATCCAGCGATGTCAGCGGGTGATCAAGCGACGAATGAAAGTTCCAAACGATCTGCTACGATTCTCAGCAGGGTCCCTTATCGCTGCTGCGTGTCAGACACTGCGATATCGTAACGATATCGCTAGAACGTCACGAATCGTACCGATGAAAATTTCACTGTGTGACGGTACCCTAAGAACCACTTAATAATAAATGTGTCGGCTTATAAGGCTAGTCCTAGTCTTTTTTTTACTTGGATGTTTAAACTTTTTTTTGTCATCTTGAATTCCCAGCTCATCTCCGAAGACGAGTGCTGGATCATCTTTTCTCCTATCCATATTGTCAGGGCCGGACTGGGCCTAAAATTCATCCCTGGCATTTGAAGTTACACAGGCCCACTTGTCACATGGTGACTGTATAATATCTTTGTACACTTGTAGGCAGGGCCGGTTTTAGGCAAAGTGGGGCTCTAGGCAAAGTTTAAAATGGGGCCCCAAATGCTAACATATTGCACATCACACAGAAGCATTTCGGTTTACAAGCGCTGAGTTCAGGCCGCTAAATGAGTTTGATCAACAATACTGAAGTTGTTCAACGCTTGTCTCCCGGCCTCTTTCCACCAGCTGAGGAATAATGATGGGACAGAACGATCACTAACAGATCACTAACCGATCCCCATACAGGATCATGTTATCAGCAGCAAATCTACAGTTTACACCGGCGATGCGCTGCTGAGAACAAGGATTTTTGTTCCAACAAAAACAATCTGAATATGCAGCATTTTACTTGTTTAGTAAAATACACCCCATAGTCCTCCATGTATTATAATGTGCACCACAGTCCTTCATATAGTATAATACACCCCTTATAGTACTCCATATATTAAAATACACTGCTCAGACCTCCATATAGTATAATACACTCCTCATAGTCCTCCATATAGCATAATACACTCCTCATAGTGCTCCATATAGTATAATGCACCGCCATAGTCATCCATGTAGTACAATTCACTTCCCATAGTATAATGCACCCCATAGTTCTTCATATAGTATAACGTATTCCCTATAGTCCTCAATACAATATAATGCAGCCCACATATAGTATAATGCAGCCACCACCCTACAGAATAAAATGCAGCCAACCCAGAGTATAATGCAGCCACCCCATAGAATATAATGCAGCCCCCCATAGAGTATGATGCAATCACCCCTCATAGAATATAAATATAATACTGCCCCCCATAGAATATAATGTAGCCCCAAATAGAATACAGCCCACCTCCACATAGAATATAATGCAGCCCCATCAAAGAGTATGATGCAATCATCCCTCATAAAATCTAATACAGCCCCCAATAGAATATAATACAGCCCACCTCTCCATAATATATAATGTAGCCCCCATAGAATATAATGCAGCCCCCCATAGTATATAAGACAGCCTCCCCCATAGAATATAATATACCCCCCATAGTATATAACACAACCTCCCCCATAGAATATAATATACCCCCGCAATAGTATATAACACAGCCACATAGTATATAACACGGCCTCCCCCATAGAATATAATATACCCCCCATAGTATATATCAAAGCCCGCATTGTATATAGCACAACTTGCATAGTATATAGCACAGCCTGCATAATATAGCACAGCCCGCGTAGTAGTATACAGCACAGCCCACACAGTAGTATATACAGCACAGCCCCCACAGTGGTATATACAGCACAGCCCGCACAGTAGTATATACAGCACAGCCCGCACAGTGGTATATACAGCACAGCCCTCACAGTGGTATATAGAGCACAGCCCCCACAGTGGTATATATAGCACAGCCCGCACAGGGGTATATAGAGCACAGCCCTCACAGTGGTATATAGAGCACAGCCCCCACAGTGGTATATATAGCACAGCCCACACAGTGGTATATAGAGCACAGCCAGCACAGGGATATATAGAGCACAGCCAACACAGTGGTATATAGAGCACAGCCAACACAGTGGTATATACAGCACAGCCCGCACAGTGGTATATAGAGCACAATGAAAAGAATAAATACTCGCACTGCTGCTTTTTGCGATCACCTAACGGCGTGCCACGATGCGCTGTACCAGCTCCTATTCCCACTACTCAATGCATGGGCTTATGGGGTGCTTCAACCAAAAGATATACATATGACCAAAGTAAAAAAGAAAAAATGGACAGCACTCACCATTCCCGATGCTTAAAAAGTCTTTATTAGAACACGGACACGGACAGGGAGAGCATGCTCTCCCTGTCCGTGTCCATGTTCTAATAAAGACTTTTTAAGCATCGGGAATGGTGAGTGCTGACCATTTTTTCTTTTTTACTTTGGTCGTATATAGAGCACAGCCCACACAGTGGTATATAGAGCACAGCCCGCACAGTGGTATATCCAGCACAGCCCGCACAGTGGTATATACAGCACAGCCCGCACAGTGGTATATACAGCACAGCCAACACAGTGGTATATACAGCACAGCCCGCACAGTGGTATATACAGCACAGCCCGCACAGTGGTATATACAGCACAGCCAACACAGTGGTATATAGAGCACAGCCCACATCTCATCTCTCCCCCCACCCCCCCGATAATGGCCCCACAGCCCAGTAAAAAAAAAAAAAACCTCTCCTCACCTTTCCTTTTGCCCGCGCTGCTCCTGGCTCCTGTCTCGGCGGCTGCAGTCTGCCCGGGACACAGCAGGTGCGCAATGATATGACGTCATCGCGCACCTGCAGTGTCCGAGGCAGAGCGGGGAATGATGGGAGAGGAAGCGTCTGTAGACGCTCTCTCCCTCCATCATTGCATTGAACTATACTGGCGTCATAGACGCCGGTATAGTTGAATGCGGCGGCGGCACTTGCGGGGGGAGAGGGGGGGTTTAAGAGTGCAGCGGCCCACTACTGGCACCGGCCCTTCTGGCATTTGCCAGAAGTGCCCGATGGCCAGTCTGGCCCTGCATATTGTGTAACTATGTTATGGCATCCATTAGTCACCTGGGATCCATAGCCATACACCATCTACTAGACCAGAGGTGTCAAACTGCATTCCTCGAGGGCTGCCAACAGGTCATGTTTTCAGGATTTCCTTGTATTGCACAGGTGATAATTTAATCACCTGCACAGAATGATTCCAGCACCTTGTGGAATGCTTAGGAAATCCTGAAAACATGACCTGTTGGCGGCCCTCGAGGAATGCAGTTTGACACCTCTGTACTAGACTATCCAATGGCATGAACTATTTGGGATATTTAAGTGAAGGGAGGTGAAATGGAAAATGTTCACCTTTTTTTTTCAGAAAAATAGTACCTTCTCAAACCACTTAGATGATAAGGTCACCATAGACCACAGTATCTAAAAGATAAGTGCCTAACATTGAAGAGGCTTCTGATAAAAAATGGGATCTTCTCCGATTCCTGGAAGAGATGGCTAAAGATGAGATAAATATTCCATTGTGTATTGAATAAATGTTGATTTTTTTTAGGAATTTGCTAAACAGGGTTTCATTTAAACAGCATGTGATTTGCTTTGCGTGAATCTTATAACATGGTGTCCACTATTTTAGACATTAAAAAAATTGAATCAGCCAGATAAAGTAAGACGTGACTGCAGGTATAGACAGGCAGGCTTCCCCATAATACTTTGTAGCAATTGCATCACATGGTATAGTACAGCCAATCCGAAGGGACTATCATTGCCTCTATAAAAGCTGAGGCATGGAATGCAGCAGCCATTTTATCGTGTTTCTTCATTATGAGAGGATGTCACAACTCAGACAAAGAGAGAAAAAGTCATAAAACACTGAATGTACATTACAGGTAGTGTGTAACAGCACAACAGTGACAAGGATTAGTGTGTAAGGACAAGAGACTAATATAGCTGTAACCAATAGATAAAAAGAGAGAGATAGGAGAGTCACTGTGCCTGTGAGACATGAGAATCACTTTGTCTGTGAGGCAGGAGATTCACTGTCTGTGATGCAGGAGAGTCACTGTGTGAGGCCGGAGAGTCACTGTGTGAGGCCAGAGAGTCACTGTGTGAGGCCAGAGAGTCACTGTGTGTGAGGCAGGAAAGTCACTGTGTCTGTGATGCAGGAGAGTCACTGTGTCTGTGAGGCAGGAGAATCACTGTCTGTGAGGCAGGAGAATCACTGTGTCTGTGATGCAGGAGAGTCACTGTGTGAGGCCGGAGAGTCACTGTGTGAGGCCAGAGAGTCACTGTGTCTGTGATGCAGGAGAGTCACTGTGTCTGTGAGGCAGGAGAATCACTGTCTGTGATGCAGGAGAGTCACTGTGTGAGGCCGGAGAGTCACTGTGTGAGGCCAGAGAGTCACTGTGTGAGGCCAGAGAGTCACTGTGTCTGTGATGCAGGAGAGTCACTGTGTCTGTGAGGCAGGAGAATCACTGTCTGTGATGCAGGAGAGTCACTGTGTGAGGCCGGAGAGTCACTGTGTGAGGCCGGAGAGTCACTGTGTGAGGCCGGAGAGTCACTGTGTGTGAGGCAGGAAAGTCACTGTGTCTGTGATGCAGGAGAGTCACTGTGTCTGTGAGGCAGGAGAATCACTGTCTGTGAGGCAGGAGAATCACTGTGTCTGTGATGCAGGAGAGTCACTGTGTCTGTGAGGCAGGAGAATCACTGTCTGTGAGGCAGGAGAATCACTGTGTCTGTGATGCAGGAGAGTCACTGTGTGAGGCCAGAGAGTCACTGTGTGAGGCCGGAGAGTCACTGTGTGTGAGGCAGGAAAGTCACTGTGTCTGTGAGGCAGGAAAGTCACTGTGTCTGTGAGGCAGGAGAATCACTGTCTGCGAGGCAGGAGAGTCACTGTCTGTGATGCAGGAGAGTCACTGTGTGAGGCCGGAGAGTCACTGTGTGAGGTCAGAGAGTCACTGTGTGTGAGGCAGGAAAGTCATTGTGTCTGTGAGGCAGGAGAGACTGTGTGAGATCAAGAGAGTCACTGTGTCCATAGCTACCAACTGTCCCAAATTCAGAGGGCCTGTCCCTATGTCAGAGCTCAGTCTCGCCACTTCAGGGCTTTATCCTAGCTTCTAATACTCACCCAACTTTCTCATCTCTCCATAGCTCCTCTGTGAGGGGTGGGCTGCATCTCTCTGCTCAGTGCATAAATTAAATTATATAGTTACCCCTTTTCTACTCCTGTGATCAGGTGGCGACTAGAACTCACATGTACATGTATTGAATTTGGTAATCTTGACATGTATTGCAGGCAGCGAACCCAGAGGCAGATTATAAATGCTCATAGAATACATCAGTGTATTTCTTTGTACTTGTAAACTGAAGTGAAGAAAAGTCAGATTTGTTTGTTCTTTTAAAACTACTGAAAAAATAAAAAAGCTATTACAAAAATGTCCTTTTCTCTTTTTGTGAATCTCTCTGGTACTCAAACCTATAACCTTCAACATTACAGGCAGGAGCTTAAGTTACTGAACCACAGGCTCCAGTGATGTATCAGGGAGAATTTTGTATACTTGATCTATAGTGCAGACCCTGACTCCATAGGCATATTGTGCTGATACATTGTACAATCTCCAGTAGCAACAATGATCTCCAATTCAGCACAGTGTCTCCAAGGAGCTAGGAAGCATAGCTTTCACTGGCAAGGAAGAGAAGGTCTGGCCAGGGTTTATAGGGAGAGGTAATGGCCAGATCAGAAGCAGCTGAAATGGAGCTGCAAGCTTCTGACCAGCATAGAAAGGGTCGGTAACCTCTTCAGCACCAAAGGAAACCAAATCCATATAATATGGGACACAAACACACAGGCTAAATATAAGATCTGTGATTCACAATACGTGATCTTCTATCCCCAGATCTCCTAGGAGGATATGACACACTCATGACAGTATTCCTACTTGCCTGGAATCTAGAAAGAGAGTAAAAGAGATTTTTTCTTCCTATAAAATTACTAAACTATGATGATAAACAATTACAATTATGTCAGTTTTAATTTGCTTTATTAAAAAATAATAAACCGCACAAATTAGCAAATAACATGGACATATTTGGTGACCCTGTAATCGTAATGACCCACACAACACAGTGATCAGAATATTTAGGGGGAAAGGTAAATCATGTAAAAATGTAGAAAATTGCATGATTGATATTCTTTTCTTTTTTAAGCCCAGAAAAAATAAGAAAGAAAATGTAACGCTGAGGCCACAGCATTCACATGAATGCAGTTTTTTTTCTACTGCTTTTTTTCTGCAGGTATCCAGACCATGTGATGCAATAACAATCTTCTCTGATTACGTGTTTGCTGCGTTTCATTAATGCGTGCGCCCTCATAATTGATGTGTTTTTGGTGGAGATGTAAATTTGTGTTTTTAATACAGAAAAACTTTCAGTCTGCACTTAAAAATGCAACGACATTTTTTGTTCCTTGCATTTTTCTCAGGCTCCACATGGAAGCCTATAGAGAAAAAAATGCACCAAAACCACAGAGTTCAGCAGCCTGTTTAGAAGCACTAAGGGCGGAGATTTCATGGAATTGTGTCCACTTTGCTTAGACATTTAGACCGTGTTCACATGTAGTGTAAATGCTGTGTATTTTCTGCAGCTTTTTTTCACATAAATTCTGCTGTTTAACTGTCCAAGAAAAGTGGATGTGATTTCGTGAAATCTGCACCCCCATGTGGTCTAAAGACGCTGCTGTACTGTGCGGTTTTGGCGCTTTTTTCCTCTGGAGCATACACATTTTTTTCTGTGGAGCTTAAAAAACCCCATGTAAAAAAAGTGCAGATACTTTTTTAAGTGCAGAATCAAAGCTTTTCTGAACAATAAAAAACACATTAAAACCGCGTCTTCTTATATGTACTAAAAAGGCACCAAATAAGGGGGAAAAGGCAGAAAAAAATGCAGCAATAATCAGATTGTTATTGTGTAGTTTGGTGCAAACATCTACAGAAAAACAAAAACACAGTATTTCTGTAACGTGTGAACACGGCCTTATAGACACCGAAAACCCAGATGTCAGATAGTGAAGCTACATCAAGATGAGAAAGTTCTGGCAGATTCAACTATGAATGGAAGAAAAGATAATAAATCCACAGGTCCCAACTAGAGATGAGCAGGAAGCACAGATGACTCCACGCAGGTCCTGGGTAATCAAAAGCTGCTCTGGGGACACCAGATGGTAAAAGATTCGTGTCCTCCTGTCCAGCCGCCAGGTAATCTCTTTATAATAATAATAATCTCTTTATTTATATAGCACCAACATATTCCGCAGCGCTTTACAGTTTGTACACATTATCATCGCTGTCCCTGATGAGGCTCACAATCTAAATTCCCTATCAGTATATCTTTGGAACCACTGACCTGCACGCTGAACCAATCCACTGATTTCTAGTCCAAACTGACCCAGATACAGCAGACATTCCGAGATTTGGTCTTTGGCGTCTGAATGTCCCTCGCTGCCAGGGGCGTAACTACCGCGGTCGCAGGGGTCGCAATTGCGACGGGGCCCGCAGTGCTTAGGGGCCCACCCAGTCCAGCAGACTGGGCGGGCTCCTAAGAACTCTAAGCTACAAAATGGGCCGCCGGCCCTTTAAATAATTCTTCCTTACAGGCCCTGCTGCGCGTGCACTCGCGATCACGGGTGGGACTGCACTTGACCCGCAGCAGAGCCCCTCCACCGCAGAGAGCCGCACACCACTACTATAGCTGCCACGGTAGATGCTAGAGTGTATGGGCTCCTTCCAGGTGTGACGTCATTTCCGGGGGCGTGTCCTATCGGGAGGGGGCGTGTCCTATCGGGAGGGGGCGTGTTCTCCAAGGCGGCAAAGGAAAGCAGCCTGACAGCTTGTGGACGCCATGGAGGTCAGTGGTTTCAGGGTGAAAAATGCTACTTGCCGATCGCTATTCGCTATTGGGGGGAGGCCCTGTGGTGGTCGACCTATTTGTCTGTGTGGGGAGTGACCAGTGGTGGGATTTTGGGGGGTGTTGCTGGCTATTGTGGGGGATCCCTGCGGTGGGATTTTGAGGGGCTCCGCTGCTGCTGCTGGCTATTGTGGGGGACCGCTGCGGTGTAGTTTTGGGGGGCTCCGCTGCTGCTGGCTATTGTGGGGGACCCCTGTGGTGGGGTTTTGGGGGGGCTCCGCTGCTGCTGACTATTGTGGGGGACCCCTGTGGTAGGATTTTGGGGGGCTCTGCTGCTGCTGGCTATTGTGGGGGATCCCAGCGGTGGGATTTGGGGGGGCTCCGCTGCTGCTGGCTATTGTGGGGGATCCCAGCGGTGGGATTTGGGGGGGCTCCGCTGCTGCTCGCTATTGTGGGGGACCCCTGTGGTGGGGTTTTGGGGGGCTCCGCTGCTGCTGGCTATTGTGGGGGACCCCTGCGGTGTAGTTTTGGGGGGCTCCGCTGCTGCTGGCTATTGTGGGGGACCCCTGTGGTGGGGTTTTGGGGGGCTCCGCTGCTGCCGGCTATTGTGGGGGATCCCTGCGGTGGGATTTTGGGGGGCTCCGCTGCTGCTGGCTATTGTGGGGGACCCCTGCGGTGGGGTTTTGGGGGGCTCCGCTGCTGCCGGCTATTGTGGGGGACCCCTGTGGTGGGGTTTTGGGGGGCTCCGCTGCTGCCGGCTATTGTGGGGGACCCCTGTGGTGGGGTTTTGGGGGGCTCTGCTGCTGTTGGCTATTGTGGGGGATCCCTGCGGTGGGATTTTGGGGGGCTCTGCTGCTGCTGGCTATTGTGGGGGATCCCTGCGGTGGGGTTTTGGTGGGCTCCGCTGCTGCTCGCTATTGTGGGGGACCCCTGTGGTGGGGTTTTGGTGGGCTCCGCTGCTGCTGGCTATTGTGGGGGGCCCCTGCGGTGGGATTTTGGGGGGCTCCGCTGCTGCTGGCTATTGTGGGGGGCCCCTGCGGTGGGATTTTGGGGGGCTCCGCTGCTGCTGGCTATTGTGGGGGACCCCTGCGGTGGGATTTTGGGAGGCTCCGCTGCTGCTGGCTATTGTGGGGGACCCCTGTGGTGGGCTTTTGGGGGGACCTGCTGCTGGCTATTGTGGGGGGCCCCTGCGGTGGGATTTTGGGGGGCTCCGCTGCTGCTGGCTATTGTGGGGGACCCCTGTGGTAGGATTTGGGGGGGCTCTGCTGCTGTTGGCTATTGTGGGGGATCCCTGCGGTGGGGTTTTGGTGGGCTCCGCTGCTGCTGGCTATTGTGGGGGACCCCTGTGGTAGGATTTTGGGGGGCTCTGCTGCTGTTGGCTATTGTGGGGGATCCCTGCGGTGGGGTTTTGGTGGGCTCCGCTGCTGCTCGCTATTGTGGGGGACCCCTGTGGTAGGATTTTGGGGGGCTCTGCTGCTGTTGGCTGTTGTGGGGGATCCCTGCGGTGGGGTTTTGGTGGGCTCCGCTGCTGCTGGCTATTGTGGGGGACCCCTGTGGTGGGGTTTTGGGGGGGCTCCGCTGCTGCTGACTATTGTGGGGGACCCCTGTGGTAGGATTTTGGGGGGCTCTGCTGCTGCTGGCTATTGTGGGGGATCCCAGTGGTGGGATTTGGGGGGCTCCGCTGCTGCTGGCTATTGTGGGGGACCCCTGCGGTGGGATTTTGGGGGGCTCCGCTGCTGCTGGCTATTGTGGGGGACCCCTGTGGTAGGATTTTGGGGGGCTCTGCTGCTGTTGGCTATTGTGGGGGATCCCTGCGGTGGGGTTTTGGTGGGCTCCGCTGCTGCTCGCTATTGTGGGGGACCCCTGTGGTGGGGTTTTGGTGGGCTCCGCTGCTGCTGGCTATTGTGGGGGACCCCTGCGGTGGGATTTTGGGGGGCTCCGCTGCTGCTGGCTATTGTGGGGGACCGCTGCGGTGTAGTTTTGGCGGGCTCCGCTGCTGCTGGCTATTGTGGGGGACCCCTGTGGTGGGGTTTTGGGGGGCTCCGCTGCTGCCGGCTATTGTGGGGGATCCCTGCGGTGGGATTTTGGGGGGCTCCGCTGCTGCTGGCTATTGTGGGGGACCCCTGTGGTAGGATTTTGGGGGGCTCTGCTGCTGTTGGCTATTGTGGGGGATCCCTGCGGTGGGGTTTTGGTGGGCTCCGCTGCTGCTCGCTATTGTGGGGGACCCCTGTGGTGGGGTTTTGGTGGGCTCCGCTGCTGCTGGCTATTGTGGGGGACCCCTGCGGTGGGATATTGTGGGGGACCGCTGCGGTGTAGTTTTGGGGGGCTCCGCTGCTGCTGGCTATTGTGGGAGACCCCTGTGGTGGGGTTTTGGTGGCCTCCGCTGCTGCTGGCTATTGTGGGGGACCCCTGTGGTGGGATTTTGGTGGGCTCCGCTGCTGCTGGCTATTGTGGGGGACCGCTGTGGTAGGATTTTGGGGGGCTCTGCTGCTGCTGGCTATTGTGGGGGATCCCTGCGGTGGGATTTTGGGGGGCTCCGCTGCTGCTGGCTATTGTGGGGGACCGCTGCGGTTTTGGGGGGCTCCGCTGCTGCTGGCTATTGTGGGGGACCCCTGCGGTGGGATTTTGGTGGGCTCCGCTGCTGCTGGCTATTGTGGGGAACCCCTGCGGTGGGATTTTGGGAGGCTCTGCTGCTGCTGGCTATTGTGGGGGACCCCTGCGGTGGGATTTTGGGAGGCTCCGCTGCTGCTGGCTATTGTGGGGGACCCCTGTGGTGGGCTTTTGGGGGGACCTGCTGCTGGCTATTGTGGGATTTTGTGGGGGGGGGGGACTGCTGCCGGCTGTTGTGGTGGACTTCTGTGGTAGGCGACCTGCTTGTGTGAGGGGGGCTGCAGGCTATTGGGGGACCCCTGACCTGCTTGTGGGGGGGTGACCTGCTGCATGCTATTGGGGGTGACCCATTTTAGTGGGGGGTGACCTGCTTGTGGGGGGGGGACCTGCTGCTGGCAATTGGGGGGACCCCTGTGGTGGGATTTAGGGGTGACCTGCTTATGGGGTGACTTGTTTGGGGTGGGAGACCTGCTGCTGGCTATTGGGGTGACCCCTATGGTGGGACCCCTGTGGTGTGATTTGGGGGCGACCTGTGTGCGGGGGACCCCTTTTAGTGAGGGTGGCCTGCTTATGGTTGGGTTTGGGGAGGCGACCTGCTTGTTGCGGGACCCCTTTTAGTGGGGGCGACCTGCTTGTGGAGGGGTGACCTGCTGATGGCTATTGATGGGCCCCTGTGGTGGAGTTTGGGGGTGACCTGCTGGCTATTGAGGGGGACCCCTGTGGTGGGGTT
Source organism: Ranitomeya variabilis (assembly GCF_051348905.1). Lineage (NCBI taxonomy): Eukaryota > Metazoa > Chordata > Amphibia > Anura > Dendrobatidae > Ranitomeya > Ranitomeya variabilis. The sequence continues at coordinate 28,791,970 of NC_135234.1, read as the reverse complement.
TGGAGGTGACGTGCTGCTTACGGGGTGGACCCCTTTTAGTGGGGGCGACCTGCTGCTGGCTATTGGGGAGACCCTGGTGGTGGGGTTTGAGGGCGACATGCTTGTGGTCGGGTTTTGGGAGGGCGTGACCTGCTGTCTATTGGGGGGGACCCTTGTGGTGGATGTGGGGGGAGACCTGCTGCAAGCTATTGGGGGACCCCTGTGGTGGGATGTGGGGGTGACCTGCTTGTGATGGGATGTGGGGAGGCGACCTGCATGTGAGGGGTGACCTGCTGCAGGCTATTTGGGGGACCCCTGTGGTCAGATTTGAGGGCGACCTGCTTGTGGGGAGGCGACCTGCTTGTCGTTGAATGTGGGGAGGCGACCTGCTTGTCGTTGAATGTGGGGAGGCGACCTGCTTGTCGTTGAATGTGGGGAGGCGACCTGCTTGTCGTTGAATGTGGGGAGGCGACCTGCTTGTCGTTGAATGTGGGGAGGCGACCTGCTGCTGGCTATTGGGGGGATCCCGTGGTGGGATTTGGGGATGACCTGCTGCTTACAGATGGAACCCTTTTATTGGGGGGTGACCTGCTGCTTACTGGGGGATCCCTTTTATTGGGGGGCGACCTACTTATGGGTTGGGTTTGGGGGGGGCTGAAGAGGGTTTAAGCTGGGTGGGGGGTGGACATCGAAGGGGGTGTGTGCTGGGTGGGGGGGGTCCACGTCCGATGGGTGTTGGACGTCCGATGGGGGTTTGTGGGGGTTGGACGTCCGAAGGGGGTGTGTGCTGGGTGGGGGGGTCCACGTCCGATGGGGGTTTGTGCTGGGTGGGGGGGGTCCACGTGTGATGGGGGTTTGTGCGGGGTGGGGGGTCTGCATCTGGGGGTTTCTGCTGGGTGGGGGGTTCCGCGTCCGGTGGGGGTTGTACGTCCGATGGGGGTTTGTGGGGGTTGGACGTCCGATGAGAGTTTAAGCTAGGGTGGCGTTCGATTGGAGGGGTTGTCTGATGGGATTTATGGTTGGGGCAGGGGGCGTCATATTTGGATTTACGCTTGAGGGGAGGGAATGTCTGGTGGGCTTTGGATTTATCCTGTGGGGGTCCGCTGGTTAATGTGAGGTGGATGTTTCTGACTGGGGGAGCGAGGTTATGCTGTGTGGCCCGCTGGTTAATGTGAGGTGGAGGTTTCTGACTGGGGGAGCGAGTTTATGCTGTGTGGCCATCTGGTTGATGTGGGGGGGGCTAATGCTTCATTGGGGTACACAAAAAAAATATGAGTGTATGCTGCTTATGCTATGCAAAAATTTTTTTGAGGTATTTCCCTGTAGAGTAGGCCACACCACCAACTGGCACGAAGCTAATCCTTTTTAGCTTAATGTCAGTAGGAGGCAGACATGGGTCTGGACCACCCAGCCCAGTTCTGACTTAGGTTTTGGGGGTTTTTTTTATTAACGATTTTCCTTTTTCTTTTCTTTTTTTTTTTTCAGATACGGCTTTTGAGGGCGACAGTGGAATTGCCACTCTAATCTCCCACCTAGAATTGTCACTACCGTATCATCTGTGGTCTACGAGGCAAGGCCCTAACACATCAAGAGTGTTTGTGGTTCCCCAGAGGACGGTCCATGCCACGAATCCCCCTACCCTCCGGCCCCCCCAGAGCCAGATAGAGTAGGGAGGGAAGACTAATCCGTTATGTGCCAGCCGCCGAAAGGTCTGCGTCCAGGTTATTCCATGCCCATCTTCATCATCGGTCTGTGAAGAATGATGTGTGATCTTCAGGACACATATATCCTACCAGGCAGTGAGGGGGCTACTTTAAAAAAAAAAATAAAAATGGACAGGACAAGTATGTCCTAGTTTGCCCCTGAGCAATATGGACGTCTCCTGGGGAAACCTTCCTATTCATGCAGCCTCCATGTTTTCCAGAGGCTCCTGTGACCCTGCTCTTAAAATATCCAGGCTTCGGTCTAGGACTTCTCTGGTGGCCGGTCCACACCGCCAGTGCCCTGAACAATCATGCACGCCAACTTTCTAGTGCGTCCTACTCTGCACCTATCAGTTTAAGAGTACTTCGCTTCTGCAACAGAGTACTAAAGTCTGCCTCCCAAGAGATCTGCTGTTCAATTTTGGTTGTCTTGGAAATGTTCTGTCCAAAAAACCGACGGGACAATTCTCCGACCCGCCAGGAAAAGACGAGACCTTCCTTTAAGCCCCCGTCTCACATAGCGAGATCGCTGCTGAGTCACAAGTTTTGTGACGCAACAGCGACCTCAGTAGCGATCTTGCTATGTGTGACACGTACCAGCGATCAGGCCCCTGCTGTGAGATCGCTGGTCGTGTCGGAATGGCCTGAACCATTTTTTGGTCGTTGAGGTCCCGCTGACATCGCTGAATCGGTGTGTGTGACACCGATCCAGCGATGTCTTCACTGGTAACCAGGGTAAACATCGGGTTACTAAGCGCAGGGCCGCGCTTAGTAACCCGATGTTTACCCTGGTTACCAGCGTAAATGTAAAAAAACAAACAGTACATACTCACCATCTGATGTCCGTCAGGTCCCTTGCCGTCTGCTTCCTGCTCTGACTGTGAGCGTCGGCCGTACAGTGAGAGCGCAGCACAGCAGTGACGTCACCGCTGCGCTCTGCTCTCACTGTACGGCGGCTCAGTCAGAGCAGGAAGCAGACGGCAAGGGACCTGACGGACATCAGATGGTGAGTATGTAGTGTTTGTTTTTTTTGGTAACCAGGGTAAACATCGGGTTACTAAGCGCGGCCCTGCGCTTAAGTAACCCGATGTTTACCCTGGTTACCCGGGTGCTGCAGGGGGACTTCGGCATCATTGAAGATAGTTTCAACAATGCCGAAGTCGTTCCCCCTGATCGTTGGTCGCTGGAGAGAGCGGTCTGTGTGACAGCTCCCCAGCGACCACACAACGACTTACCAACGATCACGGCTAGGTCGTATCGCTGGTCGTGATCTTTGGTAAATCGCTATGTGAGACGGGGCCTTTAGGCCAACCCCCTCCTGGCATCCATGAACCCACCAGCACTGGTCTGCTAGGCCTGGATCTAGCAGACTCTCTTCGACATGATGGGGTGTTCCCACCTTGGATGTTTCTCAGGGTCGGCTGCCATGTCCTTCACAATTCAAGGCCGGTATTATGATCTCTGGTCTGGGACACCGAAACCTCAGACATCGGAGGCAGGCCTGGAGGGAACAGAGCCACATACCAAACCGACAGTCCAGCCCGCATGCACCAACAGCATACTACAGTTTTAAAATACTTTAGAAATGCATAAAATGAAACAAGCAAAGGCATAAAGTTATTCAATGCAAAAAATGCAGTTTTATAAAATTGGAAATGTTTCTATATCTAATGGTAAAATGATATTTATCCAGTATTTCTATAAGTAAAAGTCTGAGATTTCTGTGGGAAATGGTAATTTGTTCCTCTTAAACCAGTTCTGAATGTAAATAAAACATTGCTCTGATGAAGTCTCCACATTGTATTTTTGCCTTTCATTTCATGCGCAGGGCAGGACAAGCCCATGATGTATCTGTGTTAAGGTACCTTCACATTAAGCGACGCTGCAGCGATAGCGACAACGATGCCGATCGCTGCAGCGTCGCTGTTTGATCGCTGGAGAGCTGTCACACAGACCGCTCTCCAGCGACCAACGATGCCGAGGTCCCCGGGTAACCAGGGTAAACATCGGGTTGCTAAGCGCAGGGCCGCGCTTAGTAACCCGATGTTTACCCTGGCTACCAGCGTAAAATTTAAAAAAAACAAACAGTACATACTTACATTCGCGTCCCCCGGCGTCCGCTTCCAGTACTGACTGAGCGCCGGCCCTAACAGCAGAGCTGTGCTGTACTTTCACTTTCACTTTACGGCGCTCAGTCAGTGTGGGAAGCGGACGCCGGGGGATGCGAAGGTGAGTATGTACTGTTTGTTTTTTTGCATTTTACACTGGTAACCAGGGTAAACATCGGGTTACTAAGCGCGGCCCTGTGTAAAACATCGCTGGTATCGTTGCTTTTGGTGTCAAACACGACGATACACGCCAGTCTGACGACCAAATAAAGTTCTGAACTTTGTTCAACGACCAGCGATATCACAGCAGGATCCTGATCGCTGCTGCGTGTCAAATATCGCTAGCCAGGACGCTGCAACGTCACATATCGCTAGCGATACCGTTTAGTGTGAAGGTACCTTAACACATGGAAGGTGCTATAATAACAGCCGTAGGCTGGTTTCACACCAGCGTTCGGCAGGGCTGCGGACGGCAGCCTTCTTCCTCCGTTAAGGCTACTTTCACACTAACGTCGCTTGCTGTACGTCTCAATGCGTCGTTTTGGAGAAAAAACGCATCCTGCAAAGTTGCCTGCATGATGCATTTTTTCTCCATAGACTTTCATTAGCAACACATCGGGACGGATTGCCACACGTCGCACACAGAAAAGGTGAACGGCTGGACTCTAAATGCCTGGTTTCCACCGTGAAGCATGGAGGAGGAGGTGTGATGGTGTGGGGGGCTTTGCTGGTGACACTGTTGGGGATTTATTCAAAATTGAAGGCATACTGAACCAGCATGGCTACCACAGCATCTTGCAGCGACATGCTATACCATCCGGTTTGCTTTTAGTTGGACCATCGTTTATTTTTCAACAGGACAATGACCCCAAACACACCTCCAGGCTGTGTAAGGGCTATTTGACCAAGAAGGAGAGTGATGGGGTGCTACGCCAGATGACCTGGCCTCCACAGTCACCAGACCTGAACCCAATCGAGATGGTTTGGGGTGAGCTGGACCGCAGAGTGAAGGCAAAAAGGGCCAACAAGTGCTAAGCACCTCTGGGAACTCCTTTAAGATTGTTGGAAGACCATTCCCAGTGACTACCTCTTGAAGCTCATCAAGAGACTGCCAAGAGTGTGCAAAGCAGTCATCAAAGCAAAAGGTGGCCACTTTGAAAAACCTAGAATATAAGACATATTTTCAGTTGCCTTACACTTTTATTAAGTGTATAATTCCACATAGTTTTGATGCCTTCAGTGTGAATGTACAGTTTTCATAGTCATAAAAATACAGAAAAATCTTTAAATGAGGTGTCTAAACATTTGGTCTGTACTGTCTGTGTGTATGTATGTGTGTGTATATGTATGTGTGTGTGTGTATATGTATTTGTGTGTATATATATATATATATATATATATATATATATATATATATAATATATTACACGGACAGCGGAATAGCTGATAGTTAATTTGTCGGCTTCTGTTAAATCATTGCAGAGGCTGACAGGATAGGAGACATGGTTTACATACGGTAAACCATTGCAGAACAGTTAGACTTATATAGGTCAGTGACTAATACGGTTAGTAGTGTGTGTGTGTGTGTGTAAAATTTGGGGCCTGTATGTATTTAATAATGTTTTCTCTTCGCCACGACAGCACCCACTTGAGAGAGGGGATCCGCCCCTAGGAACAGGAAACCCTACGGAGAGATAAAAGGGGCGGTCCCCCTCGCTCCCACAGTTGGTTTCCTGTTCCTACGGGAGACGCGTGGAGAGAAGAGGATACCCAGCCTGGATGCCGCTTGCGCGGTTTACCTTTATGGGACGGCAAGGGCTCCAGAAGCTGGAAGCAGCGTCGGGGGTCCTATGGTAGCTTCCCCCCTCTGCTGGCAGGTACCGTGAGGCCAGGTCCGGGGAGTCGCCTGGCTCACGAAAATTCACCCAGCCGACCTGCAGGGACCGAAACGCTGGGGTAAGGTGATCCTGCGGCGCCATCTCGGATGGTGCGCAGGCAGCGTGGGTCCGGTGTATTATCCCCCGGAAGCAGTACCGCAAACTTCCGGGGTGACTCAGGAGAGACGGCGCCTGCGCTGATGCTGGTGGCGGCGCAGGCGCATACAGAATGGCCGCAACCCGGATGTAGCAGTCACTTCCGGGTACGGCAGGAAGCAAGATGGCGGCCCCCATTAGAAAAGGACGCCGGCACTGATCCTCCGGCGTCCATCATGGCATCTCCACAGGACCCAGCGATGGCTTCATCCGAAGTCACCGCTATTACACCTGTCAGCCGCACAAGCAGCAGCCGCAGGTCTTCTTCTAAAAGCGCCAGAGAAAAAAAGTCGGGCCGGTCAGTTCCATCTGTGCCTCCGTCTCCTCCTCATCAGCCGGTATTGTAAAAAACAACCTCACTGGGTGAGTGTGTGTCTATGCCCTTTTACGCTGATTACACTTCCCCTCTGTGTCTATATTTCCTAGGCAAAAAGAACGGGGAAAACAAAACATATACAATGTGCGATATGCTCTCAGCCGCTCCCTGATAATTATTTAAAGAAACTGTGCCAACCTTGCATCGAATCCACCTTACGTGAGGAATCTTCAGTAAGGTCGGAAGATATTAGGAGTATGATTAGAGAAGAATTGCGGGCCTTCCAAAGCTCAGAAAAAATTCCCGAGAGTAGGAGAAAATATAATTCCCCTAGGTCTGAACAGTCCTCTGATATTGAAGATTCGGATGGTTCCCAAAAGATCATTTCCTCAGATGATGAGAGAGATACATGCTTTCCCACAGATAGTATCGATAATTTAGTAAGATCAGTTTGTAACACCATGGGTATTGAGGAAACAAAAACCCCTAAAACTCCACAGGACGTGATGTTTGCAGGCCTGTCAGAGAAGAAAAAACCTTCTTTTCCTGTGATTCCAGCAATAAAGAATGTAGTTAAAAAGGAGTGGGAAAGCCAGGGACAAAGAGGATTACCGTCTTCATCAAAAAGACGCTATCCCTTTAACGATGAAGATTTCTCCATATGGTTAAAAGCCCCGAAGGTGGATGCAGCAGTGGCCTCCACTTCTAGAAAATCTTTATTACCCGTGGAAGATTCCGGTTCCTTGCAAGACCCGCTTGACCGGAAGGCCGATACCCTCCTAAAGAGGGCATGGGAATCCTGTACTGGAGCCTTCAGGCCGGCTATATCAGCCACATGCACTGCCAGGTCCATGTTGGTCTGGTTGAACGATTTAGAAGAGGGATTAAAAAGCGGCCTTTCCCGAGATAGATTAATCTCTTCCTTGCCGTTAATTAGAGGAGCTACAGCCTTTTTAGCGGATTCCTCAGCTGATTCCATACGGCTAGCGGCCAAATCGGCAGGTCTGACTAACGCGGCTCGTCGAGCCTTATGGCTAAAGGGGTGGAAAGGAGATCCCCAAACAAAGTCTAAGTTATGCGGTCTTCCCTGCCAGGGGAGTACCTATTTGGTACTAAGTTAGACGAAATATTAACTAAAGCAGGTGAGAGGAAGAAGGGGTTCCCCAATAACACTTATCTTCCATCCTACAGGAGAGCGTTCCGAAAGCCCATGTTTAATAGGAAAAAGGACTATAAAAACCAAGACCGCTGGGCTAATAAAGACTTTAAACAGAAAGGAGCGTTCTTCGGAAAGCGTCCATTTAAGCCTGAGGATAAACCCCGGTAGGACAGATCTACCCGTTGGTGGTAGGTTGTCTTTCTTTTCGTCACAATGGCTGACAATAACTTCTAATCCGTGGGCAACTAGCCTTATTTCTACAGGTCTAAAATTGAAATTTGCCCGAGTCCCTCCGGACTCATTTCTATTGACTTCCTTAAGGTCTCAATCACAACAAGAGGCCTTGGAACAAGAAATAATAAATCTCCTGTCCAAAGGAGTACTAGTGGAAGTCCCTTTTCATCAAAGAGGAAGAGGTTTTTATTCCCCTTTATTTTTGATTCCGAAACCAGACGGATCGTTTAGAACAATAATTAACCTGAAAAGACTAAACGTCTTTCTAGAAAACCAAACCTTTAAAATGGAATCTATACGATCAACTATTAAGCTTCTGTTTCCCCATTGCTTTATGGCAGTGCTTGACCTTAAAGATGCGTATTATCATCTACCAATCTTCATTGAGCATCAGCAATTTCTTCGGGTGGCAGTTATGATGGGAGGTCAAGTAAGGCATTATCAATATACAGCAATGCCCTTTGGACTGTCGATAGCCCCGAGAGTCTTCACAAAATTAATGTCGGAAGTAATGTCATACTTGAGATTAAAAGACACACTTGTAATACCATATTTAGATGACCTTTTGATAGTGGGTAACTCCTTTTCCCAATGCCATCAGCGAGTACTTGATACAATTTCATCCCTGCAGGAATTAGGGTGGTTAGTAAACTGGGAAAAATCCAGATTATCCCCCACAACTCGACAAACATTTCTAGGCCTTATTCTAGACTCTACAAGTCAGAGGTGCTTTCTTCCTGACTCTAAACAAATAGCAATCATAAACAAAGTACAATCGGTGATTAATAACCCCCTAATTTCCCTAAGAGAAGGGATGTCCCTTCTGGGTTCTTTCACATCGTGTATCCCAGCTGTCCCATGGGCTCAATACCATAGTAGAAAATTACAGTACAACATTCTGCAACAAGAAGAGAGGTTACAAGGCCAATTAGATAGCAGATTATCTTTACCAACAGACGTGTTAAATTCCCTTACCTGGTGGTTAGATCACAATCATTTTACCAGTGGGGTTCCCTGGGTGATTAAACCTTCAAAAACAATCTTTACCGATGCCAGTCCTAGTGGTTGGGGAGCACACTTAGGAGATCAAATAGCTCAAGGTCTGTGGTCTCTTGAAGAATCGAACGATTCTTCTAATAAAAAAGAACTGAAGGCTATCTATTATGCCATATGTAAATTTCTTCCACAGCTACACGGAAAGCATACAAGAATCCTTTCAGACAACATGACAGCGGTGGCATACTTAAATCACCAAGGGGGAACGAGATCAGAAGCTCTCATGTTTATAGCTGGCAACATTCTATCCATAGCAGAGGAGCACCTTCTATCCTTGTCAGCACTGCACGTAAGAGGAGTCGACAATCCAAGAGCGGATTTCCTCAGCCGCCACACTCTTCGCCAAGGAGAGTGGGTTCTCAGCCGACGTATCTTTTTAATGATAGTCAAAAAATGGGGCACTCCCGAGATAGACCTTTTTGCGACGAGACGCAACAGACAAATCAAAAGGTTCGCTTCATTGTTCCGATCCGACAATCCAGATATCTTCGATGCTCTGCAAGTCCCATGGACATTCCAGAAAGCATATGCCTTTCCCCCTCTAATACTTCTTCCAACGGTAATCAGGAAGATAAGGGAGGACAGAGCAAACGTGATCTTAATAGCTCCGTTTTGGCCCAAGAGGCCATGGTTTTCCTGGCTGAGAGCCATGTCAATCTCAGACCCATGGATCCTTCCGGAGGATCAGGATCTGCTCTCTCAAGGCCCCTTCAACCACCCTCAGGTGAAGGGTCTGCGGTTGACAGCCTGGCATTTGAGAGGCAGCTGCTAAAAATGAGAGGGTTCTCTAACAAAGTAATTGACACTCTGCTACTGAGTAGGAAGAAATCCACCACATCCATTTATGTGAGAGTGTGGAAAAATTTTTTTAAACCTCTACCCAACAGCACTATCAAACAAAATTCATATCCCTATGATTCTAGAATTTCTTCAAAAAGGACGCGATTTAGGTCTGGCAGTCAGTACCTTAAAAGTACACATTTCTGCGCTTGGTGCTTTATATGGTCACGATATTGCAGGTGACAGGTGGGTAGCTAGATTTATCGCAGCTTGCCAAAGATCAGAAACAGTCCAAATTCCCCATGTACCACCTTGGGATGTTAATTTGGTCCTCGAAGCTCTGACAGACCACCCCTTTGAGCCACTACATTCAGCTCACATAAAACATGTCTCCATCAAGACAGCTCTCCTTGTTGCTTTGGTGTCAGCTAGAAGAGTAAGTGACATACAGGCATTATCGATAGATCCACCATTTATGTCTGTATATCCAGATAGAATTGTCCTGAAAACAGACCCTTCCTACTTGCCCAAAGTATGTACTAAATTTCATAGATCACAGGAAATTTTTCTTCCCTCCTTCTATGATAACCCTACGAATCAGGAAGAACAAAAATACCACACATTAGATGTGAGGAGAGCCATATTAGCCTATTTAGACAGAACTAGCACCTGGAGGAAGAGCAGGGCTCTCTTTATTTCCTTCCAGGGCCATAGGAAAGGAGATGGAATCACGAAGGGTACTTTATCTCGGTGGATTCGGGATGCAATATGTCTGGCCTATTCATCCAAAGGGGAGAACCCGCCTGAGACCGTAAAAGCACATTCCACTCGGGCGATAGCATCATCCTGGGCCGAGCGAGCGGAAGTTCCAATAGAACTGATATGTAAGGCCGCAACCTGGGCTTCTCCTACTACATTCTATAATCACTATAGATTGGATTTGTCTTCCTCATCTGACCTGTCCTTTGGTAGATCAGTTCTTAACACTGTGATCCCTCCCAAATGACTATCTCTGAAAGTCTCTCAAGTGGGTGCTGTCGTGGCGAAGAGAAAACACCGGATTACGTACCGGTAATGCTCTTTTATAGAGCCACGACAGCACCCCTTTACTTCCCACCCTATTAAGTTATTTTTATAAAAGCACGATTAAGGGTGTTTTTGGTTCTTATAGTTAGTCATACTAAATTAACTAATGATAATTGATGAAATCATAGTGCCTACTAAATCTGGTGGGCGGTTCCTCGCAATCTCTGTAACCCAACTGTGGGAGCGAGGGGGACCGCCCCTTTTATCTCTCCATAGGGTTTCCTGTTCCTAGGGGCGGATCCCCTCTCTCAAGTGGGTGCTGTCGTGGCTCTATAAAAGAGCATTACCGGTACGTAATCCGGTGTTTTCACTGAAAAAACTGGCGTGGGCTCCCGCACAATTTTCTGTGCCACAGAGGGAAAGCCAGTGACTGAGGACAGATATTATAGCCTAGAGAGGGACCATGGTTATTGCCACCCCAGAAAAGGTGCATCTGTAAGATGCGCCAATTCTGGCACTCAGCCTCTGTCTTCTCACTGCCCTGTAGCGGTGGCATATGGGGTAATAAGGGGTTAATGTCACCTTTGTATTGTAAGGTGACATTAGGCCAGCTTAGTAATGGAGAGATGTCTGATAGATGCCTCTCCATTACTAACCTGTGCGCTTGATGTTACTTGACAATAAAAAGGTGACATCAACCGCACAATTATGAACCCCTCTGCTACAGGGCAAGTGGGAAGAGCGAGGCTAAGTGCCGGAATTGGCACATCTATAAGATGCACCATTTCTGGGACGGCTGACAGCTGATGGTTTTTAGCCTGTGGGGCTGCCAATATCCATGGCCTCTTCACAGGCTATAAATATCAGCCTACAGCTGTCTGCCTAGCATTTGCTGGTTGGATTTTATGTCAATATTTTGTGTCCCCCTGTAAAATAGCCAGTAAAGGCTAAGCAAACAGCTGTGAGCTGATATTAATAGCCTGGGAACCTTTATGGGTATTGGTTCCTTTCCAGAATAGTAACATCAGCTGTCAGCTTTCCCACTGCTGGTTATGAAAATTATGCGGGAGCCCATGCAGGTTTTATTTTTTGAAAAATAAACATTGCATTTCACGCAGGTTTCTTAGTTGTTTTATTTACAGCATATGTAGGTTAATTATGTTAATGCTCCTACATGGGTGTGTATGTGTCTTTAGTTAATATTAATGAGGGTATCTCGTGAAGAGATTGAATAAGGAAATGCATCAAATTCCTTTATTTATTTTTTAATATATCTTTATTTAGCGCTCACGATTTACAGAAACGCATCAAATCCGCATAAAAAAGTACAGAATTTCCACTGCGTTTTCTTCTAAGAGACGCACTAACCATGCAGACATTTCCTCAAGCAAATCTGCAACGTGCGCACATAGCCTTAACCATTATGCGTCCATATTCATTAATGGAGAAGAAATTGGTGTGCACTAAGGTTGAAATAAGGCGAGGTGCAGGTGTAGAGGACTGGGATGTCCTAACACACTAAGATTAAATTTAATACACCGCACACTCTAAGTGTATCATTTGTGAAAAACTTGAAATTTATTGAAGTGCTATAGACATATCATTCATAAATGCAGAATGCGACCAGAAGTCAAACTGACAACGTTTCGACTCCTCCCGAGTCTTTATCAAATGGTCGCTTAGCAAGGTGAATAGTAGTATAGCATAAATAGTATCCTCGTAGCATAAAGAGTATCTTATAAAATGGTATTAATAATAGGCAGGTAGCCTTACGTTATGGTACCGCAAGTATAGTCTTTCAGAGTTGGTGGGAGTACTAAAAGTATTTTTGTAGCTCAAAGAATGCGATGTTCCTGTTGTGCCGTAAAGCGAATCCTGGCAGGCTCTGTGGGTAGTAAGAGGATTAGCCTCGTGTGGTATATGGACAGCAGATGGGTCTAACGTGACGTAGGTACTGCCTAGGACTACTGGTAGTGTGGGGCTATTTGTGAAGTTCCTCTGGCAATATTAGTAGATAGGTAGCAGCAGCTACCATGAAGCTGAAGACAGGGTACTTCTTTATAAGCAAGGCTCCACACAGGCTGTATGCGGCGGTAGCAAAGAGTGGGTTGCATAAATGGCAAAAGGGGCCATGGGTTGGAGACCTCAGGGTGCTGGGGTGTAGGCGGCGCTCCTGCCGTTACAGCAAGGCGCAGGAGCGCCGCCTACACCCCAGCACCCTAAGAGGTCTCCAACCCATGGCCCCTTTTGCCATTTATGCAACCCACTCTTTGCTACCGCCGCATACAGCCTGTGTGGAGCCTTGCTTATAAAGAAGTACCCTGTCTTCAGCTTCATGGTAGCTGCTGCTACCTATCTACTAATATTGCCAGAGGAACTTCACAAATAGCCCCACACTACCAGTAGTCCTAGGCAGTACCTACGTCACGTTAGACCCATCTGCTGTCCATATACCACACGAGGCTAATCCTCTTACTACCCACAGAGCCTGCCAGGATTCGCTTTACGGCACACCTGGAACATCGCATTCTTTGAGCTACAAAAATACTTTTAGTACTCCCACCAACTCTGAAAGACTATACTTGCGGTACCATAACGTAAGGCTACCTGCCTATTATTAATACCATTTTATAAGATACTCTTTATGCTACGATGATACTATTTATGCTATACTACTATTCACCTTGCTAAGCGACCATTTGATAAAGACTCGGGAGGAGTCGAAACGTTGTCAGTTTGACTTCTGGTCGAATTCTGCATTGTTGAATGATATGTCTATAGCACTTCAATAAATTTCAAGTTTTTCACAAATGATACACTTAGAGTGTGCGGTGTATTAAATTCATATTCATTAATGGCCGTCGCAGCAAGGCGCAGGAGCGCCGCTTACAACACAGCACCTCAAGAGGTCTCCTACCCACGGTTCATTTGCCGTCTATGCAATTGCCGCATACAGCCTGCGTGGAGCCCCATTTATGTCCCTTGTTTCCATTTTCTTATAGCTGCTGTCACTCACCTACTGGTATAACCAGAGGAATCCCAAAACAGCCTTATACCACCAGCAGTTCTAGGCCATATTAACGATACGTTGGACCTACCTGCGGTCCATACACCACACGAGGCTAAGTTTCTCATAGAGCCTACCAGGACTTGCTTCATGGCACAACAGAAATACTGCATTTTTTGAGTTACAAACGTACCACCTGGCAATCTCACCAACTCTGTAAGACCATACCTGCGGTACCATTAGGAAAGGCCACCTGCCTATTATTAATATCATTTTGCAAGATATTCTTTATACCACGAGGATACTATTTTTTGCTATACTACTATTCACCTTGCTAAGCGACCATTTTGATAAAGACTCGGGAGGAGTCGAAACGTTGTCAGATTGACTTCTGGTCGCACTTCGCATTGTTGAATGATATGTCTATAGCACCTCAATAAATTTCAAATTCTTCACAAGTGACATACTTAGAGTGTGCGGTGTATTATATTTAGTCATATTCATTAATGAGCAGAACCACGTGACCGCTGAACACAGGAAGAGCTGCCCGGAGACCATCGGACATGCAGGGACCGTGCCAGGAGCAGGTGAGTATGTGACAGCCGCCGCTTCCCCGCCGACAATGACTCGAGTATAAGCCGAGAGGGTCTCTTTCTGCCCAAAAAAAATTCGGCTTTTATGCGAGTACATACGGTACAGCACTCTAGAAGGGTGTGTATAAGGGCATATAGGTGCTGGTGGTACTATATATGGGGAAAACCTGGTGACAGGTTCCCTTTAAGAAACCTATGGAACTAGGTTAAAATTAGCATTTTTTTGGATGGTGAAAAACTTGTAATTTAAATATTGATGGTGGCTGAACTGCAGGTGGTCTGTGTCGCTTCATAAGTTTAAGGCCGGGGTCACACTAGCGTAGAATACGGATGAGCGCTATGTGAGAAAGCATCGCATGGCACTCGGACCAGTGTTAATCTATGGGGCAGATCACATCTGTGATTATTTTTTCATGCCAAATCAGCATACGAGAACAATTGCAGCATATATACCTGACAGGGGCCCATATAGTCTATATCTACAATAATATATACCTGACAGGGGCCCATACATTCTGATATCATCACTAATATACACTCACTGGCCACTTTATTAGGTACACCTGTCCAACTTCTTGTTAACACTTAATTTCTAATCAGCCAATCACATGGCGGCAACTCAGTGCATTTAGGCATGTAGACATGGTCAAGACAATCTCCTGCAGTTCAAACCGAGCATCAGTATGGGGAAGAAAGGTGATTTGAGTGCCTTTGAACGTGGCATGGTTGTTGGTGCCAGAAGGGCTGGTCTGAGTATTTCAGAAACTGCTGATCTACTGGGATTTTCATGCACAACCATCTCTAGGGTTTACAGAGAATGGTCCGAAAAAGAAAAAAAATCCAGTGAGCGGCAGTTCTGTGGGCGGAAATGCCTTGTTGATGCCAGAGGTCAGAGGAGAATGGGCAGACTGGTTCGAGCTGATAGAATGGCAACAGTGACTCAAATCGCCACCCGTTACAACCAAGGTAGGCCTAAGAGCATCTCTGAACGCACAGTGCGTCGAACTTTGAGGCAGATGGGCTACAGCAGCAGAAGACCACACCGGGTACCACTCCTTTCAGCTAAGAACAGGAAACTGAGGCTACAATTTGTACAAGCTCATCGAAATTGGACAGTAGAAGATTGGAAAAACGTTGCTTGGTCTGATGAGTCTCGATTTCTGCTGCGACATTCGGATGGTAGGGTCAGAATTTGGCGTAAACAACATGAAAGCATGGATCCATCCTGCCTTGTATGGAGCATCTTTGGGATGTGCAGCCGACAAATCTGCGGCAACTGTGTGATGCCATCATGTCAATATGGACCAAAATCTCTGAGGAATGCTTCCAGCACCTTGTTGAATCTATGCCACGAAGAATTGAGGCAGTTCTGAAGGCAAAAGGGGTCCAACCCGTTACTAGCATGGTGTACCTAATAAAGTGGCCGGTGAGTGTATACCTGACAGGGGCCCATACATTCTGATATCATCAGTAATATATACCTGACAGGGGCCCATACATTCTGATATCATCATTAATATATACCTGACAGGAGCCCATACATTCTGATATCATCAGTAATATATACCTGACAGGAGCCCATACATTCTGATACCATCACTAATATATACCTGACAGGAGCCCATACATTCTGATATCATCACTAATATATACCTGACAGGAGCCCATACATTCTGATATCATTACTAATATATACCTGACAGGAGCCCATACATTCTGATATCATCACTAATATATACCTGACAGGGGCCCATACATTCTGATACCATCACTAATATATACCTGACAGGGGCCCATACATTCTGATACCATCACTAATATATACCTGACAGGGGCCCATACATTCTGATACCATCACTAATATATACCTGACAGGGGCCCATACATTCTGATACCATCACTAATACATACCTGACAGAAGCCCATACATTCTGATATTATCACTAATATACACCTGACAGGAGCCCACACATTCTGATACCGTTAATGATATATATACCTGATAGGAGCCCATACATTCTGATATCATCGCTTATATATACCTGACAGGAGCCCGTACAGTCTACAGTATATCTATAGTAATATATACCTGACAGGAGCCCGTACAGTCTATATCTACAATAATATATACCTGACAGGAGCCCGTACAGTCTATATCTACAATAATATATACCTGACAGGAGCCCGTACAGTCTATATCTACAATAATATATGCCTGAAAGGAGGTTGTACAGTCTATATCTACAATAATATATACCAGGAAGGAGCCCATACACTCTAGCATCTTCAGTAGTGAGCCGGCTAGAGTGTATGGACTGCAGTCAGGGAACCAGGAAGGAGCCCATACAGTCTATATCTACAATAATATATACCTGACAGGAGCCCGTACAGTCTGTATCTACAATAATATATACCTGACAGGAGCCCGTACAGTCTATATCTACAATAATATATACCTGACAGGAGCCCGTACAGTCTGTATCTACAATAATATATACCTGACAGGAGCCCGTACAGTCTATATCTACAATAATATATACCTGACAGGAGCCCGTACAGTCTATATCTACAATAATATATGCCTGAAAGGAGGTTGTACAGTCTATATCTACAATAATATATACCAGGAAGGAGCCCATACACTCTAGCATCTTCAGTAGTGAGCCGGCTAGAGTGTATGGACTGCAGTCAGGGAACCAGGAAGGAGCCCATACAGTCTATATCTACAATAATATATACCTGACAGGAGCCCGTACAGTCTGTATCTACAATAATATATACCTGACAGGAGCCCGTACAGTCTGTATCTACAATAATATATATCTGACAGGAGCCCGTACAGTCTGTATCTACAATAATATATACCTGACAGGAGCCCGTACAGTCTGTATCTACAATAATATATATCTGACAGGAGTCCGTACAGTCTATATCTACAATAATATATATCTGACAGGAGCCCGTACAGTCTGTATCTACAATAATATATACCTGACAGGAGCCCGTACAGTCTATATCTACAATAATATATACCTGACAGGAGCCCGTACAGTCTGTATCTACAATAATATATACCTGACAGGAGACCGTACAGTCTATATCTACAATAATATATACCTGACAGGAGCCCGTACAGTCTATATCTACAATACTATATACCTGACAGGAGCCCGTACAGTCTATATCTACAATACTATATACCTGACAGGAGCCCGTACAGTCTATATCTACAATAATATATACCAGGAAGGAGCCCATACACTCTAGCATCTTCAGTAATGAGCCGGCTAGAGTGTATGGGCTGCAGTCAGGCACCTGGAAGGAGCCCATACACTCTAGCATCTTCAGTAGTGAGCCGGCTAGAGTGTATGGGCTGCAGTCAGGGAACCAGGAAGGAGCCCATACACTCTAGCATCTTCACAGTGAGCCGGCTAGAGTGTATGGGCTGCAGTCAGGACCTGGAAGGAGCCCATACACTCTAGGCTCAACCTAGCTGCCACTGCTCTGTGCGCACAGGACCTGTGATGAGGTCACAGGAGGGGAGGAGTTGGAGTCACATGATCAAGGGCTTCCGTGTAGTGCAGGACAGTAGTGCAGTGCTGTTTGTCATCATGCCGGAGGAGGGTAAGCTTTTGTGTGAGGTCAGGAGGGGTTTGGGTGGATGTAGCAGAGCAGTGTGTGCATGAGGTGTACAGAGCAGAGCCGTGTGTGTATGAGGTGTACGGAGCGGAGCCGTGTGTGTATGAGGTGTACGGAGCAGAGCCGGGTGTGTATGAGGTGTACGGAGCAGAGCCGGGTGTGCATGAGGTGTACGGAGCAGAGCCGGGTGTGCATGAGGTGTACGGAGCAGAGCCGGGTGTGCATGAGGTGTACGGAGCAGAGCCGGGTGTGCATGAGGTGTACGGAGCGGAGCCGGGTGTGCATGAGGTGTACGGAGCGGAGCCGGGTGTGCATGAGGTGTACGGAGCGGAGCCGGGTGTGCATGAGGTGTACGGAGCGGAGCCGGGTGTGCATGAGGTGTACGGAGCGGAGCCGTGTGTGTACGAGGTGTACGGAGCGGAGCCGTGTGTGTACGAGGTGTACGGAGCGGAGCCGGGGGTGTACGGAGCGGAGCCGGGTGTGTACGAGGTGTACGGAGCGGAGCCGTGTGTGTACGAGGTGTACGGAGCGGAGCCGGGTGTGTACGAGGTGTACGGAGCGGAGCCGGGTGTGTACGAGGTGTACGGAGCGGAGCCGTGTGTGTACGAGGTGTACGGAGCGGAGCCGTGTGTGTACGAGGTGTACGGAGCGGAGCCGTGTGTGTACGAGGTGTACGGAGCGGAGCCGTGTGTGTACGAGGTGTACGGAGCGGAGCCGGGGGTGTACGGAGCGGAGCCGTGTGTGTACGAGGTGTACGGAGCGGAGCCGTGTGTGTACGAGGTGTACGGAGCGGAGCCGTGTGTGTACGAGGTGTACGGAGCGGAGCCGGGTGTGTACGAGGTGTACGGAGCGGAGCCGGGTGTGTACGAGGTGTACGGAGCGGAGCCGTGTGTGTACGAGGTGTACGGAGCGGAGCCGTGTGTGTACGAGGTGTACGGAGCGGAGCCGTGTGTGTACGAGGTGTACGGAGCGGAGCCGTGTGTGTACGAGGTGTACGGAGCGGAGCCGTGTGTGTACGAGGTGTACGGAGCGGAGCCGTGTGTGTACGGAGCAGAGCCGTGTGTGTACGAGGTGTACGGAGCGGAGCCGTGTGTGTACGAGGTGTACGGAGCGGAGCCGTGTGTGTACGAGGTGTACGGAGCGGAGCCGTGTGTGTACGAGGTGTACGGAGCGGAGCCGGGGGTGTACGGAGCGGAGCCGGGTGTGTACGAGGTGTACGGAGCGGAGCCGTGTGTGTACGAGGTGTACGGAGTGGAGCCGTGTGTGTACGAGGTGTACGGAGCGGAGCCGTGTGTGTACGAGGTGTATGGAGCGGAGCCGTGTGTGTACGAGGTGTACGGAGCGGAGCCGTGTGTGTACGAGGTGTACGGAGCGGAGTCGGGGGTGTACGGAGCGGAGTCGGGTGTGTACGAGGTGTCGCATCTCTGCTTCAGGAAAATGGCCGCCGCGATCTCCATCTAGGCACGCGCGGCATCCTGCGGCCATTTTCCTGAAGCCGCGGCCAGCAGAGCGCCGCTTCTGCGCACGCGCGGCCAAAGGAAGATGGCCGCCCCCACCGATCACCAATGAAATGTCGCACATCACGCTATTTTCACTCCCCTGTGCAGTGGATTCGGGACCTTGGGCATGCGCACACCACTACGCCACCAACGGAAAACTAAGCAAGATCTGGGGGAAGACACCACGCCCATCTGACCAGACCAGCCTGATTGACAGGCGAAAACGACTACTTTGGTAACGTATTTCGGCAGCATAGGTGGGGAATCGGGGTCCACAAACTACACTATTGTAATGCACAGCTCAGGCCCTATTTAACAGTATTTTTATCTCATACGGAAAAAACGGGGTGACAGGTTCCCTTTAAGAGAAAGCCAAAATAACCCCGGGACAGAAGGCGAGAGCAGGGGGGAGGTGCGGGACAGAGCCGCTTTAGGCTAGTTTCACACTAGCGTTAACTGCAATACGCCGCAAATGCGTCATTTTGCCGAAAATACGCATCCAGCAAAAGTTCTTGCTGGATACGTTTTTTCGTCATAGACTAACATTAGCGACGCATTTGCGACGCATTGCCAAACGTCGCGTCCGTTTTGCGACGCTTGGGCGTGTGGTAGTGGACCGTCGGGAGAAAAAAACCTTACATGTAACGTTTTTTGCTCCCGACGGTCCACTTTTTCCGACTGCGCATGCGCGGCCGGAACTCCGCCCCCACCTCCCCGCACCTCACAATGGGGCAGCGGATGCGTGGGAAAAATGCATCCGCTGCCCCCGTTGTGCGGCGGAGACCACACTAGCGTCGGGAACGTCGGCCCGACGCACAGCGACGGGTTGTTCCCGACGCTAGTGTGAAACTAGCCTTAGTCAGGAGAAGCTGAGGAGCTGCAGCCGGTTTACATCAGCCACCCCTGTACCAGAGAGGAGATTGTGAGTTGTGTATATGAGCTGGTATCTCTGGTGTGTGTGTGTGTGTGTGGTATCTGTAGTGTGTGTGTGATAACTGTAGTATGTGTGTGATATCTGTAGTATGATGTGTGTGTGTGTGATATCTGTAGTGTGTGTATGTGTGTGTGTGATATCTGTAGTGTGTGTATGTGTGTGTGTGTGTGTGTGTGTGATATCTGTAGTGTGTGTGTGTGTGTTATCTGTAGTATGATGTGTGTGTGTGTGTGATATCTGTAGTATGTCTGTGTGTGTGTGTGATATCTGTAGTGTGTGTGTGTGATAACTGTAGTATGTGTGTGATATCTGTAATATGATGTGTGTGTGATATCTGTAGTATGATGTGTGTGTGTGTGATATCTGTAGTGTGTGTGTGATATCTGTAGTATGTGTGTGTGTGAGGCAGCGGCGTAACTACTACGGTCGCAGCTGCAAGCGGCTCTGGCAGGTCAGGGGGCCGTGAGTCCCCTTGAGCCTGTCTCCCTTATGCTTGTGTCCCCATGTGCCAGTCTCCCTTGCCCATTAGTCCCTGTGTGTCCCCATGTGCCTGTCTCCCTTGTCCCCGTGTGCCAGTCTCCCTTGCCCATTAGTCCCTGTGTGTCCCCTTGAGCCTGTCTCCCTTATGCTTGTGTCCCCGTGTGCCAGTCTCCCTTGCCCATTAGTCCCTGTGTGTCCCCATGTGCCTGTCTCCTATGTCCCCTTGTGCTTCTGTCAGTCTCCTTTGTCCCCTTGTGCTTGTGTCAGTCTCCTTTGCCCACTAGTCCCTGTGTGTCAGTCTCCCTTTCCCACTTGTCCCTGTGTGTCCCCTTGTGCTTGTATCCCTTGTCCCCTTGTGTCAGTCTCTTGCTCACTAGTCCCTATGTGTCCCCTTGTGCCTGTCTCCCTTGTCCCCTTGTGCTTGTCCCTTGTCCCCGTGTGTCAGTCTCCATTGCCCACTAGTCCCCTTGTATCAGTCTCCCTTGCCCACTATTCCCCGTGTGTCAGTCTCCCTTGCCCACTAGTCCGTGTCCCCGTGTGCCAGTCTCTCTTGTCCACTAGTCCCCGTGTGCCCTTTGTGTCAGTCTCCCTTGCCCACTTGTGTCAGTCTCCCTTGCCCACTAGACCCCTTGTATCCTTCTCCCCTGCCTCCTAGCCCCCATGTGTCCCCTAGTGCCTGTCTTCCTTGCCCCCTTGTTCCCTCTCCTCTGCCCCCTCGTCACCATTTGCTCGTGTCTTTGTCACTGCCCCTGTATGGAGGGGCTGCATTATACTATGAGGGGGGGGCTGCATTGTATTCTATGGGGCTTACATTGAATTTTATGGCGGGGGGGGCCCCATTTGGAAGTTCGCACCGGGGCCCATAACTTTGTAGTTACGCCACTGCTCGCTGCCAACTCCCCTCTGACATCTCCTCCTTCCAGGGCAGAAAAAGATGGTATACGGGTGTGGGTTGAGGTGTGGTCAGGAGCGTGGCTAAAATTTGTCGCAGCGCACTACATGCACAGCATAATCTGTCCCACTTTTCTTCAAAAGTTGGGAGGTATGCTGTGTCTGTGAGGCGGGAGAGTCACTGTGTCTGTGAAGCAGGAGAGTCACTGTGTCTGTGAGACAGGAGAATCACTGTGTCTGTGAGACAGGAGAATCACTGTGTCTATGAGGCAGGAAAGTCACGGTGCATGTGAGGCAGGAGAATCACTGTGTCAGTGAGGCAAGAGAGTAAATGTGTCTGTGAGGCAGGAGAGTCACTATGTCTATGAGGCAGGAAAGTCTCTGTATCTGTGAGGCAGGAGAGTCACTATGTCTGTGAGGCAGGAGAGTCACTGTGTCTGTGAGGTAAGAAAGTCACTGTCTGAGACAGGAGAGTCACTGTGTCTGAGGCAGGAGAGCCACTGTGTCTGTGAGACAGGAGAGTTACTGCGTCTGAGGCAGGAGAGTTACTGCATGTGTGAGCCAGGAGAGTCACTAAATCCGTGAGGAAGGAGAGTCACTGCATCTGGGAGGCAGGAGAGTCACTGTGTCTGAGGCAGGAGTCACTGCGTCTGTGAGACAGGAGAGTTACTGCGTCTGAGGCAGGAGAGTTACTGCATGTGTGAGCCAGGAGAGTCACTAAATCCGTGAGGAAGGAGAGTCACTGCATCTGGGAGGCAGGAGAGTCACTGTGTCTGTGAGGCAGGAAAGTCGGGATGTCTGTGAGGCAGGAGAGTTAACGTTTCTGTGAGGCAGGAGAGTTACTGTGTGTGAGGCAGGAGAGTCACTGTGTCTGTGAGGTAAGAAAGTCACTGTCTGAGACAGGAGAGTCACTGTGTCTGAGGCAGGAGAGCCACTGTGTCTGTGAGACAGGAGAGTTACTGCGTCTGAGGCAGGAGAGTTACTGCATGTGTGAGCCAGGAGAGTCACTAAATCCGTGAGGAAGGAGAGTCACTGCATCTGGGAGGCAGGAGAGTCACTGTGTCTGAGGCAGGAGTCACTGCGTCTGTGAGACAGGAGAGTTACTGCGTCTGAGGCAGGAGAGTTACTGCATGTGTGAGCCAGGAGAGTCACTAAATCCGTGAGGAAGGAGAGTCACTGCATCTGGGAGGCAGGAGAGTCACTGTGTCTGTGAGGCAGGAAAGTCGGGATGTCTGTGAGGCAGGAGAGTTAACGTTTCTGTGAGGCAGGAGAGTTACTGTGTGTGAGGCAGGAGAGTCACTGTGTCTGTGAGGCAGGAAAGTATCTATGAGGCAGGAGAGTCACTGTGTCTGTGAGGCAGGAGAGTCACTGTGTCTGTGAGGCAGGAAAGTCTCTGTGTGAGGCAGGAGAGTCACTGTGTCTGTGAGGCAGATGAGTTACTGTGTCTGTGAGGTAAGAGTCACTGACTGTGAGACAGGAGAATTACTGTGTCTATGAGGCAGGAGAGTCAGTGTGTCTGTGAGGCAGGAGAGTCACTGTGTCTGTGAGGCAGATGAGTTACTGTGTCTGTGAGGTAAGAGTCACTGACTGTGAGACAGGAGAATTACTGTGTCTATGAGGCAGGAGAGTCAGTGTGTCTGTGAGGCAGGAAAGTCACTGTAACTGTGAGGCAGGAGAATCACTGTGTCTGTGATTCATGAAAGTCTCTGTGCCTATGAGGCAGGAGAGTCACTGAGTCGATGAGGCAGGAAAGTCAGTGTGTCTGTGAGGCAGGAGAGTCACTGTGTCTGTGAGGCAGGAGAATCACTGTCGGAGGCAGGAGAGTCACTGTGTCTGTGAGGCAGGAGTCACTGTGTCTGTGAGGCAGATGAGTTACTGTGTCTGTGAGGCATGAAAGTCTCTGTGCCTATGAGGCAGGAGAGTCACTGTGTCTATGAGGCAGGAGAGTCAGTGTGTCTGTGAGGCAGGAGAATCACTGTGTCTGAGGCAGGAGAGTCAGTGTGTCTGTGAGGCAGGAGAGTCACTGTGTCTGTGAGCCATGAAAGTCTCTGTGCCTATGAGGCAGGAGAGTCACTGTGTCTATGAGGCAGGAGAGTCACTGTGTCTATGAGGCAGGAGAGTCAGTGTGTCTGTCAGGCAGGACAATCACTGTGTCTGAGGCAGGAGAGTCAGTATGTCTGTGAGGCAGGAGAGTCACTGTGTCTGTGAGGCAAGAGAGTCACTGCGTCAGGGCATAGGATGGACATGTAGCTGGCAGTTGCTGCTTCCTTGATCAGTATGGTTATAATGATGCTGCAATTCGATCAAACATCCACATATTTTCAGGACAATTGGGGACTTTGGAATACTTTCAATTGATGGCAAATCGATTAGCTACAAATCATAATAGTTGACTGAAAAATAAAAAATAAAAATCCGGATTTGAATTTCAAAAGATTTGCTACAGTTAGTAAATCTCCAGGGCACCACATAACCTCCTGGAAAGCTCCAAGCGCCATAGTCACCAATAGCATAATCAAGGGGCTGGAACCAAGGGATTACGGCAGATGACGGGTCAATATGTGGTTGACACAAGGAGAAGGCACAGGAACATATTTCAGGGTAATTTTTTTCTTATTTTTGGAGGAAGCAACCTTAGTATCATATATATTAATTCTCACATTAAACTATAGACGAACCTATTTAACACCAATTAGTGTTTCATTATAAAATTCATATAATGACTGCACATTATGAGATCAGTCAGGGAGATCGTGTCCCTTATGCCAAAGCAAACATTAGGCGAATCAGCCAAATATTGAACAGATCAGAGAGATTCCATCGCAGAGAAAACCTCCACCCAAACCCTAATTATGTCATTAACTTAATAACCGTAAAATATTCGCACTTCATTTCAAGCTTCCTGCACCCGAACGTCTGAAAATGATCTAACGTCCTGCAGTCTGGTGTGTGATATTAAAGTTTTAAAAGATGTGTTCATACAGAAAGGGGATATTTATTTTCTTTAGAAAACTTTACATAATTGTGTAAACCAAAACTAAAAGAAAACTGATCCTTTTAAGCCAAGCATGGGTCTGGTTCCTCTTGTTACTGGTGGTGGTAGCGTCGGTTGTCAAGAACCCCAATAAGCGGTGGACACAAAGCTGTGTATGTTCAAGGTGACTGACATAGGCGATCCTGTTCCTCTTGTGATGTTCAAGGTGACATCGGCGATGATGTTCCTCTCGTGATGTTCAAGGTGACATCGGCAATCCTGTTCCTCTCGCGATGTTCAAGGTGACATCGGCGATCCTGTTCCTCTCGCGATGTTCAAGGTGACATCGGCGATGATGTTCCTCTCGTGATGTTCAAGGTGACATTGGCGAGGCGATCCTGTTCCTCTCGCGATGTTCAAGGTGACATTGGCGATCCTGTTCCTCTCGCGATGTTCAAGGTGACATCGGCGATGATGTTCCTCTCGTGATGTTCAAGGTGACATTGGTGATCCTGTTCCTCTCGTGATGTTCAAGGTGACATTGGCGACCCTGTTCCTCTCGCGATGTTCAAGGTGACATCAGCGATGATGCTCCTCTCGTGATGTTCAAGGTGACATTGGCGATCCTGGTTCTCTCGTGAGGTTCAAGGTGACATTGGCGATCCTGTTCCTCTTTTGATGTTCAAGGTGACATCGGCGCTACCTTTCGTTTTGTGGTTGAATAGTGAAGCCCATGGTGAACCCCTTGGTGTTACAATAAAGAGAAAAACAGTAGGGCAGTTGTAGATCATGGATCAATCAGAACGCACTTTTCCTGGCTCAGAAACATCCTCTGTAATATACAGAGACACGGACTGAACAGTTACAACAGCAACAGATGTCTATGGATGGTGGTGTGCACTGCAGTATTACTTCACTGGACAGGCCTTACTTCGGGGATTTTGGGCATTTCCTCCCCGTTTCACTTCAATTATGCAGCTTCTTCTAGTAAAGCGTTCATCTCTCCTATCCCTGCAGCTTCATGTTCATCTCTATAGGGCTTCTCCACTGTGGGCTTTCTTATCCTCTGTACTAGCACAACTATATGCAGCTGGAAGTCAGGGGGGAAATTCAGTATCTTCCTCCAGGAGACGTGCTCAGGAAAGTTCAGCTACAAACTTTTCAGGCTTCTCAGTTTTTGTTAGAGTTTGCACCAGTCTACAAACTTCTCAATCTGCTCTCAACTTCCAACTTCTCATGAGCTCTAAAGTAGAGCTCTGGAGTATTTACAATCTTTGCTCCTCCCATCTTCCAGAATGTTCTGCATAAATTAGTTTTATGGCATTAACCCTGTATAACCTGAATTGTGTGCAAGAGTGCTTCATCTTTCTCCTTAAAGTAGCGAAAAACATCAATACAGTAAATTTACATAATAGTTAAGTAAGAACAGCGCAAATCACTCCTCTAAACTGTGCAAATTCTTAGGTACCTAAGTTCATTCAGTACTGGCACATGGTAGATAGAAAACTCAAATGTAGTCTCACATACCTTTCAATCTTCTCGGGTTCAGCGGGACTGTCCTGGATTTTGGGGGGCTGTCCTAGGAGGTCCGGGGTATATTCCAACTTCAACTGTATCTCTTTACTCAGAACACAATTGCAGTTGACTATAACAATGGAGCAAGGAGCCAACAAGTCCCAGCTACACCAATCCGTCTTGGTAGAAATTGGGGACATTATACTGTGTGTAGGGAGGGGAAATTAAGGGAATTATATTTGAGGGGGAATGTAGGGGCATTAGGCTAATTGTGGGGACTTTGAGGATATCAATTTGTGTGTGGGGGTATACACTGTGGGGTCATCTTTCTGTGTTGGGCGACTGAGGGTCTAGTGTAGGGGGCATCATACTGCGTGTGAAAGGCTGTGGGGCTTCATACTGTGTGTGTAAAGGAACTGTGGTGGGCATCATTCTGTGCTGGTTGGCTTGTAGGCCACGGTGGGGAGCATCATACTGTGTGTGGTGGAAAGTAACATAGTGCAACATACTGTGTGTGGGAGCATAGTATCTGAGGAGTGGCATTATAGGGGGGGCTACCATAGTGGCACCATACTGTGAGGTAACACTAATGGGCTTCACTAGAAGCAATATTTTTGTGTAGGTGCATATGAAGGAATTGGCAAGTTTTGGGAAGTGACTTAGACTAAAGTAGAAATTGCCACGCCACACTGTGTACCCCTTTCCTCTCTTTCAAAGTTGGGAGGTCTTCAATATTTTGGTTATTAATAATGTCCATGTCACAGGAAGATACAAATCCATTAAAAAAAAACGACTATACAGTAAATCTTACCAGATATCTCAGCTTCACAGTGTTTTGTGAGTGTAATTTTACACTTTTCAAACAATATGTTCTACATGTTACCGTTATCAATGAGGCTGCTGTGACTCGCTTCCTAGATGCCCCCTATTATACCTGTATCAAGCCCATTAGTGCCCTTAATCACTATAAATAGATCATGAAAAAAAAATGACTGTACCTCTTTCCAATCGTTTTTGGATGTACTGTAAGGTGCTTCGTTATACTTCCTTTATATCTGTAATGTTAAATTGCTACTTTATACATGTGTGGTCATACCTAAGGTTTTGTGTCATGTGCTGATGATGACCACTATGTCTTTATATCATTCACTTCCCTGGCTCACTGGTTTGCTTCCAATTCTGTAGGTTATATAGGATTTTATCCAATAAAATGCCCAAAAGTGCATAGAGATCCCACCCTAACGTTGTCTTATCCACAGACGCCCTATACCAGTTTACAGTTCCATTGAAATTTGTTCCCATCACTGTTTGTCGTATTTTTTTATTATTTTTTCTAATTGTGAGTATTTCCATATCAAAGGAACCTGAGTGTGGGGAGGATTGTCACATCCGACACAGCTGGAGACTGGTGGCTGTGTGAGGGACATTGACATGGTAACTGAGTGAGTGGGCTGCAAGAGAGCACAGATAGCCAGACAAGGGCAACTGCACAACATGGCTGCCAGGATGGGTGACTGTGAGGAGAGCAGTGGAAAGAGCTGTACTGCGTTGTGGGAGACACAGAGACCTGTCTTAGTGAAGGGTGTAATGCTCAGGAGACAGCCGGCAGCCTGTTACAAGCACAAGTACAAGCAGAGTGTCAGCCCATTGCTCTATACCAACTGTCTACCTCTGTTCCAGTGCCTGTAAGACTCGGTAACCAACAAGCCCATTGCCTCTCTTTGAGGAAACTGTTGATCTGTCCTTTGCTTGCAGAACCTCCCCTTCACGATGGACCATTGTATCCGCATCGCAAAAAGCTGCCATGCTTTCTAGCGCACGAAGGAAAATTTAAAGTGGCATCATCCTGCAAGAGGGCATGCCGTTCCCATAAGGCCTGTATAATAAAAATAGACAAGTAGCCATGGTCCCCGATGTGCCAGGTAAGCACCGTCTCACTAATTGTCAGCAAAATTCCCTCCTTACTGCCCGCCACAGTGACTGCAAACCCCCAAACGTCAGTAAGGTATGGGGAAAAAAAACTGCAACACTACTGCAATAAAAAGATGTACTGAGCAAGGTAACATTTCCACTGTAACTATGGAATCTGATTCTTCAGGAAGACTACAATACTCAGCATGCCCTGATAGTGCTGAGAATTAAGCTAGGTTCACACAAAGATTTTTTAGACATTTTAGAAGACTTCTTCAAGAATCGCTTGTTTTCTTGGGAGTTTTTGAAATAATTTTTCTATGGAAAATTGTGGGGAGCATTGTGTCGGAGTATAATGTGTGGGGGCATTGCAGGTGGGCTTTCAAAGTGGCGCTGTACTGTGTGGCAATGCACGGCGGTCGTTATCCTGAGGCGGGCTTCACTGGCGGCTTTCACTGCATACCACCTATAGAGAGAGGGCAGCGTCCAAGCAGAAGCCGCCGAAAGAATGAACGTCACTTCTATTAGCCGATCAAGGTGTCCTGAAATAAGATTAAAAAAAAGTGATATAAGATGAAACTTGTGCAGAGAAATGTCATTTGCACATTGCCGGGCATTACGTACATTTTATGGAGCGCTTTTTTCGGTGGATTCTGGGTAGAATCTGCCTGAAAAAGATGCACTGTGCACATCCCCTTAAATAGTTTTTATATTTTTCTCCTGATGCATTTTTTTGCAGTCTTTTGATTTGACAAAGTTTGCAGCGGATAGAATCAGGATCTTGACGTCCAGTTTCCAGAATCCTAGGAAGAGTCTCTGGAGCAGTTTTTAAGTATTTTTGAGCAGATTCACTCCAAAAAGTTCTTAAAAATAACTCCATGTGACCATTGCCATAGGTATTTCTGAAGTGACCATACATTTTAAAATCTTTCAACCCTTTTTCTTTCTTCTCAAGTCTAAAGAGAAAATGTAAAATGCAGAAAGAGTATTTTATGAAAGAAAGTGAGTGTCTCCGAGCCTCGTCAGCAGTCCTCATCCCTGTCCTTCACTTCTGCACAAAGGACATATCTGGACAGGTCGTGCCGTAGTGTGGTAACGACATCTCAGAGACGAATGGCTCTTCCTTTTCCCAGACATCAATGTCCTCAAAGATTAGATTTGTTTACAAAGAAATCTGCGGCGTCTCCTTAATTAATCCCCGCTGCTCCCTGTGATATAACGGTCAACATACATCAGCATTGTGTCTGCAAGTCTTACATCAGTAAGTCAATTTTTACTGTAGGTTTCATATTGAGGAGCAACTTCAGCCCAGGCACTACGCACTCTTAAAGGGATTGTTCATTATGTATAAAAGTGCTCCATTCAAGTGAATGAGCTCACTTACACATCCATTTTGAGTGACCAAACCTCTATGGCTAAGCCTACTGGCTGTCTTTTTTTGTAGGTGTTGACCCTTATGGTCTGATCTTCCTGAAGGTCTGGACTGGTGTTACTACCAGCTCTTTTGGCCTCCCTCATCTAGGGAAGCCAAACAATGACTTCTGCTACTGGTTGATACTGGGATGCCAGTCAAAGGTTGAAGTACTCTCACCAAAGGCCAGTGATCCCTTGGGGCCTTTGGACTCTGACACTTGGGGAAGTTTGCAGCAGATCTTCATCTTTTGGCCAGAACCTGCACCCTTTGTGTTTCGCACCTGGGGACCTAATTTACTTAGATGATTACTGGGGGCAGGTGACTTTGCCTTGGAAGATATCAAATGACCATGAGGCTTTTTTATACAAATATACAAATAGCAAGTAATTGCCAAGCCGTCAAGTGCCAAAGCAAGGTAGTCGTGGGCGAGCTGCTGCTCCCACGCATTCTGACACTGTACAGACAACACGTGTCCCCGTTACGGTGTGCTGCTGTGTCTTGGGTTCATCACACTTACTTCTGGCCTGCAGCTCTCCACTGGCTCCAGGTTTTTCTCTTCTGTAACCTTAGCAACAGTCAATCAAGGAGACACAGAATTCGTAAAAACAATCAAACTTTTTCTTGTCAACTGGCAGTTTTTGCAAACAGGTATAACGAGTTGTCGTGTTTCCCACAGGTACCGGACACAATTTCAGCCCTCGTTCTAGGTATGGGTAGAGGTCCTTTTTGCTATTTTCTCTAGCATTTGAACTCTTCTTCACGACTAGTAGTGCACCTGGATTAGAGTTTGAATTCATCTTTCCCTGTAGCTTCACATGTTGAGTGCTCGTCCAAGGTCCCTGACGTACATCATGAGGTTCCCAGACCAGCAGACGGATTCATACGGAAGGGTTCTTCGCCAAGAGTATTAGGCCCACATTGTCCCTAATAGCCTAGTGCCTGCAACTGCTGCTGTCACTTTTCACTACTACGCTCTACTGAACACTGCTTCCTGAACTTGGCACTAACTCTTAGTTCCCCCTCCTCAATTGTGTCCAGCCATTAACCCTCACACTGTCTCTATGCCTGCTGTGTTACTGGGCAAACTTCACCTTTCACCTACTTTCTACACGGTGACATTTTGCGACTGTTAGTACTCCCGCCAACAGGGAAATTAACACTTATCACAAAGAAACATATCAGGAACAAAACATTATTCAAGTCCTGCATATTCCTTATCACAGTAGCAGTAATGTCTTCATGGGGGAACACAGCAGCTGGTCCAGCTCCCTACATTTCCCCCTTCTATAATGATGGTCATCCTCAATCATCCAGATATCCTGCAAGACACCAACGTATAAAACCAAACAAAAAAAATTATTATTTTCTTCTCCAGAAGTCAGATGTTTTCTTTCCTGTTTCTGGAGCCAGGTACCACTTGGTTGGGACCCTAGAACCAAGTGTCCATGTCCATATTTGACAGAGGCCCACAGGCCAACACAGCAGCAACCCTTCCTGTCAAAGGACACAGTCCTCAAGGTTCTTGACATGGCTGGAACATCAGGTTGTCTGTTCCCACCTCCCCCAAACTTTGGCCCTTACGACCAGGACACAGTCCATGGGGTACAGTCCATTGTTCCCCATCAGTCCATGGGATGGGGACACAGTCCCTTTAGAACAAAGTCCATAGGAACATTGGGACAAAGGCCCCAACTGGTTGGGCTAGGCACTTTCGAAGGCTGTAAAACACTCTCACAATGTAAAGTTCCTCAACCAGCTGGGGGGCAATAAGCAAAAGGGCAAACCAATCTTCAGCCATCCGGGGTTAATACAGACCCACCTGGCCTTGATGATATGTTGAACAGTCCTTCCGGTTCCTTTTAGAAAAAAAACACAGGCCCTACGGCAACAATGTTACAAACCATCATTAAAAAAAAACAAAGGCAAGGTTCCTTAAACTTAATTTCCTGAGACTCGTCTAGTTTCCAGCCTTAAGATAGGGGTTCCTCGGAACTTGACCCCACAAAATAGCCAGCTGAACCAATCGACTAACTGCCACTGCCCAGAGGACACCTTAGTCACTGCTCAGGTACCTCCTGGAATTTCTCCATCTTTTTCGAGAATCCTCCTAGGCAGAATCAAACCACTTCCAGACAAAGTCATCACTGGAACTACCTTCATATCTGCATCAGGCCACAAGCCTGTAACTCTGCTGAACCCCGCATGGCTTGTGACAGGAACTTGTAACTCTCGGGATTACACCTTCTCTCTCGGTACCTGCGTCCCACCAGATGGGGAAGTGATAATTTCCTCCATGAAGTCATCATTTAGCCCCTGTCTCATGAGGGCCATCAACTTCCACATCCGACCACGGCCTCTTTCCCCTTTGGCACTGTCCAGCTTGGCCCTGACCACCCCTGCAATCAATTTAGCTCGTGTGGCAAGAGGTGCGCACACCAGGTTGGACTGCGGGACTTCTGGGTGTCTTTTTCTATTTCGGGCAACAAAACAGGCCGCTGTCCATGGCTCCGGCGCGGCGTCAATCCTTCCTAGCTATCCACCTGGTCTAACCTTCTTGTCCAGCATCTCCAGCAGCTGGCACACATGTTTTCACTAGGTGGAGTCCACCCTGACTCACCATAGCTCGGTTCATCAGCCTTATCAATCCCCGTTCGTGCCTTCTCTGGCACACTCTGATCTTCTCAGCAGTAGATGCAGTACTCATGGACCACCGGTACCATCTGCGTGGCCTCTCCATGGCCTCGTTCCAACGCTTTTTGGGCCTTCATTGCTGCCACGACAACGGGAGTTTTCTCTCCCTGAGCAGAGGGCATCTCTTCCTCTGCTTCCATTTCTTCTTCGTTAATGTCCGTATGACAGTCGTGGGGTATACTCGTGTCTCAATCACCATGTGACATCGTCGTTCAGGGCTTTCCGCTCAGCTTTTCACCTCTCATGTTCTTGAACAAAACTGTCTCCAATCGCTCTCTGACTATACATCTGGCTCCACCTCTTTCTGGAACGAACATTTTCATGATCTCGGGTGCTATTGGAGCGCCCCCACTGCCGCAGGGCCGAGGGGTACCCGGTACTGGGCCTCTCTGTCTCAGTTCTGGGGTTGTCACGGTGGCTAGACCCAGCCCGTGACCCTGCTGAGGGGCGTCCAGTGAAGGTGGAGAGTGATGATGTTGTGGTGTGGTGCAGGTCGCGGTGAATAAGCGAGGACACCAGGTTGCAGTCTATTTACCTCTTTACTGAAGGCTCAGGATCCTCAGTCCGAAATACGGTTAAATGGGCGGTGAGAGTCCGGCCGGTCCGATGGCACCTCCAGAGTTCCCTTTGCAGGTGGAAATCTGTGCCTACCTTCTAGCGCTTGTGTGTTGTGGTCCTCCCCTGCTGTACTTACGGGATAGTCCTCACAACTGTTGTGTCTGTTTCTGAAGTTCCCTCACAACTCGATTATGATGTTCTGCTTCGTCCCCCAGATGCTATGGCTAGGACGCACCCGTATGACGGGTAGGCTCAGAGGTCTTCCGGGACCCTAGAGTCGCCCCTCTCCAAATGTTGCCCCCTATGTCTTCTTAGGTGATTTGAGTGAGACAGCCCGCCTCTAACTGACTGTCCTGCCGTAGGTTTGAAGTAAGGCCTGGAGCTCTATACTTCCTCGGCGTTCCGGCCACCGGCTGCGCGCCTCAGTAGGATGTTGCCTCGACTTACAGCACGACTCCTACTGGTGTTTCTCCTTGTTGCCTTGATCTCGTTTCTCACTCAGCACAATAAACCTCGCTTCTTGTCCTTTCTTGGGGTACCGCCGCGATCAGGTGCAGGCGCGGTCCCGTAACGTTCTCTCTGTTCGCTAGGCCTCTGCCAGGATCCCACTCCTGACAAGGACCCCCCTGAGTCTCTCCCTGCAACACCCTCTGCCACAGGATGTTGCCTGTTCGATCCCCAGTCAGCTTCTCTCTAACTTCCTATCCAACCCCCAGTTTTACCAGATTGTGAGGAGTGGCCTAATACATAGCACCCTTAGCTCCCCCTGGAGGCCAGACTGTGAAGTGCATTGGTGTCTGTGATACCTGGTCAGGTGAACTCCTTCAGTGCCATCAGACATACCATGGCCCCCCTTAGCGGCAGAGCATCAGTACTGCAACGACCAGGACTCTGGGGCGCTGCACTCCCCCCCGGTTAAATCCAGTACTCCTGGACTGGGAAGAAACAACAATACATGTCAGCAAAAAGACGTACAATTTTTGAAATGCAATAAACAAGTAAACTTTTAACAGAGCTTCCCTTTATGGGAGGTGAGGACACTCGAACGTTACAAACATGGTTAAATACTTTTAAATAACATACTACAACTAACTTCTCTTACCCAACCGGGTATCCTACTAAGTGCAATTTCCGAACAATAATTTAACATTGCCTTTAAGGACGTAC
The DNA here is from genome assembly GCF_051348905.1 of Ranitomeya variabilis. Lineage (NCBI taxonomy): Eukaryota > Metazoa > Chordata > Amphibia > Anura > Dendrobatidae > Ranitomeya > Ranitomeya variabilis. The sequence continues at coordinate 28,758,303 of NC_135234.1, read as the reverse complement.
ACACTGAATCCACTAAAGACCTTCTTATAAAACATTATAAGGCTAATCAACCTTTCTTCATTTTCCATCTTTATATCTGCAGGACCGCCTGTCTATCTGCCCCAGGCCTACTGCCTCTCGTTCTGTTGCAGGACCGCCCCTTTCCACCCGGGCCTTCTGCCTTTCTGCTACTATACACAGTATAGGACGTATCATCCATCTCTCAGTTCAAGATCACTGAGCCATCTCTGTATGGCTCTTAGGAGGACTCACCACTAACCCCTACGGGTTCACTTCCTGTCCTCATTTTCTAGCACATTATTAAACATTTTCTATTAAATAAAACATTAAACTTCCCTCATTACTTTCTTACTGACAGGTATGCAGGACGCTATGTCTACCCCTACGGGTCTGCTGCATCTTTCTTCTAGCTTTCACCTATGCAGGACTTTATGTCTACCCCTACGGGTCTACTGCACCTTTCCAATAATTACTTTATTTCAGAGCACATTATCAACATTTCTTATGATTGTCTAGCTGACTACATATAACTCACTATATCAAAACATTATCACTACTCGTTTAAGGCAACATTATGCGTTAAGTATGACAAGTCAACATTCCCTTTAAGAGGGAACCAAGTCTCTATGAGGTAGTGCAACTTTCTCAAGCTGCAAGTCCGTGTGCAGCAAGGACTCCGGTACTGCTTCCAGGAACAGTTTCTTCGCAAAGAGTCCTTTCTTTTGTAAAACCAGTAGAGGGCACCTTTAAGAAGGTGCAAACTATTTACAAAACAGTTTGTGAATCATTCACCGTCCATGATTCAGTAGTCTTTATAACATGGATGAATAGGGAGCAAAAAGGGAAATAAAAGCAAAAATAAAAGCAATAGGGATCCCGGGTAAACGAAGGGATCCCTTTAAGAATAACCCTAGTCGGGTTTAAGCAGCAAAAAGCAGGGAAACAAGCAGTTAACTATTTACATATCCATGGCATCGAGGTTTACTCTCGCTCTGGCGGCCGTAGCTCCGCATAGACCTCGCTCGGCAAGGCGATTGGCGAGATCGGGGCCTTTAAGAAGTGCTCCATACCCGTGGCCCGATCCCAGGGTGTAAGGCGCCGGAGTCTATAGGTCCCAGGGAGAGGGGGTACCGCGACGGGGCCTATCAGCAAGTCCTCTGCTGGCTGAGCAGGGTCATTCTTCATACCTGCTTCAGATGCGGTCCCTCCAGTGCCGATCTGCTCCGTCTCCGCTGGGGTCTGGAACGCTAGTTGCAGGGCCTCGCGCTGCGGTGTTGTCATCCCCGTTTGCAGCACCTCGCTTTCCGGCAGGGCCTTGCTTTCTGGCTTCGAAGCGCTGGAACTTCTTTCTTGCTCCGGACCAGATGAGGCTGCCAACAGACGTCTGATGAGGCTCCCGATGAAGGTCTTCTTCCACCCGGCCTCAGTGCTCAGCTGCGTCTGCCGGAGTTGGTCGCCGAGCTCATCCACTCCGGCCTGCAGGAAGTCAACATCAGTGGTGGAGGCCTGGTTGCGGTGCCCCTCCGGGTAGCTGGGGGAGTCCTCTGCTCCTACCCCACGCTCCGACTCCGGGTGGCTCGCCATGGCGTCCTCCATGTCGCTGACTCCTTCTTCCTGGTCCTTTTCCCTCTCTCTCCTTCGTGGGCGGTTTCGTTTTCTCTGCTTCCACCCACCATTGAGGATTAGGAGGCGGATCTCAGCTGCTGACGGACACGTCCTCACGGTGCTATAATACTTAGACTGGGCGGCCATTGTCTTTCGCGCTCTTCAGCTTGTCTACGCCCACTCCACGCCCTTCTTCTTCTCCTGCGCTCTCCTTAGCGCTGTAATGGCGGCGGTTTTGGCGGCAAGTGGCAATACACAGTCTTTGCAATAAGTCACAGCCCAAGCACAATAAATCACAGTTCCAAGGCACACATGACCTGATTCTTCAGGCTTAAGTAGATCCTGTTTGTGACGCCAAGTTGGAGCGCCCCCCACTGCCGCAGGGCCGAGGGGTACCCGGTACTCAGTAGGATGTTGCCTCGACTTACAGCACGACTCCTACTGGTGTTTCTCCTTGTTGCCTTGATCTCGTTTCTCACTCAGCAAAATAAACCTCGCTTCTTGTCCTTTCTTGGGGTACCGCCGTGATCAGGTGCAGGCGCGGTCCCGTAACGTTCTCTCTGTTCGCTAGGCCTCTGCCAGGATCCCACTCCTGACAAGGACCCCCCTGAGTCTCTCCCTGCAACACCCTCTGCCACAGGATGTTGCCTGTTCGATCCCCAGTCAGCTTCTCTCTAACTTCCTATCCAACCCCCAGTTTTACCAGATTGTGAGGAGTGGCCTAATACATAGCACCCTTAGCTCCCCCTGGAGGCCAGACTGTGAAGTGCATTGGTGTCTGTGATACCTGGTCAGGTGAACTCCTTCAGTGCCATCAGACGTACCATGGCCCCCCTTAGCGGCAGAGCATCAGTACTGCAACGACCAGGACTCTGGGGCGCTGCACTATTCACACCCATGATAGGCAGTTCTTCTTCTATTCACCGCCAGTGTCATCATCTCGTAATCCATGCTTCAGGCTGCCATCTTGGTCCGCATGCCTTCCAACACTCTTTCATCTGTACCATGGGTCGGCTCTTCCCTACTTTATTCATGCAAAGAACTAGCATCCTGCGGTCTACGCGAAATGTAAAGCGCCAAAGCAAAATAGTCATGGGCGAGCTGCTGCTCCCACTCTGTCTGGCACTTACAGACAACACTTGTCTCCATACCAGTGTACTGCTGTGTGAGAGGTGCATCACTTACTTCTGACCTGCAGGCCACCATTGGCTCCAGGTTTTTCTCTTCTGTAACCTTTGCAGCAATCAATCCAGGGGACATAGGATTTGAAAAAACAATCAAACTTTTACTTGACAACTGGCAGTCTTTACAAAACAGGCATAAAGGATACGGCCCAACGGGTTGTCGTCTTTCCCACAGGTACCGGACACAACTTCAGCCCTGGTTCTTGGAATGGGTAGAGTATCCCTCTTGCTGTTTTCTCTAGCATTAGGAATTCATCTCCACCACTAGCAGTGCACCCAGATTGCATCACCTTCTGCCTCTTAGAGTTTGAGTCCATTTTTCCCTGTAGCTTCACATGCTGAGTGCTTCCAAGGACCCTGAAGTCCATCTCGAGGTTCCCAGGCCCGCAGATAGATTCACATGAATCTTTTCGATCCACTGCTCCGAGTAATAGGCCCACGTTGTCCCTAACAACCTATTGCCTGCGATTGCTGCTGTCACTTTTTGCTACTATTCCTAACTGAACAATACTTCTTGAACTTGGCACTAACTCTCAGTTCCCCCTCCCTAATCTTGCCCGGTCATTAACCCTCACACTGTCTCTATGCCTGCTGTATTACTGGGCAAACTTTACCTTTCAATAGATAGTTAGTGGCGCTGGTATATACTGTAGCGGATTCAGCTGCAAATACGACAATAGCCACAAAATTGTCAAGAATGAATAGTATGTAGATAGTGATAAAAATATTTGCGCTAAGAATGCCTTCCTTAATGGGAGATCAAGAGTGTAAATAGACTTATTGGGATGTAGGACGATGCGGGCTCCTGCATTGTCCTACATCCCAATAGGTCTGTTTAGACTTTTGTTGTCCCATTAAGGAAGGCATACTTAGCGCAAATATTTTTATCACCATCTACAAACTTTACCTTTCACCTAAGTTCTAGACGGTGACATCTTGTGACCGTTAGTTAGTTAGATCTGCCGCCCACAGGGAAATTAACACTTATCACAAGGAAACATATCAGGAACAATACATTATTCACATTCTACATAATCTATACTACAGTAACATTGATGTCTTCAGGGGGGAAAAACGGTAGCTCGTCCATCTCCTTACAGAGCCTGTCTGCCAACCTTACCTATAGATTCCATCAGTGTTGTGGGGGGGCATTGAACTGTGGGAGAGAAAATAAAACTCTGAATTTTTATTATAAAATGAAAAATAAATTCATATGTAAAACCTCCATTAGGTTCCCTACTTCCAGGACCTCACTTTATAACATAGAGCAAGAATTGGGAATGTTCATGTGAATGGTCACCGTGTAATGCTACATTTTGGAAGTAGTGGCACCTGAAGAGATAATGAATCAACTTCCAATGACAATCATAACTGACCGCTGATGATTTCTGCAACCAAACCAGCAGTGACCGCCAGGCTATCCTGATAAGTAGCTTTCTTCTTAATCAGGAAGTTCTGCGACAACTTTAGGCAACCTAACTACAACACAATGTGATTGACATTTTAGCTTCAAGTTCATTTTGTTAAAGCAGTTCTGCAGCAGCTGAGGTTTACATTACACGGAAGGATTAGAATACAGGCTGGATTCTGATGTGTTAGCTTCTACAGTAATCGTTTTTTATTCTGTGTCATTACTTTTTTGAAAGAACTCAATTTTGAGGAAAAAACTAAAGAAAGGGTAAATTAATTGAATCTTCCTTAGGGAGATAGAATCCCAAAATAATCTACAGAGTGAGCCACCCTCCTCCAGGCTGTACAAACTTGCCCGCACAAAGCTCGTGATGGTGGTGACATCAAAGATCAGGTCATCCACTGTGGACACATAGATGGAGCCACTCGTCCTCCCAGCGCCAGGCTTGTCCTCCGCAGATCATTAGATGTTCCGGACGTTCTATTTTCAGATCCTTGAGGTTATAGGCGAAACCACGTATGGTTCCTTTATTGATCTGACACATAAACAAGAGACGAAATGTCACGTTCTTCATCGATTAAACCTTCAGATGTTAAAGGTCCATCCAGTGAGGAGTCTATGATCTTAAAGACACTGAGATACAGTAAATTCCATCTCCCATCTTTCCTAGTGGTAAATCCAAAAATCTTCTAGCATTTGTGGAGAAAGGCATAACACAACTAAGATGACGACATCGGTAATTCTCGCTTTTTAGCCCCCTAGGGTCCTGTACGCAAGATATGAAACTCTATGGCTTCCATCTTTAACCCCTTCACGACTAGAGGTATTTTTGATTTTTGCGTTTTTATTTTTTGGTCCTCTTCTTTCCAGAGCCATAACTTTTATATTTCTTGGTCAATATGGCTAGGTGAGGGCTTGTTTTTTGCGGGACGTGTAGTACTTTTGAACAACACCATTGGCTTTAACATTTTGTGTACTGGAAAATGGGAAAAAAAATTCCAAGTGCGGTGAAATTGCAAAAAAAGGGCAATGCCACAGTTGCCAGTATTTTGTTTTCTTTTTTACCAGGTTCCCTAAATGCAAAAACTGACCTGCCACTATGATTCTCCAGGTCATTACAAGTTCATAGGCACCAAACAGGCATAGTTCTTTTTTATTTAGGTGGTGAAAAAAAAATCCAAAGTTTGTTAAAAAAAAAACAAAAAAACGTCAGTTTCCGAGACCTGTAGCGTCTCCATTTTTCATGCTCTAAAGTTGGGTGAGGGCTTATTTTTTTGTGCATTAAGGTGATGTTTTTATTGATACCATTTTGGGGCAGAAACATTTTTATGATCGCCCGTTATTGCTTTTTATTGCAATATAGCAGCGACCAAACAAATTTAATTCTGACATTTTGATCTTTTTCTCGTTTAGCTATCAGGTTAATTTTTTTGTATTGATAGATCGGGCGATTCTGAAATTGTGTTTATTTGATTTTTTTATTGTTTTATTTTGAATGGGGTGACAGGCGGGTGATTTGAACTTTTATTTTTTTAATATTTTGAAAAACTTTTTTTTTTTTTACTTCTTGCATGCTTCAATAGTTGCCATGGGAGACTAGAAGCTGCATTTGTCCGATCGCCTCTGCAACACACAGGTGATGATCAGATCACCTGTGTGTAGCAGAAATGCTCACTTGCTATGAGCGTCGACCATTGGGCAGCACTCATAGCAATCCAGCTATGACAACCATAGAGGTCTGCTGGAGACCTCTGATTGTCATGCCGACCCATCGGCGATCATGTGTTGGGGTCACCGATGGGCGGGATTAGTGACATGCTTCTGGTAAGCGCGAGATAAATGCTGCTGTCAGAAATTAACAGCGTCATTTAACTAGTTAACAGCCAACGGGTGAATCGTGATTCCACCCGCGGCTGTCAGCTGTATATATCAACAGACAAGTGCCCAGAAAGATGCGGGCTCAGCGCCAGAGCCCGCACCAAACAGGGGGAGTCCGACATTGGCGTATTATTATACCCAATGTCAGAAAGAGGTTAATCTAAAGGGACGCTAAAGACAAAAAAAAAAACACACACTAAACCAATAAATGATTATGTATTTTCTGGCAATCCAAAGAATAAAAAGAGAATAAAATATATGTCATTCTGTTCATGAAAATAGTGAATGTAACATTCTCAAGGATTGCAAAACCATGGCAGTATTGTTTTACAAAAAGAGTCACTTGCCTACTGGTGGATTGCATCTGCTTTGGTGTCTCATGACAATTAAATATGATTGGGGCTGAGCTGTGATACTACACAAAACCTGTGGGCAATTGTGGTGCCATATTTTTCAAATCCTTTACAACTATATTTTGCAGATTGTGAGCCCTCGTGGACAGGGTCCTCTCTCCTCCCGTACCAGTTGTGACTTGTATTGTTCAAGATTATTGTACCTGTTTTTATTATGTATACCCCTCCTCACATGTAAAGCGCCATGGAATAAATGGTGCTATAATAATAAATGATAATAATATTGATAACTATTTAAGGGAAACTGGAATCTTCCTCATCCTACGGCAGCCTTTAGTTAGAATCGTAGCTAAGCCTCAAATGAGGCAGTGTTCCGGCTCTCTGCCATATCCCTCTATCTTAGCCAAGACAGAGGCTTGTTGGCACACCCTGGTAGTGACTGTAGGCAAAACAGTGATTGCCTGCTGGCCCAGTGAAGGAGACTGCTAGTTAAAATGATACAGGATGGTTGGGCCGTGTTACAGCTTTTCTATTGGGGTCTAGGAACTGCAGGATATGCCCCCGACCTCTCTGTACATGTTCAAAAAAAAAACAGTTGAAAAAGCCTCCTAGAGTGAAATGGAAAATAAAAGACTGTAAGGAGGGGACAGGAGGGGGATGCGGCTGCAGTTTTTCTCCCTTTGTGCTTAAGTATAGAGAAGACAGCTGGGCATGCCACGGAAGGAGATATCTGATTGGCTTATGCTCCTACCAGAGGCATAGCTAGGGGTTCAACTCAGGAGGGGGTCAAAACTTCTAAGCAGGTAGCCATGATTACAGCTATAGTAGCTGCCCCTAATAGTGGGTATTGGAGAACTTCAGCAGATAACCTCGCTGTTATTGAAAATAAATCTCTATACTAAGACCAGAACTGATATTACTGTCATATGGTGACTCTATAGGTTCCAGTTGGATGAACACATAGGTGGGCTGAGCTGCTGGAGTAAATTATTTCTTCAGAAAGGATGATAAGAATAAAGATATTTAATCCACAATGAGTTTCAACGCCGTACCAGCATCAGGTGATACAGAAAAGGGAACTATAAATACATAAATCATAAACTACAAATAGATGAAAAAAGGAGAAACTGTTGAAAAGAAAGTAGTAAAAAGATGATTGCAGGAAAAATGTGATTAGAAGAACCCAGGATGAGCGCGTGAATAAGAATCAGAAAGTAATGGCCGGAGCTGGAGCCGCCCCTCCCCCCGCGGCGTAAGGGTAGGCACATCATGACCATGGGATGGAGGGAGGGGTTAATGAGTAAGAGGTGGGGATAGAGGAAACTGTTAGTTTAACTAGGCAGTGGGGGGGGGGGTTGTTAGTTCCCGCTCTCCAGACAACAAGTGTGCACCTACCATGGCCACTCTGGACAGCATTCTGGAGAGCCTGAGATCCGCGGCAGCAGGGCACCCTCCAGGCTGGCTGGAAAGGCAGGTCGCTGGACTCATCGGGAGCGGAGGGTCGGCAGCAGCAGCGACGACGGCGGTGTCTCCGGTGAGGCGCGCGCGTCGGTCAAGGCCTCCGGACCGGCTGTCGCCCGACTCAGCTCCTCGGGCCCCCCGTCGGCGCAGGAGCCCCTCTAGGGACCCTCCAGGCAGGGCGCCTTTACACAGCAGCACCAGTAGGCCCCGGCCTGGGAGGAATCCTACTGCCAGGCGAGGTCCGGCGGCGGCTGCAAGGCCTTCACCTCGCGGCATTGCGGGGGCGGGGCCAGCGCGAGCCGGGCAGCGTCTGAGGCCTAGTACATCGGGGGGCCGCGGCGGGGATGCTCCTTCCACGCGGCCTGCCTTTGGCTCACCTGCAGCACGACGAGGGAGAGGAGCGTTGGCGGGTAGCCCTGCAGTTCCGGGTGTGGGGCTGGCCCCGGCAGCATCAGCAGGGTTTGCCCCTGCGGCTGGATCGATGGACACAGCGGCGGCCTCACACAGTGTGGATGGGGGCTCGGCCGTTTGGATGACAGACCAGCGCCAGCAAGCAGGGACGGTACAGACGGCGCTTTCTTCACCTCAGACTGGATCATCACAGCAAGACGCAACGCAGACTCCCATGCGGCAGTTGCCTCCTGGGGCATCACAGCTCCCCCGCAGCCTGGTGAGTGTTTGTCCATGTCTTTGCTACCTGTACAGTGTTTGCCGCCCTCGGTGCGTGTTGAGGCACAAGGGGGTTTGGCTACGGGTTTTGGGGATAGTGGCGTTGTCGGGGCTGATGTAGGGGGTGTCGGGGCGGTTTTAGAAAATGTGAGGGAGTTGTTGGTGCGGTTGGAAAGGGGAATGTGTGATCAACGGCATTTGGCGGCGTGGATGGGGTCGCAGAGGGTTACAGGTTCGAATCAAGCGGCGTCGGGCTCCTGGGCGCCGGTGTCGGTTTCGGTACAAACGGAGAAATAGAAGGAGTGTCGGGTCCATTTAGATGATAGGGCCCATGGGGAGGTATATGTTTGTTTTGAGGGCCCTTTGGGGGCGCATCTTAAGAAGGAGGTAAAAGAAAAGATCATGAAGGATGAGTATGTCGAAATTTTTTCGCTGCTCCCATTAGAAAAATTCAATTTAGACAAAGGGAAAAAGGAGGATAGTAAAAAGGAGGAGGAAGAAAAACGGAGGTGGCGTTTGATTCCTCAGACTTTCATAAATTGGCTGCAGGCGTTTGCTATTTTGGCGAGTGTGATTGGGGAGAAGGCGCCTGAGAATTGTTCGGGCCTTTTTTGCTACATGGACTCCATTGGAGAGGCGCATAGGGTTTATGGCGGACAGTCTTGGTTGAGGTACGATGAGCAATTCCGGCAGAGGAAGGCTATACGTCCAACGCTTCGATAGGATCAGAAGGATATTGGGCTTTGGCTGCGGGTAATGGCGCAGTACAAATTTTGCCATTCCTTTCAGGGGGGGGCCGGTAGTTCCGGTCAGAGTGGTCAATCCGGTTCGGCAGGTTCGGCTGGACAGTCCAGTCAGGCGGGGGGTCACAAAGCGGGCTTATGTTGGCAGTTTAACGACGGGCAATGTAAGTTCGGGGTTAACTGCAAATTCAAGCACTTGTGTTCACACTGCAGTGGCTCTTCCCATGGGGCCTCAAAATGTTTTAAAAAAGCCAAGTCCAAGCCAGGGTCAGGGAATTCTCAAGGGGGTGACGCCAGTGAGTCTGGAAAAGATGGCCCCCTTTCTAAATAGGTACCCCCTGAAGGAGGCGGCGGGGGTGCTACATCGAGGTTTTCGGGACGGTTTTGTTATTCCTGCCCCTTCGTTTGTGGTCCCTCAGACGCTTAAGAATTTGAGGTCGGCGGTGTTACATGGGGAGGTGGTTTCAGAGAAGTTGAGGAAAGAGGTTGCGTTGGGGAGGATGGCGGGCCCCTTTCTGTCTCCTCCGTTTGAGGATTTGGTTGTGTCACCTCTAGGTGTGGTTCCTAAGAAGGAAGCTGGTAAATTTCGTCTGATTCACCACTTGTCTTACCCGCGGGGGTTGTCCGTTAACGACGGTATTGCACCCGAGCTTTGCTCGGTGGTGTACGCGTCTTTTGATGAAGCTGTTGCGTGGGTTGGCAAGTTTGGTCGTGGGGCCTTGTTGGCCAAGACGGATATTGAAGCTGCGTTCAGGCTGTTGCCAGTTCATCCTGATAGTGTTAAGCTTTTGGGTTGTTTTTGGGAGGGGGGGGTTTTCGTAGATAGGTGTCTACCTATGGGTTGTTCCCTTTCTTGCGCTTTGTTTGAATTGTTTAGTTCGTTTTTGGAGTGGGCGGTTAAGGATGTTTCCGATTGCGATTCGGTGATACATTATCTGGATGATTTCCTATGTGTGGGCCCGGCTGGGTCAGATCGTTGTTCACGCCTCTTACGGGCTGTCGAATGGGTGTGTGAACGTTTCGGGGTTCCATTGGCCCCCAGGAAGACGGAAGGGCCGTGTACGTGCCTGAGTTTTTTGGGGATTGTCATTGATACGGTCGGGTGGGAGTTTAGGCTTCCCGTTGACAAGATTGAAGGATTGAAGGAAGATTTGGCTCGGGCCAGGCGTGTAAAGAAATTGACTTTGCGTGAATTGCAGTCGTTGTTGGGAAAACTCAACTTCGCGTGTCGGGTGATGCCAATGGGGAGAGTTTTTTCTAGAAGGTTGGCGAGGGCTACGGCCGGAGTCCGTGCGCCGCACCATTTTATTCGTTTGTCAGCGGAGTTGAAAGAAGATTTGGCGGTTTGGAGTTCCTTTTTGGGATCTTACAACTGTCGTTCCTTGTTTATGGAGGAAGCGGTGGACAATGATTCGTTGGATTTGTTTACGGACGCGGCAGGGGGCAGTGGTTTTGGGGCTTACTTCAAAGGGCAATGGTGTGCTGCACCCTGGCCGGCGGAGTGGGTTTCATCAGGGCTGGTTCGTAACATAGGGCTATTGGAAATTTTTCCGATCTTGGTGGCGGTTCAGTTGTGGAAGTAGGAATTTCGCGACAGGCGCATTCGCTTTAACTGTGATAACATGGGGGTGGTGTGTGCGGTGAATGGACTGACTGCTTCATCTCCACCTGTGGTTCGGGTTCTCAGGCGATTGGTCCTATCTTGTTTGGAGTTGAATTCACAAGTCACTGCGAAGCATGTGCCTGGGGCGAGGAATGCAATAGCTGATTCCCTTTCTCGTTTTCAGTTCGAGCGTTTCCGGTCTTTGGCTCCGGAAGCAGAAACCATCGGTTTGGATTGTCCAGCGGACCTTTGGCTCGTGGCATCGGGGATGCGGGAGACCTGATAAGATCGTCGTTGGCTCCAAGAACATGGGAGACTTATCAGTCGGTTTGGTCTTTTTGGGAAGGGGTCTTGGCATCGTGCCCTGGTGGTGCCACTGCCGATTATCAGGTAGGGTTTTTGTTGTCCTGGATTAGCCGTGGTTTTGATGAAGGTTGGTCGTGGGCGAAGGTGTCGCGTCTACTGTCTGCTTTGGCTTTTGGTTTCAAGCTGAGGGGGCAGTGTGATTTGACTAAAGCCTTCCTAGTGCGGCAAGCTGTAAAAGGTTTCAGGAGACAGCATGGTAGGTTGGATTCTCTGCGTCCTGTGTCTTTCGCGATGTTGGAGCGATTGGGTGTGATTTTGGGTGGCTGTTGTGGGTCGCTGTTTGAACGTCTTTTCAGCTTGGCTTTTTCGTGGGCATATTTTGGTGCAATGAGAATTAGTGAATTGGTGTCTCCTAATAAGAATACAGCTGGGGGAGTTTTGGCAAGGGATGTGCTCTTGGCCGAAGGACGTGTGGAGTTTTGGTTGCGTCGATCCAAGACGGATAAGGTAGGGCGCGGTAAGAAAATTGAGCTGGGTGAAGTAGCTGGTTCACTGATGTGCCCAGTTAGTTGTTTAAAAGGTTTTTGGGGGCTAGGGCCTCGCAGGGAAGGATCTTTACTTTGTCATGAGGACGGTTCGGCTTTGTCTAGATATCAGTTTCAGACGATTTTTAAGAGAGCGGTTGGTTTGTTGGGGTTGGATGATTCGCGTTTCACTCCTCATTCGTTTCGGATTGGGGCAGCTACGGATGCGGCCGCTGGAGGTTTGGATGCGGAGGCTATCAAGCGTATTGGGAGATGGAAGTCGAATAGATATCGAAGTTATGTTAGGTGTTAGGGGTGGTGTGCGTTTTTCATCCTGAAGGGGTGTGTTTAGGAAGCTGGCGGTTTCTTCATTGGTTGATTGACCTTTGTGTTTGTGTTTTTAGGTTCCTTATCGTTGTTGGTGTGGATTTTCGGCCATTCCTATGTGCATTGGGGAGCCCGACGCGCTGATGTACGGCCGGAGGGTAGACAGCTCGGTTTCGATCGATCGGTAGCGGTGGTCCGGTGGATCGGTTTTAGAGGTTTGGCCTGGAACAGGGTGCTGAAGGAGATCAATGCTGCGGTAGTTTTGGATAAGTCTCCGGATATCTTGGTGCTGCACGTGGGAGGAAATGACTTGGGTTCGCGCCCATTCAGAGAACTAATTAAAGACATCAAGCAGGACTTGTTGCGGTTGTGGCGGTTATATCCGGGGATATCAGTGGTTTGGTCGGAGATTGTACCGCGAAAACGGTGGAGGAACATGCGGTCATTAGATAAGCTTAATAACGCCAGAATTAAGGTTAACAGAGCGGTGTCCGCATTTGTGGCCAGGAATGGTGGAGTTGCCGTAAGGCATTTTGAGTTGGAGAAAGGTGACGGGGCATTCTGGCTTGCAGACGGTGTGCATCTGAATGCCGTTGGAATTGATTTTTGGGCACTTGGACTGCAAGAAGGTGTGGAGAAGGCCATAGCGTTTCGGAGTGGTGTGGTCTCGGGTCTTTAAGGTCTCAAAGTCCCTCGTTGTGGTGGCTGGGGGGAGTCCTTGGAGTTGAAGGAAATTGGGTTGGGGGGAGTCATTGGCTTATGGCTCCCCGGTATTTTGTGTTAAAACTGGTTTTGGATCTGGTGGCTTGGGGGGTTCCGGCGGGGGTAGTCGGTTCCCCAGGAATTTGTAACGTGAACAGGGAACCCTCCGGGGTTTTGGTGCTCCTGAGCCAGGCGGTATCGGCTGGGAGTAATTTGGTTTTGGTAACGTTCACGTTGTGTTGTGTTTTGATCACCAGATCCATGGGAGCTCCAAGGACCCCTCCTAGCTTATAAAGTTATTGGATGTTATTATTTATGATGTTTTGTTTGTATTTAAATAAAAAGGCTGCTGTGGCCGACATTATTCCAAAAGAATACGTAGTTGGAGTCGTTATTTAAGGGTAAGAGGGTATGGGTTACGGGGGAGGTGTTATCAATGGTAAGGGTTGCACCGTTTTATACCCCAACTGCTCGACATTACCAGGGTCAAGTGGTCATCAAACAGAGGAGCCACTAAGGTAGACAAGCTAGAGGCACAAAAAAACAAGCATACAGTTAAGTCCATATATATTTGGACAGAGACAACATTTTTCTAGTTTTGGTTATAGACATTACCACAATGAATTTTAAACAAACAATTCAGATGCAGTTGAAGTTCAGACTTTCAGCTTTCATTTGAGGGGATCCACATTAAATTTGGATGAAGAGTTTAGGAGTTTTATCTCCTTAACATGTGCCACCCTGTTTTTAAAGGGACCAAAAGTAATTGGACAATTGACTCCAAGGCTATTTCTTGGACGGTGTGGACAATCCCTTCGTTATGTCATTCTCAATTAAGCAGATAGAAGGCCTGGAGTCGATTTGAGGTGTGGTGCTTGCATTTAGAAGGTTTTGGTGTGAAGTAAACATTCGGTCAAAGGAGCTCTCCATGCAGGTGAAACAAGCCATCCTTAAGCTGCGAAAATAGAAAAAACCCATCTGTGAAATTGCTACAATATTAGGAGTGGCAAGATCTACAGTTTGGTACATCCTGAGAAAGAAAGAAAGCACTGGTGAACTCATCAATGCAAAAAGACCTGGGCGCCCACGGAAGACAACAGTGGTGGATGATCGCAGAATAATCTCCATGGTGAAGAGAAATCCCTTCACAACAGCCAACCAAGTGACCAACACTCTCCAGGAGGTCGGGGTATCAATATCCAAATCTACCATAAAGAGAAGACTGCATGAAAGTAAATACAGAGGGTTCACTGCACGGTGCAAGCCACTCATAAGCATCAAGAAGAAAAAGGCTAAAAAACATCCAAAAAAGCCAGCACAGTTCTGGAAGAACATTCTGTGGACAGATGAAACCAAGATCAACCTCTACCAGAATGATGGAAAGAGAAAAGTATGGGGAAGGCGTGGTACAGCTCATGATCCAAAGCATACCACATCATCTGTAAAAGACGGCAGAGGCAGTGTGATGGCTTGGGCATGCATGGCTGCCAGTGGCACTGGGTCGCTCGTGTTTATTGATGATGTGAAGGAACAGATGATTGGCCTCGGGGAGACCAAAACATCCAACACCGCGGAGACACCATCACGTGTTTCTCAACGCAGTGATCCAGAACACTGCCCCCATCCCTTATGGGAAATATGCAAATGCATGTAGGATAGCTGCGGAGACACCATCACGTGTTTCTCGACGCAAGCAGTGAATAGCCAGACCTTTCCCCGGGAGGGAACAACCACAGGAAGGGCAGCATCCAATAAAGGAAAACATCCAATACTGGAAAACCACCTATGCCAATCATGGTATCCATCCACAGACAGCTGTTTCGGGGTGTTTGCCCCTCATCAGTGTGGAGTAGGAATCTGGCTATTAGGAGCAGTGCCTAGTAAAAGGCTGTGAAGGAACAGATGATTGGCCTCAGGGAGACCAAAACATCCAACACCGCGGAGACACCATCACGTGTTTCTCAACGCAGTGATCCAGAACACTGCCCCCATATTGATGATGTGACACAGGACAGAAGCAGCCGAATGAATTCTGAGGTATTCAGAGCCGCCATACTGTGTGCTCAGATCCAGCCAAATGCAGCCAAACTGAGTGGTCGTCGTTTCATACTACAGATGGACAATGACCCAAAACATAAAGCCAAAGCAACCCAGGAGTTTATTAAAGCAAAGAAGTGGAATATTCTTGAATGGCCAAGTCAGTCACCTGATCTCAACCCAATTGAGCAGCATTTCACTTGTTAACCCCTTTACCCCCGAGGGTGGTTTGCACGTTAATGACCGGGC
Organism: Ranitomeya variabilis; assembly: GCF_051348905.1. Taxonomy (NCBI): domain Eukaryota; kingdom Metazoa; phylum Chordata; class Amphibia; order Anura; family Dendrobatidae; genus Ranitomeya; species Ranitomeya variabilis. The sequence goes on along the minus strand of NC_135234.1, from coordinate 28,743,251 downwards.
CAATTTTTACAATTCTGACCACTGTCTCTTTATGAGGTTATAACTCTAGAACGCTTCAATGGATCCTGCTGATTCTGACATTGTTTTCTTCTGACATATTGTACTTCATGATAGTGGTAAAATTTCTTTGCTATTACCTGCGTTTATTTGTGAAAAAAACGGAAATTTGGCAAAAATTTTGAAAATTTTGCAATTTTCCAACTTTGATTTTTTTATGCCCTTAAATCACACAAAATACTTAACAAGTAACATTTCCAACATGTCTACTTTACATCAGCACAATTTGGAACCAAATTTTTTTTTTTGTTAGGGAGTTAATAAGGGTTAAAATTTGACCAGCAATTTCTCATTTTTACAACACCATTTTTTTTTAGGGACCACATCACATTTGAAGTCATTTTGAGGGGTCTATATGATAGAAAATACCCAAGTTTGACACCATTCTAAAAACTGCACCCCTCAAGGTGCTCCAAACCACATTCAAGAAGACTATTAACCCTTCAGGTGTTTCACAGGAAGTTTTGGAATGTTTAAAAAAAAATTAACATTTAATTTTTTTTCACAAAAAATTTATTTCAGCTCCAATTTGTTTTATTTTACCAAGGGTAACAGGAGAAATTGGCCCCCAAAAGTTGTTGAGCAATTTGTCCTGAGTACGCTGATACCCCATACGTGGGGGTAAACCACTGTTTGGGCGCATGACAGAGCTCGAAAGGGAAGGAGCACCATTTGACTTTTCAATGCAAAATTGACTGGAATTGAGATAGGACGTCCGCGTTTGGAGAGCCCCTGATGTGCCTAAACATTGAAACCCCCACAAGTGACACCATTTTGGAAAGTAGACCCCCTACGGAACTTATCTAGATGTGTCGTGAGCACTTTGACCCACCAAATGCTTCACAGAAGTTCATAATGCAGGGCCGTAAAAATAAAAAAATCATATTTTTTCACAAAAATTATCTTTTTGCCCCCAATTTTTTATTTTCCCAAGGGTAACAGAAGAAATTGGACCCCAAAACTTGTTGTGCAATTTGTCCTGAGTACGCTGATACCCCATATGTGGGGGTAAACCACTGTTTGGGCAAACAGCTTAGCTCAGAAGGGAAGGAGCGCCATTTGACTTTTCAATGCAAAATTGACTGGAATTGAGATAGGATGCCATGTCGCGTTTGGAGAGCCCCTGATGTGCCTAAACATTGAAACTCCTCACAAGTGACACCATTTTGGAAAGTAGACCCCCTAAGGAACTTATCTAGATGTGTGGTAAGCACTTTGACCCACCAAGTGCTTCACAGAAGTTTATAACGCAGAGACTTGAAAATAAAAAATATTTTTTTCCACAAAAATTGTTTTTTTAGCCCCCAGTTTTGTATTTTCTCAAGGGTAACAGGAGAAATTGGACCCCAAAAGTTGTTGTCCAATTTGTCCTGAGTACGCTGATACCCCATATGTGGGGGAGAACCACCGTTTGGGCACATGGCAGAGCTTGGAAGGAAAGGAGCACTGTTTGGAATGCAGACTTAGATGGATTGGTCTGCAGGCGTCACATTGCGTTTGCAGAGCCCATAATGTACCTAAACAGTAGAAACCCCCCACAAGTGACCCTATATTGGAAACTAGACCCCCAAGGAACTTATCTAGATGTGTTGTGAGAACTTTGAACTCCCAAGTGTTTCACTACAGTTAATAACGCAGAGCCATGAAAATAAAAAAAATATTTTTTTTCCACAAAAGTTGTTGTTTAGCCCCCAATTTTGTATTTTCTCAAGGGTAACAGGAGAAATTGGACTCCAAAAGTTGTTGTCCAATGTGTCCTGAGTATGCTGATACCCCATATGTTGGGGTAAACCCCTGTTTGGGCGCATGGGAGAGCTCAGAAGAGAAGGAGCACTGTTTTACTTTTTCAACGCAGAATTGGCTGGAATTGAGATCGAACGTCATGTCTCGTTTGGAGAGCCCCTGATGTGGCTAAACAGTGGAAACCCCCAATTCTAACTGAAGCCCTAATCCAAACACACCCCTAACTCTAATCCCAACGGTAACCCTAACCACACCCCTAACCCTGACACACCCCTAACCCTAATCCCAACCCTAATACCAACCGTAAATGTAATCCAAACCCTAACCCTAACTTTAGCCCCAACCCTAACTTTAGCCCCAACCCTAACTTTAGCCCCAACCCTAAATGTAGCCCTAACCCTAACCCTATCCCTAACCCCAACCCCAACCCTAGCCCCAACCCTAACCCTAGCCCCAACCCTAACTTTAGCCCCCAACCCTAGCCCTAAACCTAACCCTAATGGGAAAATGGAAATATTTTTTTAAATTTTATTATTTTTCCCTAACTAAGGGGGTGATGAACGGGGGTTTGATTTACTTTTATAGCGGGTTTTTTAGTGGATTTTTATGATTGGCAGCTGTCACACACTAAAAGATGTTTTTATTGCAAAAAATAGTTTTTGCGTCTCCACATTTTGGTCCACAGAATGACCAAAAACCAGCTATTCATGAATTTGGGGGAGGCGTTTATACTGTTCCGCGTTTGGTAAAATTGATAAAGCAGTTTTATTCTTCGAGTCAGTACGATTACAGCAATACCTCATTTATATTATTTTTTTATGTCTTGGTGCTTTTATACAATAAAAACTATTTTATATAAAAAATAATTATTTTTACATCGCTTTATTCTAAGGACTATAACTTTTTTAGATTTTTGCTGATAACACTGTATGGCAGCTCATTTTTTGTGGGAGAAGATGACGTTTTCAGTGGTACCATGGATATTTATATCCTTTTTTTATTGCGTGTTATTCCACTTTTTGCTTGGCGGTATGATAATAAAGTGTTGTTTTTTGGCTCGTTTTTTATTTTACAGTGTTCACTGAAGGGGTTAACTAGTGGGTCAGTTTTATAGGCCGGGTCGTTACGGACGAGGCGATACTAAATATGTGTACTTTTATTGTTTTTGTTTTTTTATTTAGATAAAAAAGAAATAAAGAAATTAAAGATAAAGAAATATTGGAACAATATTTTTTTTTCTTTATTTAGGAATATTTTGTAAAAAAATTTTTTACACAAGTAAATATTTTTTTTTTTACGTTTTTACATTGCCCCGGGGGGGATATCACACTATAGTGTCAGATCGCTGATCTGACACTGCACAGCAATATAGTACGTCCAATGATAGATAGGGGTTAAAGTCTAAACTTCAGACAGAAAGGCCCACAAACAAACAGAAACTGAAAACCACCGCAGTGAAGGCCTGGCAGAGCATCAAAAAGGAGGAAACACAGCGTCTGGTGATGTCCAGGAGTTCAAGACTTCAGGCCGTCATTCCCAACGAAGGGTTTTCAGCCAAGTACTAGAAATTAACATTTTATTTAAAATTATTTAATGTGTCCAATTACTTTTGGTCCCTTTAAAAACAGGGTGGCACATATTAAGGAGCTGAAACTCCTAAACCCTTCATCCAATTTTAATGTGGTTACCCTCAAATGAAAGCTGAAACTCTGAACTTCAACTGCATCTGAATTGTTTAAAATTCATTGTGGTAATGTCTATAACCAAAATTAGAAAAATGTTGTCTCTGTCCAAATATATATGGACTTAAATGTATATGATTGGAGTGTGAGGTACAGGAGAAAAAGGATTGGAACTGAGGATGAGCCAGTGAAAAGCAGCCAGAAAGAACAAGGGGATGAGAATTGTGAAACAAGGAATAGGAGGAGAATTACAAGTGAAATAGAATGAGAAAAACTCACACAGGACTCTGTAGGTTTGGATTTCTTTTTCCCTTAATAATAAAGACCTTCATTAAGAACTTCATTTTGTGGTTACTGGTGTTTATCTTTGTCTAATATTTACATTTGATGGTGATCTGAAACATGTAAGTGTGACAAACATGCAAAGGAATAGGAAATCAGGAAGGGGGAAAACACTTTCACACAACTGTATCTGACTGTACCGTCCACATTTTACTGCAGTTCCTGCACAGTCCCCAACCTGCACAAACTCCTAATCTTGCCATCATCCCAATGCTGAATGTGTCCTTATTATTGCACCTGCAGTGTGGCAAAAAAACTGTGCAACTCTTAGTGACCCACATAATAAAACTCACCACTGTGCCCCTTATGTAGTACTAATGTCTCCATTTTGCCCTCTAGATGGTAAAGTTGCCCCCTAGAAAATATTAATGAACGGTGCAAGTTCCTTAGAAAATAGTGCCCACATTTTTCCCCCTAGAAAGTAATAATGCCCCTGTGCAAATTTGACGGTCACAATACCCTGAGCACCCCTATAGCAATAATTCTTAAGTTCGCACTTAAAATTTAATATCACAAGAGTCCCCACTACTTACACTAATAGTGTCCCTTGAGTCCCCATGTACAAGGCCGCTATGCACAGTATGATAACCTCTCATCTCTTTATACACAGTATAGGGCCCACAGTTCCCGTATATTCAGTATGATGCCCTCACAGATCCCCTATACAAAGTGTGATGACCCACAGTTCCCTATACATAGTATGATGGGCCTACAACTCCCCTATACAAGTATAATGCCCCCCACACTGTATAATGCACCCATAGCAGCCACCACACTGTATTAGGACTACACAGTAGCCCCCACACTATACAATGGCCCCCACAGTAGTCCCCACACTGTATGATGGAATATCACCCACAGAACAGAGAGTGGTACTGCAAGGAAATCATTTTTTCCAGCCCTACAACAGAGCTGAACTTTATTGACGATCTATACAACCCAATAAAGTTGAGTGGCAACTTCTCCGTGTGGCCTCCTGTGAGTGAGGAGCCTGGTTGACCACCCACTCTGACCCTTCATTAGCTACGCTACTGGCTCCTATATCTTACCAGGAAGCGCCTGCCCACTCAGCAATCATGATGAGGGTAAAAAGTGGCCATTTTTTAACTTATTAGCACCCAATTTTGTTTTAATCCACCTTATGGCTCCAGAGATATAAGGCTTTTCATTTACTACTGATTTTGGGGAGTTATTACCAAGCAGGCGTGGCTCAAAGTATAATTATGCAAAGCATCCTACAGACACGCCCCTGAGCATCCTAGGAACAATGCATCCTTAGAAAAGATGATAACAATCAACACTAACAGCAGCGGGATAAAATAAGAACAAAATAAGAACAAAAACTGTCCACTTTCGCCCCGGTGACTGGTCCTCTCTAACATCCCTTTAAGAAAAATATGTGTTTTCTGCATCTCATTGATACTTTATAGAATCTGTGCTCTGGGTGAATTATATAAACCTGTAGATTATTTTTCAATTCCTTGTCATCCTGAAGAAATTCCCCCTTCCCCACCAAGAGCCGCGATACAGAAGGTCAATGATTGGTCACAGGCCAGCACTCCCACTTCCGAACGGGATCTACGACTTTCAGCTCGAGAGGATACAGTCCAAACCCAGGCAAATAGAAATGCTAATTCATCGCTTCAGGAATAACTAATGAATGGCGCAGGCTGGCACTAAACGGTGGAGCAGGAGGTGATGCCAGTCAGGTGTTAAATTGTTTACTGGTTGCGAGTGTACGGCCGGTGGTGGCAATGAGGCCGCCTGATCTCGAGCTGCTTCCAAAGAGACTGGAACATTGCTTATAATAATTCCAGAGGGATGGATCACTCCGAAAAAAATAATTTCCATAATATGTTCATTGCAGCTGCTGGTTGATTGCGATTTAAATGCTATGAAATGAATGGAGTACAGGAAATGGATGTGTATTCCAAGGGTCCTACAAAAAAAAGCTGATTATTGGAAGTTTTACTGCTGGAACCTCCAGTGATCGATGGCGATCTGTAAAGACACTTAGCAGTAAGTGTTTAATTTCCCAACACTGCCCCCACAGGAGACGTTTGGCATTACACCGTCCTCTTCATGATTCATTTTTGCACCATTTTTCTGGAGTAAAAGTGGATCTAATAATGACTTTTATATCTTATAGATGTTGGCGAATCCTTCAGCTGCACTAAGAAAGTAGGCGATTATGGAAGTGGAGTACATTTCCATCATAATTTGTGCCGTACATTACCACGTATTTTCCCACCATACCCAGTCACACCCTTTCCGCAATTTTTCAAGAAGATGTTGGAGCTGCCCAATACTGTTTTAAAGACACAAAAAGTTGTACGTTTTTTTCACAATTGCCATTTGTGCAATAAATTTCCGACATTTTGTGAAGTTTTAAAGCCAGAAAACTGTCAGAAACAACTTGATGATTTGAGGATTTCGTATCCTATTCCATTTCCAGGGAGACTCCGATTTAGGGGCATTTTTTTGGTCTGTGCTAAATCCTATAAACAAGGTACAGAAACTGTTCCCGTTCTCCAGCCCTCCCATAGGTCCTCTTGGTCACTGCCTTCACCAGATTAAAGTTTTTTTTGGGGGGGTTACTTTGGGTCAAATAAAACAGTAACAGGTGGCCCGTATCACCCCATTGTGCTAGAGGGTTGGAGTCGGACACGGCTGGATTTTTACGGGACGACCTTTTCTATTTTGAATAACATCATTCAATATATGTATCAGCCCTGATAATGACATCACTCTACCCGGGGCTATGACATCACCAGTCCTGGTCTATGCACCCCTCTTATATGTGCCCAGGAAATGTGCAACATCTGGCTACCAATTAATAAAACCTAAAGAATTAAGACTCTACCGACCCCAGTGCTGAGGATTTCGCGCCCCCATTACCTGCAGATTTCCAGCAGTAGCTCCATTTACAATATATCTCAATCTGATTAAATTTTAAAGAGACCATTTCCATTTCTTGCCGACCTGTCACATTTATCACGGAGGGTCTCAGGCATTGACTCTGCTGGGCTTTTCCATGGCTAAAGGGGGAATCTCATCTATCAGTGGACAGCAGCATATAGCGGCATTACTTATTAAAATGGCCCCTCTGGGTGACGGTGTTTATCGTGGAACAATAAGAAGTTGCGGCTGATGAAAAACTTCTCCAACCATCTGTGTTTCTTTTTGTTACTGGGGAGAATGGTGCATGGCATGAGCCATGAGTGAAAATGTGCAACAGGCTCCCACCTACCATGTGCCATTTATAATACCTAGGTGTCCCACTCTCCATGCCTACTAGACCACATGGCAGCGCCATCACCTTACATATTTGCCATCTTTTTGTAAAGTCTTTCTGGAAAGGGCTAGGACATCCAGAGCAATGCCCCTGTATCCCAGGTTGTGCCCCTTCACAGAAGAAAAACCTTTATAAGATAACATGGTCTCAGAAGTGTTCAGAAAACCAGGAGACCTTTCTTTTTTCCGCGACCCTCCTGGACTCCTAATGTTCCATGATGTCCTTTTGAAATATTTTACAAATATTCTAGATTTTAGGATTTGCTTTTTGCTGGACAATTGGATGATTCCACAACCCTCAAATAAAATACAACATTCCAGTAATCGATCATCTAATGGTCCTAAGAGAGGTAATTTTCTTCCATACTTTGGTTGCATGGAAAACCAGGACTCAGGATCAGTTAAGTAGCTGTTTTGTTGGCCCTTTGTACCATGAGACCCCAAAGCTGAAAGTTGTAGCAAATATTACTAATTCCAAACAATGAAAGACTCCTCTTCTTTCATTTCATGTTTAAGAGGGTTCTTTATCAGGTTGATGGTGAACAATTTTGGCTGTTGTTTTATCGCCGCTCCTCTTCTGAGTAATCTATTTTTTTTTTTTTTAAATCCACCTTACGGTTCCAGAAATATTGGTCTTTTTATTTAGAATCTACTTTGTACAGTCTCTTTTAAGGGACGTTGTTCACACAACACGCCCATGAGGATCAATTGAGACACGCCCTCTTTGTAAAGACCATCAAAAATGAGCACTAGATATAGAAGGTCATGGAGCCATATGGAGGATGTAAAAAATAAAATAAAATGGAATACTCAAACAATATAAAAGCAAAGATTGGACACTTTGGATGTGATTTACCTGCAGCCACCACTAGGAGACCAGTGCACTCACATGTATACAGCTCCCAATATTGTGCTCCCTCTAGTGGTGGCTTCAATCAAACTGAATTTTATCATTTGATTTTTTTCCATCTGTTCTGAGTTTTTTTGTGGGTTCTTTAGGGATTTATTCTTCATAGGCAAACCAGTTATATCACAGAACCCATAGAAGATGAGGGACCACTAAGTTTTGGTCCCAACCCTGTTTACTACTGCATGGATAGGAAAAAAAAGGGTAAGGAATTGTCCGAAAAGGTCATAGAAAGATTGTGGAGTGGCACAAAATACCCTTCTGTCCAGGGTGACGACATAGGGCACCAATTTGATGCACGACCCTATGAATACCCTAGGGGCACTGTCTTTGTAAACATTGGTGAGTGCCACTCAGCATCTGTGAGCCATGTAGTAAACTTTATAATAAACTTTTTAGATATTTATTGATTTTCTAGGGGGGACTAGTCTGGGCTGTCAACGATATTTGGAGTAATTGATCTTGATTGGCTCAGATTCTAAAATAAAGTGAATTGTGAGCGGAAATCAATCCTCTAAATCTGCGCACACCCCGAAGAAGCCATTCTCAGAATTAGGATCAATGAGCTGTAATCAGGGTAATGCGCACACGTGAAGCGCGCAGCCGCCTAATGAAATAACGTCATTGCAGTGAAACATGGCACCAGCTCCGCGATTTGTTTTCCAGAGAATGATGTTCCTGACGTTACCGGTGTTTGACTTCAAGTCACGCACATTGTATAATTGGCAGACAGTATAGATTACATACAACATAAACCCGACAATAATAGGACTCGATTGTCAATATGGCCGCGCCATTCTTGTCAACAAGTCTTGATACATTTTATAAAAATTTCTATACAATTGCTTTTTTTCTTTTTTTATAAATTATAGATATAATCTGGCACCAAACTACTAAGATTTTTGTTTTATTTTTATATTCTTATCCGCCATGCTTTAAACTGCAGCATGACTTGTTTGAAACAAAGGCAAAGAAAAAAAAAAACAGATCAGAAAAATTACGCAGGTTGTAAACAATATTACCAACAAGGTCATTAAAATATTAAATAAAGAACAATAAGTGTTCCCAATGTACCCTGCATTTCTACACCCTTGGCACTACCCAAAACCACAGGAACACTTAAGTGGAAAGGAGGAGTGGGCACTGTGCAAAGCGGAGGATCCCTTAAAGTAAATGTGTATGGTGCCCCCATAACTGGGATGTATAATTACGGTAGTTTGCATTAAAGAATTTATTTGTTTAAAACAAGTCATCACTGATCGATGGGCTCCACAGTATCAGTTATAACGTATTGATTTCTTGGGTCCGACCATTGGAAGCCGCACTGATCGGAAGAATTTGGATATCGGAAATCGGTATCGGAATCCACATTTAAGTGTAAAATAAAGAATTAAAATAAAAAATATTGATATACTCACCTCTCCGGAGGCCCCTGGACATTGCCACTGGTAACCGGCAGCCTTCTTTGCTTAAAATGAGCGCGTTCAGGGCCTTCCATGACGTCACGGCTTCTGATTGGTCGCGGCTGCCCATGTGACCGCCACGCGACCAATCACAAGCCGTGACGTAATTCTCAGGTCCTAAATTCCTAATTCTAGGAACTTAGGACCTGAGAATTACGTCACAGCTTGTGATTGGTCGCGTGGCGGTCACATGGGCGTAAGGTCCAGGCTGCGTCGGAGAGGTGAGTATATCAATATTTTTTATTTTAATTCTTTATTTTACACATTAATATGGATCCCAGGGCCTGAAGGAGAGTTTCCTCTCCTTCAGACCCTGGGAACCATAGTATCCCATTGCACTGCATTGGGTTTCGTGTTTCGGCCGACCCCGACCCCGACTTTTTTATAGGATCGGCCGATTTCACTCGACCCGACTTTTGAGAAAGTCGGGTTTCGTGAAACCCGACCCGATCCTATAAAAATAAAAGTCGCTCAACCCTAGTCATTACAATGGAGCATGCGGGATAGGGCACAATAGGTTACAGTCTTTCCCACAGATACTGGACATAACTTCAGCCAGAGTTCTTGGTCTGAGTAGAGCATCCCTCTTGCTAACTCCTCTACCACTGGGAATTCTTCTTCCTGAAGGCAGAGCACCCAGATTCCATTACCTTCCTCCTCTAAGAGTCTGAGTCCATCTTCCCCTGCAGAATTAGTGCTCTCAAAGGCACAGACGTCCATCTCGAGGTCCCAGGCCTAACAGCCGGACTTGCCCAGAAGGGTTCTATGGCAATCCACTGCCCTGAGTAATAGGCTCATGTTGGCCCTAACAGCTCACTGCATATGACCACTGCTAGCACTTCACTACACTCCCTCTAACTGAACATGATACTTCCAGAAGTTGACAGTAACACTCAGTTACCCCTCCCCAATCTGGGCCATTACAGTTATCCCTGTTTAGGCAATACTACAGCACCAGGGTGATTTGCTTTCAGATAACATACATTATTATAAAATACATTTGTTCACTTGGGATATCAGAGAAAGGAACACCATCTTCACAACTCCCACAAATGTGTCACCAGGAAATTATCTATTGCTTGAATCAGACTTATGATTAATATATGCATTATTTTTTATTGTACTAATGTTTTGTTTTTCAATTTTTCATATCACTGTCGATATAAATTAAAAAAAATAAACTAGCAATTTCAATGCTGGCTACTATACCTAATACTAGACTCAAACTTCCTATTCTTTTCTACAGTGACATTGACAATAGAATTTAGAATGCTCTAATCTGGGCAAAGGTAATCGTACAGGGTGGGGGAGGAGGTGAGCTGTGACATCACCTATTGTGAATGGTGGATCCTGTGTTATCTACTGTATATAGAGGTGTTATCAGTCATTGTACAGGAGGAGGAGGTGAGCTGTGATATCACCTATTGTGAATGGTGGATCCTGTGTTATCTACTGTATATAGAGGTGTTATCAGTCATTGTACAGGAGGAGGAGGTGAGCTGTGACATCACCTATTGTGAATGGTGGATCCTGTGTTATCTACTGTATATAGAGGTGTTATCAGTCATTGTACAGGAGGAGGAGGAGAGCTGTGACATCACCTATTTTGAATGGTGGATCCTGTGTTATCTACTGTATATAGAGGTGTTATCAGTCATTGTACAGGAGGAGGAGGTGAGCTGTGACATCACCTATTGTGAATGGTGGATCCTGTGTTATCTACTGTATATAGAGGTGTTATCAGTCATTGTACAGGAGGAGGAGGTGAGCTGTGACATCCTCTATTGTGAATGGTGGATCCTGTGTTATCTGCTGTATATAGAGGTGATATCAGTCATTGTACAGGAGGAGGAGGTGAGCTGTGACATCTATTGTGAATGGTGGTTCCTGTGTTATCTACTGTATATAGAGGTGTTATCAGCCATTGTACACGAGAAGGAGGTGAGCTGTGACATCACCTATTGTGAATGGTGGATCCTGTGTTATCTACTGTATATAGAGGTGTTATCAGTCATTGTACAGGAGGAGGTGAGCTGTGACATCACCTATTGTGAATGGTGGATCCTGTGTTATCTACTGTATATAGAGTTATCAGTCATTGTACACGAGAAGGAGGTGAGCTGTGACATCACCTATTGTGAATGGTGGATCCTGTGTTATCTACTGTATATAGAGGTGTTATCAGTCATTGTACAGGAAGAGGTGAGCTGTGACATCACCTATTGTGAATGGTGGATCCTGTGTTATCTACTGTATATAGAGGTGTTATCAATCATTGTACAGGAAGAGGTGAGCTGTGACATCACCTATTGTGAATGGTGGATTCTGTTATCTACTGTATATAGAGGTGTTATCAATCATTATACAGGAGGAGGTGAGCTGTGACATCACCTATTGTGAATGGTGGATCCTGTGTTATCTACTATATATATAGAGAGAGGTGTTATCAGTCATTGTACAGGAGAAGAAGGTGAGCTGTGACATCACTTATTGTGAATGGTGGATCCTGTGTTATCTACTGTTTATAGAGGTGCTATCAGTCATTGTACAGGAGGAGGTGAACTGTGACATCACCTATTGTGAATGGTGGATCCTGTGTTATCTACTGTACATAGAGGTGTTAACAGTCATTGTACAGGATGAGGTGAGCTGTGACATCACCTATTGTGTATGGTGGATCCTGTGTTATCTACTGTATATAGAGGTGTTATCAGTCATTGTACAGGAGGAGGTGAGCTGTGACATCAGCTATTGTGAATGGTGGATCCTGTGTTATCTACTGTATATAGAGGTGTTATCAGTCATTGTACAGGAGGAGGAGGTGAGCTGTGACATCACCTATTGTGAATGGTGGATCCTGTGTTATCTACTGTATATAGAGGTGTTATCAGTCATTGTACAGGAGGAGGATGTGAGCTGTGACATCACCTATTGTGAATGGTGGATCCTGTGTTATCTACTATAGAGAGAGAGAGAGAGAGGTGTTATCAGTCATTGTACAGGAGGAGGAGGTGAGCTGTGACATCAACTATTGTGAATGGTGGATACTGTGCTATCTACTGTATATAGAGGTGTTATCAGTCATTGTACAGGAGGAGGAGGTGAGCTGTGACATCACCTATTGTGAATGGTGGATCCTGTGTTATCTACTATAGAGAGAGAGAGGTGTTATCAGTCATTGTACAGGAGGAGGAGGTGAGCTGTGACATCAACTATTGTGAATGGTGGATACTGTGTTATCTACTGTATATAGAGGTGTTATCAGTCATTGCACAGGAGGAGGAGGTGAGCTGTGACATCACCTATTGTGAATGGTGGATCCTGTGTTATCTACTGTATATAGAGGTGTTATCAGTCATTGTACAGGAGGAGGAGGTGAGCTGTGACATCAACTATTGTGAATGGTGGATACTGTGTTATCTACTGTATATAGAGGTGTTATCAGTCATTGTACAGGAGGAGGTGAGCTGTGACATCACCTATTGTGAATGATGGATCCTGTGTTATCCACTGTTTGTTTGTTTGTAGAGGTGTTGTAATTATCATTGTAATCTTGTCTTTGATGATAACGAGACTCTGAAAGTTTTTCTGCACGGAACAGGAAGTGAGACTCATATGAGTCCTACTGGCCAGCGTAAGAATTGCAAAATTTCAGTTTCTTTTTAATACAGTCTTTTGAATCAAAACAAAAAGATATATTCAGTATGAAAACTTGATTTAACAATAGACCATTTTCTGTTGACACATTCTCTTTAAGGACAAAGCTTGGGAGGCAAATACTTTTTCTTTTCTCACATATTTTTGCTATATTACTGTAGCTACCAAGGTGTGTGGATGACAATCCTCTTGTACGTGTGCAGCCTTACATGCCGATCAGTTGTGACTTCATTATCTTATGTTTTTCATGATGGACATCTTACCACAGACATTTCCCTTCTAGATTTGCTGATCTGATAGTTTCCTGTGAATGGAGCCTCTAACTTTACAGGGGGCACTGTGTCCTCTACAATATCAGTAATGGGGTCTGCAGGGAGCATCTGTTATTTCGGTGAAAAACTTGGAGCCAGGAGAAAGTTTTTCCAAGTTGAAAACTTTTCACGGTGCAGAGTATTAGAAGTTTGGGTTGTTGGTGTTTTTTTCCAGCATTTATTGCTCTCCCCTCAGCTTATCTGGATTATCAGTGACTCATGGTAGAATGATTTTCCTTCAGACTGCGCGCACCAGCGATAATTATTATAATTCACTATTTACATTGACTTTCTGCAAATTTCAGGGGGAATTATTCTCCTTACAGAGACCATCCAGGGTTATTGGCAATTCTCCATGGGAAGAATGAATCCATGGGCTAATTTGAATACAGTATCTGATTAAATGTCACGTCATATAGTAAGTATATTATAAAACTTTAACTCCTAAATGATTAGGTCAGCTTTTTTTTTTTTTTTTTTCATTTTTACCTCTTCACTTTTTAGTAGCCATAACTTTATTTATTGTTTCGCTGATGTGAATTTTGTTTTGTTTTATGCATGACAAATTGTATTATTTTTATTGTATTGTTTTTTACTTTTGTTTTGGGGAACATATAAAGTAGTGTAATATATATTTAATTTAAAGGAAAAATATATATATATTTTTTTGCATTTGGGACTTTTCAACTTTCTTTACTTTTTTTCCAAGATGTTTTATACATATAGATATTTTTGACATAATTTGTTCCCGAAGAGAACAATAAAGATCACTGGGGAGCATTTTTTCCCTTTATTGTTCATTTTTTCCACTGTAACCGGGTCATTATTAGGACTCCCAATTACAGGGGAAAACATCACCCTGCTGTGCCATACACAACTGGCAGCATTGATCTTGGTCTGCTACAACTCAGCAGCCCTGACGATGTTTCTGTGTACTACATAGCACTATTTAGCCATCAAAAGAGAAGACAGAAGTGGTAATAAACCACTTCTGTCTTCTCCCCATGGTCTCCAGCTGTGTTTGAGAGCTGGAGACTGGACCTGCTCCTGCTAGATTACCGGAGAAGCTTTAACTCTGCACCATAAATGTATCATAGTGCTGGGTTAAAGCCCAATACGAGTGCCATAAATTTGCAGTGCTTAGTAATTAATGGGTTAAAGTAAGCAGGATATACAGTGGGACCCCCAGTGATCAGCTGTGATCTGTGTAAAGAACCATGTCAGTGTTCATTTTTTTCCCACAGGGGAAATAAAGTATTGCATCGTGTGATCAATGGATCTAGACCTTCATAGAGACACACTGTCGTTCATTGCTCCTGGTGGACCTTAATGTAAAATTACATCTCAGAATTATTACTCATTAGTGGATCCTCCATTCTCCCAGTTAATTTGGCACGTTAGATGGGGAGTTGGAGCGCCCGCTAGGGCTGCTGGGTACTCGGGCAGGGTCGGACAGGTCTTCAGGAGGGTTGTAAAGGCAGCAGTGACCCGGTCCGTGGCCCTGGGTGACTAATAAAAATGATGAGGGAAAGTTTGTAGGGGATTTAACGTGACGCCACCTATGGTGTTCGGCAATGAGTGGCCGACGCTGCTTAAGGAGACCGCTGGGGTCGATGGTGACGCAGCTGGAATGTTTCTGCTCCCCACAGGTGGAGCGGGGCCCCAGGGCTACTGATATAATTTTGTAAGGAATCGTGGACATTGAGGTGCAGGACTGAGGGTGCGGGAAATGACTGGAGGACACAAGGATTGTAGTTTTCTTTACCTTTACTTGGTGGTAAAAGGTGCAGCCCGGGGCACGGATAACAGGTGATGATGGGGTCCGGGCAGCCTGGAAGCAATTTAGGATCCACCTAGCAAGCTGGGCTCGGAGGTCTTTCTTCTGTGCTGTTCTCTAGGTTCTTGCTGCCTGAAGCTCTGCACAAGTCCCTCTCCTGCGTGTTGCTTTTAACCTGTATGGCAGGCAGCGTGAGCCTTCCACGAGCACTGCCTTTTCACTGGCAGCCCCGGGCTCTTGGTCTGCTGTGGTGCCTCCAGATGTTTGGTGTGGCCAGGGAGCTTGCAGTTCCCTGCCTTCCAGATTCGTGTGTCAGGTCATACAACACCCTCACAGCCAAGGACTCTGGTGTCCTCTTTGTCAGTGGTCTGTTCTGGGATGAGCTTGGTCACAGCTCCACTCCCCAGGTTCTCCTCGACTTCTCTCCTCTCCTCTTAGACTCAGACTCAAACTAAACTCACTCCGCCTCCAGGCCAGAACTTATAGGGAAGCTCCCCTGAAATCGAGTGTTAGAGCACCCCATTTCTGGTCTGGAGTACGAAGGGTGTTGTATGCTAATGTTACCTGGTAAGGGAACCCCTCCTTGCTTCCAGGCATGACATCACCCCTGTGAGGGATGCAATGCCACTGTGGCAACCGGACTTCTGGGGTGCCACATTATGGAGTCTAGAGATTTTCCCTGTTCACTTTTAATAACCTCAAAAAGTTTTGGACTTTCCTGGTCGGATTTCCTAGTGGCAATTGGAAGTAATCGGAATAGTCATCGATTGGCATCAGTTAATGTCAAGACCTTGGCCATAGGACGTCACCAAGGAACTGGTCAAGGTGTAAAAAGCTGGAGGATGACATGGAAGCAGAATTAGATAATGAGTCAGGAGTGGACTTCAGGAGCAGAACAGCAAGAACCAAGCTACAAATCCAACAAAACAGACAGAAGCGATATCTAGGAGCCAAGTCAAGGTCAGAATCAGGAGTAAAAAGCCAAATAAAGGCTGTACCTTAAATTACAGATGAAGTGGGCAAGTTGGAGATCTTTTTAAATAGGACCCATGGTATCGGTGAGAACGTGGGGAAAACTGTAAAGGTGGGCAGCGAGGCAGAGGAGAACCACAACCAAGGGCAGCGGAAATCATTGGAGCAACTGGAGGGCACCTGACACGGTATTGGGAGAGTGGACACATATGCAATTTAATTTACATTAATATACATTATTTGAAGGAAGTACATTCAGAAATTGAAATTCCAAGGCCCCAGCGCAAAATTTGCAGCAGATCCCCCTCCTAACATGTGTCATTCATAGTGCTGGTGTGTTCTGATGTATCCAGGGCCCGGATGTGACCACGACCTCTGCTCATTCTTTAAACCTTTCGCTCTGGATGGGACAGGGGCGTCCGTTCGGAATTCCCACTGCTTCAATGCTTGGTACGTGCTGACCCTAGCAGCCCACTGCACTTGAACTTGTCATGGTACTTTCCTATCTAACCCACTATCAGGAAGTGCCCACTCTTCACTTGCACTAGTCCCCAACCACTGGGCTAGTTCTCTCCATTAACTATATCCTATCCTATGAATAAACCTAGTGTCCTTCCTTAACTTATTCTCCTAGTCTAATCCTGCTCTTACCCTACACTATGCACTACTCGCATTATGAATTAACTCTTTAGATTCTTACACGCTGTACATTACCATCATACAATATGATAGACGCGCATCACTATTCACATTACATATAAAGCTGCATAACACTGTACACATAGCGCGATTGTTGTCTTCAGGGGTGGAGCGCAAGCAGAACAGTCCATCACTCTTACAGCTCTATAGCTGCACCCCCGTTCAGCCTCTGTAGTAAGCATCGACTCTTAATATTATCAGGACTTGGCTTATTCTTCTTCGTAAATTTGGATCTCCAAACCAACAGGAAATAAGTTCCTTCATTATGACTAAATCAGCAAAGCAACAATTTTCCCAGTGGAATAATCAGATTTTTTTTGGCTAATTAATCATATCCTGGAGATAATTAGAGTTAATTATTCGGTCCCATTAACTGCTGGAGTGACCCGGGAGCTGGAAACATTGATGGAAGTCGGTGCCTTTCCAGTGTGCTGGGCACACACCATCTATAGCATACCCTTGTACCCTATATAATTCCATCTGCCAGTCACCCGTGGTACATAATGCTTATTTACCACCTCCGTGCTGCCTGTGGAGCTCGGCTTCGCACTCACACTGACTGCCATTGATTTGCTGTGGCTATAAAACTTGTATTTTTGGCAAGGTGCAAGTCAGGCATAAAACTGCTTTCTGTAAGAAATGTGGGAAGATCCGGTAAGAGATCCTGATGATAAATCTAGTAGGGAAAGTGCATTTATTCCTGAATCATTCTACAATACTGTATACTGCAAAGTATCTCCCTCTTGGGGGTCACCAGAGTAATATTTAGCCTCTAAATCCTGGTTCATGAATGCAGCTCCGGAAATGTAGTGAAGACCGACATACAAGCGGAGCAGAAGGAAAAGATGGGCATGGTCGATGTAACTGCATGGCGACAAACGTTGACTGACCACTTAATTAGAGACCCCCCAACCAGTCGCATGTTGAACTGCTTTTGGCCTTCAGAACAATAGGAACTCTTTTCGCAATTAATAGGTTCCACTAGGTGTTGAAGTAGTTCTGCTGGAATATTGGTCCACGTGATATACAAAAAATTGGCCTGCACTCTGTAATAATGCGGGGTGCTGGTGTAACGGACCAAAGGTCCAATATCCGTAGACTAAGATTCACTGCACACTCTTAGTGGAATATCTTTTGTCTTAAGATATTCCACTAAAGGTGTGCAGTGAATCTTAGTCTACGGATATTGGTCCACGTGAACTGAATAGCTTCTCACATTTACTACCAGAGATACTTGTCACGAGAGTGTTTCGTCCCCCTGGAAGACCTAGAGTTAGACGGTCATGTCGAGTAATGATTCGCAGGTCTTTTTTAGAGATGGTGTGATTTGTGTCTCATATTAAATGGATTGAGTTTCTTCTGGTGCTGAAGAGGTAAACGACCCTTTCTATGTTGGTCAGAAACATGCAGCTCTATTTCAGCTGCTTCTGATCTGGTCATTACGTTTTCCTGTTTAAACTGTTCAGACCTTCTTGTCCCTGCCTGTGAAAGATTTGTTTTCCTGTGATGTGTGCTAATGCTAAGTGGTTAGAGTAGAGTTGATGTAGAAGTGTTCAGTGGTTTGCTATAGTACCTGTGTGTGTTTTTCTCCTGGTCCCTGTTGCCATTTAGTTTATTCCTCACTGCCACTGGTTAGTGCTTTTTGAGGTTTTGTCTTTGTGTCTAGTTTACATTACATTTTATGTCCCAATGCCTCATGGGGTGGGGGAGAGGACAGATCAGGGTTTAACAGGAGCATAGTAAGGTAGGGACTCGGGCCTCTCTAACTTCAAGAGTATCCTGGGACAGGGATAGTTAGGGTCCCAGTTTCAGGGACAGTTTAAGGCCCCCCGTTCTTTACCAAAGACTGTCATAGCGTGACGCTACTAGCATGATCCAAGCAGCTGGTTTACCTTGTCCTGGAGAAGCTGCGAACTGTGAAGACCAAAAAAGCAAGAAAATTCACTGTTATGCTCCTGTAACTAATTTATGAGTATACGACCCTTGTGGCAGTGGCATTACTCGTCATCTACCAATAAGGATCATCAACAATGCTTAGATAAACCTTTTGGTCCAAATGTCCATCCACAGGTATCAGAGGAGCCAGGTTGTACCAAGAAATCAATCTCATGGGCACCATTACTCTGCCCAATCCTGTTTGTATGAAACATTAAACTTATGGAAGAATTTTGGCGCCGGCACTGAAAAATCCATTGTGC
Organism: Ranitomeya variabilis; assembly: GCF_051348905.1. Classification (NCBI taxonomy): domain Eukaryota; kingdom Metazoa; phylum Chordata; class Amphibia; order Anura; family Dendrobatidae; genus Ranitomeya; species Ranitomeya variabilis. The sequence continues at coordinate 28,724,149 of NC_135234.1, read as the reverse complement.
AAATAAGTAGCGTGCTGATATTGCACAGAAAAGCCATTGAATGACAGTGGGGCTAATGCTTGTGTGGATCTACATCACACCGGCGGCAGAAATGCATGTATTACACCGATCCACACATTACTCCCACATTGCTGCACTTATTTGCCACTTTTTTGCAAAATCACAGAAACAAAAAGCCTTGTTTTTACAACAATTTCCCCAAAATTTTTGCTCTAATGCTGCTGTTTTGATTTGACTTTGTAAAACCGCTGCAAAAATAAGCTGCATAGTGTGAATGTAGCCTTAGACTGCCCGGGCTCTTGCAGGAAAATAAATGTCAGGTTTGCAATCTGTACTGTATGTGTGAGCACAGCCATATCCTAGAAGGGAAAACAAGAAGACATTTTAGCTGGTAGATGGCTTATAAAATAACAGATCTGTATTCCGTATGTTATATATTCACTTATAGATGAAGCTATTTAGGGCAGCGCCGCTGATGACGGCATATTGTACATATTTATAATTAATCACCTCGTTGCTCATTTATTTTTTATTATATACATCATGAATCAATTCATCAATCTAAATCCTAATTACTTCTCTCCCGTAAAGAAAAAAAAACTGCTGACGTTCCATGCATTTCCTGGCAGTGCCTGTATTTTTATGTTTTGCATTGGATGACGGTATTAATGAGGTGGAGGATTAAAGTAGCGCTCTACACATACAGGACTGATTCTCGCCCCATAGCACATACATTATACCTTCTTATCACGTTTTCCCATATATATACTCTGCGTAATACTGCCATATAATACATTTCTTCTGTAATGGCCGCAACAAAGAAAATTCCTATTGCTAGAATTTTGATAAAAGTCAAGGACGTATGCTTATCAATGGGCCATCATCAGTAAAAAACAGAGATTATCTTAGGCTACTTTCACACATCAGCTTTTCAGTGTCAGGCTAAATCCGGCGAATGTTGGAAAAACTGGATCCGGCGCAGATTGTGAAAAACTGATGCGACGGATCCGTTTTTTTGACGGATCCGGCTAGCATATAAAGATTATTGGATAAAAAAAAAAAATTTGGAGCATGCTCAGTTTAAAAAACCGGATCAGGCCGCCGGATCCGCCTTTTTCCGGATCCGGCACCTTCCAGCTCCCATAGGCTTCCATTCTAGCAAACAGCCGGAAGCGCCGGATCCGGCGCTTCAGTCTTTTCCGCCAAAGACAAAAAACGCTGCTATGGATGTTTTTTTCAAGAAACCGGAAGCGGCAGATTTGCCGGATCCGGCGAAAACTGGACGAAACGCAATGTCATCCGATGCAATCCGGCACTAATACACGTCTATGGGAAAAAAACCTGATCCGGCGGGAACATTCGCCTGATCCGGTTTTTTGAAAATCAGCCGGATTTAGCCTGACACTTTCTGAAAACGTGATGTGTGAAAGTAGCCTTACTTAGGCGACCTCTTTAAGAGGAAGACATAAACATGAAATTATTCTGTAAGATTATATAATACTGCTACCAGGTATGTAGTTATTGGAGCTCAGGTAATATTTAATGCTAATGTATTCTCACTTCATCCTGTGGGTTTTACAAGTTTTATTACATGTAAAGAATCAAACTAAACTTTTCAAAATATAAAAAATTAAATATGGTAATATATGCAAATTGTCTCTTTAGAGAGGAATAGGACTGGAACTCTAGTGCCACCTATAGGAAGTAGCAATCCTACAAGTCATTATCGACCCTTTAACGAGCCTTGACATTATGGTGACATTTTTGCACACTCATTCTCACTCAGCGAGATTGGATGGAGATGTTTGTGAACAGCAATTTCCAAGTCTTGTCACAGATTCTCATGATATTTAGGTCTGGACGGTGACTGGGCCATTCACACACATGAATATGCTTTGATCTAAACTCTCCATTGTAGCTCTGACCGCATGTTTTTGGTCGTTTTGCTGCTGGAAGGAGAACCTCCGCCCTATTATCAAGTCTTTTGCAGCCTCTAAAAGGTATTCTTCTAGGAGTATCCTGTATTTAGCTCCATCCATCTTCCCATCAACTCTGTCCAGCTTCCCTGCCCCTGCTGAAGAAAAGCTGCCACCACCATGTTGCACAGTAGGGTGTTGTGATTTTGCTTTTTGCTCCCTCTAGTGGTCATTAGTGATTTGACTCTGGAGCGTCTGTCTTTTTCTATATCCTCACCTGGGCCGTTAGTTCAGGGGCGTTGCTATTTAAGCTCCCTGGACCTTCAGTTCAATGCCTGGCATCGTTGAAATCAGAGCTAATCTGTTGTGCTCTTGTCCTCTGATCCTGGTTCCTGTTTTTCAAGCTAAGTCTGCTTCTTTGCTTTTTGCTTTTGTTTTGTTTGGTATTTTTGTCCAGCTTGTTCCTATCTGTATCCTGACCTTTGCTGGAAGCTCTAGGGGGTTGGTGTTCTCCCCCCGGACCGTTAGACGGTTCGGGGGTTCTTGAATCTCCAGCGTGGATTTTTATAGGGTTTTTGTTGACCAGATAAGTTATCTTGCTATATTCTGCTATTAGTAAGCTGGCCTCTCTTTGCTGAACCTGGTTCATTTCTGTGTTTGTCATTTCCTCTTACCTCACCGTTATTATTTGTGGGGGGCTTGTATCTTGCTTTGGGGTCCCTTTCTCTGGAGGCAAGAGAGGTCTTTGTTTTCTTCTCCTAGGGGTAGTTAGATTCTCCGGCTGGCGCGAGTCATCTAGCGATCACCGTAGGCATGATCCCCGGCTACTTCTAGTGTTGGCGTTAGGAGTAGCTATTTGGTCAACCCAGTTACCACAGCCCTATGAGCTGGATTTTTGTATCTTGCAGACTTACACGTTCCTCTGAGACCCTGTCCACTGGGGTCATAACAGTATGCCAGGCCAGTATTAAATGTTTAATGCATTGCAGAAGTGGGATTATAAGAAAGAAAATTTTGAGGTTTTTTTTCCCTCTCTCATTTTTTTTTTTTTTTTTTTCCCCCTTTACCTCAGAGTGGCTTAAGCTTGCTGCAGACATGAATGTCCAGACCTTGATTACAAGTGTGGACCAGCTTGCCGCTCGTGTGCAGGGTATACAAGATTATGTTACCAGAAATCCTAGGTCTGAACCCAAGATTCCGATTCCTGAACTGTTTTCAGGAGACCGATTTAAGTTTATGAATTTCAGGAATAATTGTAAATTATTTTTGTCCCTGAAACCTTGTTCGTCTGGAGACTCTGCTCAACAAGTAAAAATTGTTATTTCATTCTTACGGGGTGACCCTCAGGATTGGGCTTTTTCGTTGGCGCCAGGAGATCCGGCATTGGCTGATATTGATGCGTTTTTTCTGGCGCTCGGTTTACTTTATGAGGAACCCAATCTTGAGATTCAGGCAGAGAAAGCCTTGCTGGCTATGTCTCAGGGCCAGGACGAGGCTGAGGTGTATTGCCAAAAATTTCGGAAATGGTCCGTGCTGACACATTGGAACGAGTGTGCACTGGCCGCTAATTTTAGAAATGGCCTTTCTGAGGCCATTAAGAATGTTATGGTGGGTTTTCCCATTCCCACAGGTCTGAATGATACCATGTCCCTGGCTATTCAAATTGACCGGCGGTTGCGGGAGCGCAAAACCGCAAATTCCCTCATGTTGTTGTCTGAACAGACACCTGATGTGATGCAATGTGATAGAAAAACCGCAAATTCTCTCATGGTGTTGTCTGAACGGGCACCTGATTTGATGCAATGTGATAGAATCCTGACTAGAAATGAGAGGAAAATTCATAGACGCCGGAATGGCTTGTGCTACTACTGTGGTGATTCTACACATGTTATCTCAGCATGCTCTAAACGTATATCTAAGGTTGTTAGTCCTGTCACCGTTGGTAATTTGCATCCTAAGTTTATTCTGTCTGTAACTTTGATTTGCTCACTGTCATCTTATCCTGTCATGGCGTTTGTAGATTCAGGTGCTGCCCTGAGTCTTATGGATCTCTCATTTGCTAAGCGCTGTGGTTTTATTCTTGAACCATTAGAAAATCCTATCCCTCTTAGGGGTATTGATGCTACGCCATTGGCAGAAAATAAGCCGCAGTATTGGACACAGGTTACCATGTGCATGACTCCTGAACACCGCGAGGTGATACGTTTTCTCGTTCTACATAAAATGCATGATTTGGTTGTTTTGGGGCTGCCATGGTTACAGACCCATAATCCAGTCCTTGACTGGAAGGCTATGTCAGTGTCTAGTTGGGGCTGTCGTGGTATTCATGAGGATTCCCTGCCTGTGTCTATTGCTTCTTCTACGCCTTCGGAAGTTCCGGAGTACTTGTCTGATTATCAGGATGTCTTTAGCGAGTCCAGGTCCAGTGCACTGCCTCCTCATAGGGAATGTGACTGTGCAATAGATTTGATTCCAGGCAGTAAATTTCCTAAGGGAAGACTGTTTAATCTGTCGATACCTGAACATACCGCTATGCGTTCATATATCAAGGAGTCTCTGGAGAAAGGACACATCCGTCCGTCTTCTTCCCCTCTTGGTGCGGGATTCTTTTTTGTGGCTAAAAAGGACGGATCTTTGAGGCCTTGTATTGACTATCGGCTTTTAAATAAGATCACTGTCAAATTTCAGTATCCTTTGCCGCTGTTGTCTGACTTGTTTGCCCGGATTAAAGGTGCCAAGTGGTTTACCAAGATAGACCTTCGTGGTGCGTACAACCTTGTGCGCATTAAGCAAGGGGATGAATGGAAAACCGCATTCAATACGCCCGAAGGTCATTTTGAGTACTTGGTGATGCCTTTTGGGCTCTCTAATGCCCCTTCAGTTTTTCAGTCCTTTATGCATGACATTTTCCGGAACTATCTGGATACATTTCTGATCGTTTATCTGGATGATACTCTGGTTTTTTCTGATAATTGGGACTCGCATGTGGAGCAGGTCAGGATGGTCTTTAAAATTTTGCGTGAAAATTCTTTGTTTGTCAAGGGCTCAAAGTGTCTTTTTGGTGTACAGAAGGTTCCCTTTTTGGGGTTCATTTTTTCCCCTTCTGCTGTGGAGATGGACCCAGTCAAGGTCCGAGCTATTCTTGATTGGACTCAGCCCTCGTCAGTTAAGAGTCTTCAGAAGTTCTTGGGTTTCGCTAACTTCTACCGTCGTTTTATCGCTAACTTTTCTAGCATTGTGAAACCTTTGACGGATATGACCAAGAAGGGCTCCGATGTGGTTAATTGGGCTCCTGCTGCCGTGGAGGCTTTCCAGGAGTTGAAACGTCGGTTTACTTCGGCGCCTGTTTTGTGCCAGCCTGATGTCTCGCTTCCCTTTCAAGTTGAGGTGGATGCTTCAGAGATTGGAGCAGGGGCCGTTTTGTCACAGAGAGGCCCTGGTTGCTCTGTTATGAGACCTTGCGCCTTTTTCTCTAGGAAGTTTTCGCCTGCGGAGCGAAATTATGATGTGGGCAATCGGGAGTTGTTGGCCATGAAATGGGCATTTGAGGAGTGGCGTCATTGGCTCGAGGGTGCTAAGCATCGTGTGGTGGTCTTGACTGATCACAAAAATCTGATGTATCTCGAGTCTGCTAAACGCCTGAATCCTAGACAGGCCCGCTGGTCATTGTTTTTCTCCCGTTTTGACTTTGTTGTCTCGTATTTACCAGGTTCAAAGAATGTGAAGGCCGATGCTCTTTCCAGGAGCTTTGTGCCTGATGCTCCTGGAGTCGCTGAACCTGTTGGTATTCTTAAGGATGGTATTATCTTGTCAGCTATTTCTCCAGATCTGCGACGTGTGTTGCAGAGATTTCAGGCTGATAGGCCTGATTCTTGTCCACCTGACAGACTGTTTGTGCCTGATAAGTGGACCAGCAGAGTCATTTCCGAGGTTCATTCCTCGGTGTTGGCAGGTCACCCAGGAATTTTTGGCACCAGAGATCTGGTGGCCAGATCCTTTTGGTGGCCTTCCTTGTCTAGGGATGTGCGGTCATTTGTACAGTCCTGTGGGACTTGTGCTCGAGCTAAGCCTTGCTGTTCTCGTGCCAGCGGGTTGCTCTTGCCCTTGCCTGTCCCTAAGAGACCTTGGACACATATCTCCATGGATTTCATTTCTGATCTTCCGGTGTCTCAGGGCATGTCTGTTATCTGGGTGATATGTGATCGCTTCTCCAAGATGGTCCATTTGGTTCCTTTGCCTAAGCTGCCTTCCTCTTCCGATCTGGTTCCTGTGTTTTTCCAGAACGTGGTTCGTTTGCACGGCATCCCTGAGAATATTGTGTCAGACAGAGGATCCCAGTTCGTTTCCAGATTCTGGCGATCCTTTTGTAGTAGGATGGGCATTGACTTGTCGTTTTCGTCTGCTTTCCATCCTCAGACTAATGGACAGACGGAGCGAACCAATCAGACTTTGGAGGCTTATTTGAGGTGTTTTGTCTCTGCTGATCAGGACGATTGGGTGACCTTCTTGCCGTTAGCTGAGTTTGCCCTTAATAATCGGGCTAGTTCCGCCACCTTGGTTTCGCCGTTTTTCTGCAACTCTGGTTTCCACCCTCGTTTTTCTTCGGGTCATGTGGAACCTTCTGACTGCCCTGGGGTGGATTCTGTGGTGGATAGGTTGCAGCGGATCTGGAATCTTGTGGTGGACAACTTGAAGTTGTCACAGGAGAGGGCTCAGCGCTTTGCCAACCGCCGCCGCGGTGTGGGTCCCCGACTACGTGTTGGGGATTTGGTGTGGCTTTCTTCCCGCTTTGTTCCTATGAAGGTTTCCTCTCCCAAATTTAAACCTCGTTTTATTAGTCCTTACAAGATATTGGAAATTCTTAATCCTGTATCCTTTCGCCTGGATCTTCCTGTGTCGTTTGCTATCCACAACGTGTTTCATAGGTCCTTGTTGCGGCGGTACGTTGTGCCTGTGGTTCCTTCTGCTGAGCCTCCTGCTCCGGTGTTGGTTGAGGGCGAGTTGGAGTACGTGGTGGAGAAGATCTTGGATTCTCGTCTCTCCAGGCGGAGGCTTCAGTACCTGGTCAAGTGGAAGGGCTATGGTCAGGAAGATAATTCCTGGGTGGTCGCCTCTGATGTTCATGCGGCCGATTTAGTTCGTGCCTTTCACGCCGCTCATCCTGATCGCCCTGGTGGTCGTGGTGAGGGTTCGGTGACCCCTCACTAAGGGGGGGGTACTGTTGTGATTTTGCTTTTTGCTCCCTCTAGTGGTCATTAGTGATTTGACTCTGGAGCGTCTGTCTTTTTCTATATCCTCACCTGGGCCGTTAGTTCAGGGGCGTTGCTATTTAAGCTCCCTGGACCTTCAGTTCAATGCCTGGCATCGTTGAAATCAGAGCTAATCTGTTGTGCTCTTGTCCTCTGATCCTGGTTCCTGTTTTTCAAGCTAAGTCTGCTTCTTTGCTTTTTGCTTTTGTTTTGTTTGGTATTTTTGTCCAGCTTGTTCCTATCTGTATCCTGACCTTTGCTGGAAGCTCTAGGGGGTTGGTGTTCTCCCCCCGGACCGTTAGACGGTTCGGGGGTTCTTGAATCTCCAGCGTGGATTTTTATAGGGTTTTTGTTGACCAGATAAGTTATCTTGCTATATTCTGCTATTAGTAAGCTGGCCTCTCTTTGCTGAACCTGGTTCATTTCTGTGTTTGTCATTTCCTCTTACCTCACCGTTATTATTTGTGGGGGGCTTGTATCTTGCTTTGGGGTCCCTTTCTCTGGAGGCAAGAGAGGTCTTTGTTTTCTTCTCCTAGGGGTAGTTAGATTCTCCGGCTGGCGCGAGTCATCTAGCGATCACCGTAGGCATGATCCCCGGCTACTTCTAGTGTTGGCGTTAGGAGTAGCTATTTGGTCAACCCAGTTACCACAGCCCTATGAGCTGGATTTTTGTATCTTGCAGACTTACACATTCCTCTGAGACCCTGTCCACTGGGGTCATAACAGTAGGGATGGTGTTTCCAGGGCGATGTCTAGTGTAGGTATTCCATCACACAGAGCGCTTTGTATTCAACCCAAAATGTGCTACTTTGGTCTCATCTGACCAGAGCACCATCTTTCACATGCTCGCTGTTTCCCCTACATGGCTTTTTGAAAAGTGCACATAAAACGTCTTATCACTTGCTTTCAAAAATATATCTAGTCATCAAAAAATAAAAATAATTAATCCAATTCGTAAACGACAGAAAAAAAAAATCAAAAACGCCAGAATTACGTTTCCTTTGGGAGCAGAAAAATTGCAATGCAATACAATAACTGGCGATCAAATCATCGTATCTACCAAAAAATGGAATCAATAAAAAAAGTCAGCTCGACACACACACAAAAAAAGCTCTCCCCAGCCCCAGATTCCAAAAAATAGGAAATTTGGAATTTTTTTCACCACTTAAATAAGATAGAACCTATACATGTTTGGTATCTACGTCCTCATACTGACCTGGAGAATCATAATGGCAGGTCAGTTTTAGTATTTAGTGAACATGGGAAAAAAAAAGAAAAAAGAATCCTGGCATTGAACTTTTTTTTTGCAATTTTACCACTTTTCCAGTACACTATATGGTAACATCAATGGTGTCGTTCAAAAGTACAACTCATCCTGCAAAAAATCAAGCCCTTACATGGCCATATTGACAGAAATATAAAAAAAAAAAGTTATGGCTCTGGGAAGAAGGGGAGCAAATCCCAAGGTTGTGGCAGGGTTAGAAAAACAATACACTACCAGGTCTGCCTTACTTAGCCACTTACTGGCTCGGGGTAATAAAGTGACCCTCCCCAAATATTTATTGTCTAGATAAAAGATTCCTACTTTTCAAGAGATTTGATAAACACCTTCTTTCAAGTTAAGGTTTCCATTATTGAACAGCTTGTGTTCTTGACCTTGATTTTTGTCTTCCGCCAGCCCTGACCTTTGCTTTTCTCACCACGTTGAACATAAATTTTTGCCCCTGAATTCAGACAGTTGACTATGCTCTGAACTACAAAGACGGTATCTGGACCATCCATCTGCTTTGCCTAAAATTCACCTGCTTCAAGGTAGCCCTCACTACAAACAGCCACATGTTGCTGCACTGTTGGAATTGTACTGTAATACTGTGTCAGTAATACGAGGAGCAAACAACCTTTATAATGTAATGTGCGGCTAGAGAACATACAATAATTATATCCGCTGTCGACTTTCCGTTTTAAGATTTTCCTTCTCGGTTTCTAATAAAATATCACATTCGATTTCCCTTCCAATGACTCTCACCTATAAGTATTACACTAAGATCACGCTGCCATTTCTCAGCAGACAGGATTACTTGTTACAACCCCGCAAAATTACTCAGAAACGGGTACAAACTCTCAGATCCATTTTATAAATATGAAAGTTATAAATTATCTTAATGGTCTGATAAACTGAGGATTGTCCGACGTGCTTAAAGGTAATTTCCATCTTAGTACATAATCCTGCACTCGTCCTGATCACAGCACGGGGTGGTGGTGGTGACCTCCTTTGCACCGCCAGACTCAATGACTTCAGACATGTGATGTTACAGCCGAAAGCCTTACAGGACGTGTCCAGAATTTCTCCTGCCATGGACAAACCTGAATCAGAGAGCTGAGCAGACGCTGCAAATTTAATGAAGGTGAATCAAGAGCTGCTAGCAAATTTCCAGTTCTTGCTATACAACATGTGGTGATTTCCTTAAATGCATGTATTTGTAGCTGAAAGTCATTTTTGTATCCCAAATTTTGCACCATTTATCTTCTATAGTCTGTGTTGCACTGTCTTTTGCTGGCTGTAGAATGAGTTAACTGAGAATCCATCAGTTTGCTAATTCTGACGATCAAAAAGGAGAGTTTCTAACTAAAATTTGGCTTCTTTAATCTGCTCTCAGCTGATTTATGACCACAAACCACATCAAAGTTGAAACAAAGAGCATGTAAAAGACAAAGTGTAAAATTATAATCAAAACAAATTGCAAAAAAGATTTTTAGTCCAAAATACATACATTTATGTAAACTAAAAAAATGTCTCCAGAAGTGGATAGCCCCGTTAAGGATGTATTAACACTACGAACACAGAAATGGCATTTATTTCAGTAAAAAGAGAAGTTACAGAGAGCAAAAGTAAGGAGAGCAGGAACTGGACATCTTTATGGAGCCGGCATAACTTTGTGATTAAATAATGGTTTCCTTCAAGGAAGAAATAACCAATTCTCACATTATCTGCTGAAAACCAGGAGAGAGATTAGCTGGACCCAGTAATCATCTGATCGCCACTCTGATTTCTTTTCAAAATGGTTTTGTGGTGGCAAAAAGTTGAAAATTATTGCACACGCCTCATTTTAACATTAATTTAACTTATGTCTTCCTTTTTCACTTTTAAAAATGGTTGTAAACCAGAGAGAGAACTTGGTCTCCCAGAGCCACCACAATGTTACTAATACTTCAGCCAGAAATTGGCACAATTTGTAATGCAAATCTGCACATAGCAGGTGTAATTTCTGGTATAACAAACAGAAAGTAAGGGCGGGTCTTTGTCTCTCTTTCAGGAAGTGTGGGCAGATCTTTGTCTCTCTACAGGAAGTGTGGGTTGATCTTTGTCTCTCTACAGTAAGTGTGGGCGGATCTTTGTCTCTCTACAGGAAATGTGGGCAGATCTTTGCCTCTCTGCAGGAAGTGTGGGCAGATGTTTGTCTCTCTACAGGAAGGGTGGGCGGATCTTTGCCTCTACAGGAAGTGTGGGCGTATCTTTGTCTCTCTACAAGAAGTTTTGGAAGATGTTTGTCTCTACAGGAAGGGTGGGAAGATCATTGTTTCTCTACAGGAATTGTGGGAGGATGTTTGTCTCTCTACAGGAAGTGTGGGTGTATCTTTGTCTCTACAGGAAGTGTGGGCAGATCTTTGTCTCTGTAGGAAGGGTGGGCGGATCTTTGTCTCTACAGGAAGTGTGGGCGGATCTTTGTCTCTACAGGAAGTGTGGGCGGATCTTTGTCTCTACAGGAAGTGTGGGCGGATCTTTGTCTCTACAGGAAGTGTGGGCGGATCTTTGTCTCTACAGGAAGTGTGGGCGGATCTTTGTCTCTACAGGAAGTGTGGGCGGATCTTTGTCTCTACAGGAAGGGTGGGCAGATCTTTGTATCTCTACATGAAGGGTGGGCAGATCTTTGTCTCTCCACAGGAAGGGTGGGTGGATCTTTGTCTCTACAGGAAGTTTGGGCTGATCTTTGTCTCTACAGGAAGGGTGGGAGGATTTTTGTCTCTGCAGGAAGTGTGGGCAGATCTTTGTCTCCACAGGAAATGGGGTGGGTCTTTGTCTCTTTACTGAAAGAGTGGGCTGGTTTTTGTCTTTCTACAGGAAGTGTGGGTCTTTTCACCTAGAGACTGTAAGGTTGGGTCTTGTCTTACTACAGGAAGTGGGAGCTGGTCTTTGCCTCTCTTCAGGAAGTGGGGGAGGTCTTTGTTGCTCTCTATAGAAGAGGGAGTCAATCTTTGTTTCTCTAGAAGAAGCAGGGGCAGGTCATTTTATCTCTACAAAAGTGGGGGCATGTCTTTGTCACTCTACAGTGAGTTTGAGTGAGTTTTATGTCTAGAAGTGGGAGATGATTTTTGTCTCTACAGGAAGTGGGGACATGTCTTTGTCTCTACAAATAAATGGGGCTGTTCCTTATCTCTCTACTGGAAGTGGGTGCGGGCATTTATCACTCTTGAGGCAGTGGGAGACAATCTTTGTCTCTACATGAAGTGGTCACAAGTCTTTGTCTGTCTACAGGAAGGATGGGTGGGTTTTTTCTCTATACACGGAGTAGAAGAGACTCTTTGTCTCTGTGCTCCTCCTCTCCTGTCAATCTGCATAAGGGCAACTCAGAACAGGCAAGTCATTGGACAATGCCAAGCATAAAGCATGCTGGGAAGTGAGAGAAAGAAAGTTTCAGCACCTATAGTGATGACAGAATGCTAATAAAGGAAAACCAGTCAGTGAAAAAGAGTGGATGGCAAGTTACAGAGCATGAGACTGTCACATCTCCACTAGGACCTGCCAATGCAACGTATGCTTCTGTCAACATTTACCATTGTATTCATTCTACAGACGGCGCTGGTGATGGAAGAGACGTTAGAATTAGAAGTTCTGGTAGCACACGCTCTGTCCAACCACTAAGATTAGGATGGCTGGGACCTGAAGTATTGTCCAGTCTGGCAGTATGGTTGTGTGTGCTGCCCAGCTAGAGTACTTAACTCCCTGCTTTAGCTTATTGAGAAACACCACACCCTAGTAAGGTTAAAGGGTGAAGGCTTGGTTTCCATCACACTGTGATTGATCGTGATTAAGGAAAGGGGCCCTGAACCATCCCTAGGACTGGGGTCCTAACTATCCCTGCTCCCAAAGGCACCTCTAAAGTTGAGGAAGTTTGGGTCAGCAGCCTTACTGTTCTCCTGTTATTCCTTAAGCTGTCCCCTCCCCCAGGAGGCCAGGGACAGAAATGCTAGTGTCTTATTCTGTTTGTTTTACTTGTTAACAGAAAGCAACAAATATACAAACACTCACCAAAGGTAGAGAGGAATATAAGCAAGGACAGGAATATACCAACCAAATGGGGACAATGAGGAAAGCATACATCCAAAAACAGCATGCAATAATCTTCAGTAGAAACGATCACCAATTCAGCACAGCATCTCCAAGGAGCTAGGAAGAAAAGGTTATACTGGCAAAGAAGAAAAGGTCTGGCCAGGTTTTATAGGAAGAGGTAATGACCAGATCAGAAGCAGCTGAAATGGAGCTGCAAGTTTCGGAGCAGCATAGAGTTGTTAACCTTTTCAGCATGAAAGGAAACCAAGACCATTTAATATGGGACACAAACACACAGGCTAACTGGAAGATCTGTGATTCACAATACGTAGTGATCTTCTAACCCCAGATCTCCCTGGAGGACATGACACGCTCGTGACAGGTTCCTCTGTTATCTGTCAGACGGAGTGGCTTCTGCCAAGTCTGTCCAAGGTGGCCTTTTGTGCCTGTGGCCTCTAACAAACATTACAGAGACTCGGCACAGGACCTGAAGATTTTAGACTGCTATGTACACCAAAAGCAATTTTATCTTGTTGTGGGGGACATGAGGAAGCAAGATAATTGAGAATATTGGCATTTCAGCTGATTGGGAAAGTGCCAATTATCAGTGTACCAGGTAAGTCCACTTTGTGGCCCAGTCTGTCATATATCTTGGACATAACTGCTGATACAGCAAACTACGGAAGCTCAGAAACGGGCATCAGCAGAATCAATGAATTAAGAAGTGTGGCGTATTGATCGGGACATCAATTGTCTGCGCTACTTCACTAAATCATTACAATTGCTACTGCTAAGTGCCAGCCCATGATCCATAGCTCATCCCTCAGCTTCCATCAATACGCTTTGGCTAAAATAAAGATTTTTCTAAATGAAGTTATTAATGAATTCATCTCAGAAATATGCATGTATAATTTCAGAACGGTTCCTCAGGCCAAATGCTCTTATAGGACGCTACCTAACCACATTTATATCAAGGGAGTATCCGATATGGGTTGAGGATAATTTGGACCCACGTACAATATATACATTTTGCTGTTAAATGTGTAGAAAACCATTGATTTTAGCAAGGAGATACAACATATACACTCACTGGCCACTTTATTAGGTACACCTGTCCAACTTCTTGTTAACACTTAATTTCTAATCAGCCAATCACATGGCGGCAACTCAGTGCATTTAGGCATGTAGACATGGTCAAGACAATCTCCTGCAGTTCAAACCGAGCATCAGTATGGGGAAGAAAGGTGATTTGAGTGCCTTTGAACGTGGCATGGTTGTTGGTGCCAGAAGGGCTGGTCTGAGTATTTCAGAAACTGCTGATCTACTGGGATTTTCACGCACAACCATCTCTAGGGTTTACAGAGAATGGTCCGAAAAAGAAAAAAAATCCAGTGAGCGGCAGTTCTGTGGGCGGAAATGCCTTGTTGATGCCAGAGGTCAGAGGAGAATGGGCAGACTGGTTCGAGCTGATAGAAAGGCAACAGTGACTCAAATCGCCACCCGTTACAACCAAGGTAGGCCTAAGAGCATCTCTGAACGCACAGTGCGTCGAACTTTGAGGCAGATGGGCTACAGCAGCAGAAGACCACACCGGGTACCACTCCTTTCAGCTAAGAACATGAAACTGAGGCTACAATTTGTACAAGCTCATCGAAATTGGACAGTAGAAGATTGGAAAAACGTTGCTTGGTCTGATGAGTCTCGATTTCTGCTGCGACATTCGGATGGTAGGGTCAGAATTTGGCGTAAACAACATGAAAGCATGGATCCATCCTGCCTTGTATGGAGCATCTTTGGGATGTGCAGCCGACAAATCTGCGGCAACTGTGTGATGCCATCATGTCAATATGGACCAAAATCTCTGAGGAATGCTTCCAGCACCTTGTTGAATCTATGCCACGAAGAATTGAGGCAGTTCTGAAGGCAAAAGGGGTCCAACCCGTTACTAGCATGGTGTACCTAATAAAGTGGCCGGTGAGTGTAATCTGAACAGGACTGGCAACATATTGGATTTTACCACAAACTGTCCTTCAATATCAAAACCAAACCAAACAGTGCCTCAGAACTACCATATGGTGTGATGACCATATAACACTATTATAACACATTATTCTGTGCACTGTACGGCGAAATTATTTGGATAATATTTGTGCACTTTATGGGATTCTAGGTAAGATGATTCTTTTGATTTTGCTTCTGTAATGTGTCATTTATTGTGGTGTAATCACTTCTGTCTTTGATCTGTAGCCTGAGCTAAGTTTCTGATCTGAGAATATTGTGCCCCTCGCATTCTGGATGTCCAGGGACCTTCAGTAAATGCTTTAATGGTGTAAAAACCTTTTTGATGCTCACTTTGAATCATTTTATAGGTAGTGATTCCATCCTGTAACATTTACTGCTCTGCTGAGACCCCCAATGATCCCTTAAGTAAAGAAGTAGATGCACAGGACTGGTCTAAGTGTCCCTTCAGCTCTGATGACCTTTTCCACTTCTTCAGCCCCTTCACGACTCAGCCATTTTCTTTATTTTCTGTTCCTCCAAGAGCTACAAGCTCTTAATTTTTCCATCCACATAGTCGTATGTGGACAAGCTGTAGTATTTAAATACATTTCACCATTTGTTTTAACATGTACTGAATGCTGGAAAAAATAATAAAGTAGCATGACATGGTAAAAAAATGCAATCCCACCATTTTTTAGGGGGGTTGTTTTTATGGCTTTCATTCTGCTGTAAAAATGACCCCACAACATGATTCTCAAGGTCAGTATAATTACAGCGATACCAAACCTGTATATTTTTTTTCAATTATACAAAAAAGAAGAAATTTGGTCTGTGTCACCATTTTCTGACATCCGTCACTTTTTTCCTTTTTCCTATTGATGGGTTTGTTTTTTTCACTGTACTTTGTGCCACTATGGGATACACGCACCTTTTGATCACTTTATATTGAATTTTTTTGGATTAGGTGCGGCTAGCAAAAAAACAGCAATTTAGGTGTTTCGATTTTATTTATTTACGGCATTTATTGTTCGGGTTAAATTGTTTCACATTTTGTTAGATTGCACTTTTATAAATGCAGAGAAAACAAATATTTTTATTATTTAAATTATGTTTATTTTTTTAAATTACTTTTTTGGATAGGGAAAAGTGAGGGGCGAATAAACATTTTTATTATCAAATTCACCAAATTGTATTTTTCAAAAAAGCTTTTTATACAATTATATAGAATATACGGCCATTATAAGGTTAATCGTGTAGAGCCCTTAGTTGGAAAATGTTAACACCAAAACAAGGACAGCCACTTACTTTTGATCTTATAGTGTTGAATGATGTAGAATAAACTGACTTCAAGGTTTCCTCTGGGTTCGCCGGTTTCTTCTCACACTTCCAAAACAATGAGAAGTTATTCTGGTTCCTATTACAGTTACAATATTCTTCATCTATTCTATCCATCTGATATTTATTATCTATCTCATATCTATTATCTACACACATGGCCACAATTGTTCGTACCTTCTGGTGAAGTAAGAAACATCACAATGAATGTCATTTTCTATGCAAATTTACTGAATTCTAATAAGAAGAATCAACCTTTACTTTTTTGCTTTTGAATTTTGGTTCAACAGAAAAATAAAAATAAAAATGAAAATTATAGTCCTTAAGTTAATATTTTGTTGCACAACCTTTTGAGGCAATCACTGCAAACAAACATCTTTTTCAGATGTGATGCCGCCTTCTCCAGACTAGATGTTTCAGCTTCTTCCTCACATGTTCAATAGGATTAAGATCAGGGCTCATAGAAGTCACTTCAGAGTAGTCCACTGCTTTGCCTTCAGCCATTCTTGGATGTTTTTAGCGGTTTTGGATCATTATCCTGTTTGAGGACCTATGACCTATGACTCAGACCCGAGCTTTCTGAGACTAGGCAGCACATTTTACTCCAGAATGACTTGATAGCCTTGAGGTTTCATTGTACCCTGCACAGATTCAAGACCCCCTGTGCCAGATGCACCAAAGCCACTCCAAAACATACCCGAGCCTCCTACAAGTGACTGTAGGCTTAATTTTTGCATCTGTGAACATGGAGTTGATGTGATGCCAAAAAGCTCCACTTTGTCTCCTCTGTCCACCGGACATTCTCCCAGTAGCTTTGTGGTTGGTCAATATGCATTTTGGCAACTTCCAGACTACGCGTCAAGCACGTGTGGATCGTGGACACACTGTGCTACAATCCAGGCTTACCTAGCAGAGGCGTAGCTAAGTGGCTACCTGTTTTTCGCTAGAGCTCCTGATGGAGTTAGGCTTCAGCTGCAGGTAGGCGCCAGATACCACTCCAAACAATCCCCGATTCTGCTGCTGCTGACCCAAGGGATTAGGATAACAGAATTGGACAAGCTCAGGGTCACTGGCAGGACAGGATTCGGACTCTGTTTAGACAACACAAGTTCTGGGTTATCGGGCAGAATGGACACTGACTCGGAGTCACAGACTGGACTGGATTCGGATACTTGAACAGGCTTCAACAGTACGGACTCTGGACGCTAATTAGAGGAGACACTGGTGCTGGTACTGTCAGAACGGTTTCAGGTTCAGGTACCACAGGTGCAGCTTCAGGGCTTAAAGGGAACCTGTCAGCAGGATTGTGCAACCTACAGTGTCAGGTCGGCACCGTTATACTGATTAAAATGATCCCTTGGTTGATGGAATTCGTCTTGTGGTTGCTCTTTAATCTTTATTTTCAGCTTTTAGTTAATGATATGCTCGTACTCCGGGGCGGCCTGTGGTGGTCTTCTTGTGGTGCTCTGATTAGGTATTCATAATGTAGACTGCTGACAGGTCACCGATCCCTCGGCGATCTCAGAGAGCTGCTACTGCGCATGATCGGGTGGCACCATCTTGAAGATTTTTTTCCTCTCCAGCCAGATGGCGCCACCAGAGCCTGCGCAATTGTAGCTATCGGATCTCTATACACACTGATAGATGCTACTGCGCAGGCGCCATCTTCAAAATATTTTTTTTTACACTTGCTCAATAACATTAAGAATACTTATTAACTGGACACTAAACTTGCGATTATGCTGCAGAGCAGGAGCCACGGCTGCCACCTGCCTGCAAAAGCGTTTTTTGTTTTTTTTTCTTCAGTATATACAGGTATTCATTAAGAAAAATAGGGGTGCAGGTCAGTGAGGGATCAGTGATCTGTCAGCAGTCTGCATTATGAATATATAATCAGGGCACCACATAAAGAGTCCTCCCACAGCCCCAACCCCGGGCACGAGCATATCATTAACTCAAAACTGAAAACAAAGATTAAACAACAACGACAAGATGGATTTCATCAACCAAAGTATCATTGTAATCAGTATAACGGCGCTGACCTGACACTGTAGGTTACTGTGCACTATCCTGCTGACAGGTTCCCTTTAAGTACCACGGGTGCAGCTTCAGGGTTCAGATACCCCGGGTGTGGCATCATGGTTCAGGTACTGCGGGTGAGGCTTTAGGGTTCAGGTACCATGGGGGTGCGGCTTCAGGGTTCAGGTACCGCCGGTGTGGCTTTAGGGTTCAGGTACCGCAGGTGTGGCTTTAGGGTACAGTTACCGTGGGTGTGGCTTTAGGGTTCAGGTACAGTTGGTATGGTTTCAAGATTCAGGTACCGCGGTTGCGGCTTCAGATGCCGCAGGAGCGATGTCTGAGTTCAAGTGCGGCTTTAGACTCAGGTACTGCAGGAGCGGTGACAGGATTTGGGTACCGTGGGTGGGGCTTCTGGCTCATGTACCGCTGGAGTGGTGTCAGGCTTCAAGTACCGCAGATGCAGCTTTAGGCTCAGGTACGGCAGGAGCGGTGTCAAGGTTCATGTACCGCAGGGAGCAGAGTCAGGTTCAGGTACCACAAGGAGCAGAGTCAGGTTCAGGTACCGCATGGAGCGGTAAGAGGCTCAAATACCACAGGGAGAAGAAAGGTACAGCAGGAAACAGAACAGATTCTGGGTTAAACAACAAGGGCAGACACAGGTCACGGACACAGGTTCAGGTACTAACAGAATAAGTACGGGAATAGGTTCAGGAACCTGACAACTAAGCAGGAACAAAGGCAAACGAATCACTAAGAAGGGCGTTGTACAGGCATCTCCTTACAGGGGAGTGTGCCTTAAATACTAGATGCCTCCCAGGTACTGGCTCGGGGAATTTCCCCTTTAATAATCGGAGAGAGTGCCGTTGGGAGACCTGCACAATGCCCACAGGCCCAAGGGAACCAGGAAATCGTGCAGGACACTGAGAGTCCGCTTAGCAGCCGGAACAGTGAGTATGTCGGCGTCCCTGCAAGGAGGAAGGAGAGGGATCATGCAGGGATACCCTCACAGCTTTACATTATGATTTGCTTTCAGCAGTGGTTTCTTTCTCGATCATCTTCAATGAAGTCCACTTTGGCCAAAACAGTTCTGGATGGTGCAATCTAACACTGACAGACCTTGACCTTGGAGTTCACCACTAATCTCTTTGGAAGTTGTTCTGGGCTCTTTGGCTACCATTTGTATTATCCATCTCTTCAATTTGTCATCAATTTTTCTTTTGTGGTGGTTGGCTACTGTCCAGGTAGGGTGGCTATCACCCCATAGACCTTAACCTACTGAATAATATGTGCACCTGTAGTAACAGAAACATCGAGCTGTTTAAAGATGGTCTTATTGCCTTTAACGTTAACATGTTTGTGTACAATTTTCTATCTAATCTCCTGAGACAACTCTCTCCTCAGCTTTCTTTGCTCCATGTTCAGTGTGGTGCACATCATGATAACAAACAGCACAATGACTACTTTTCACCCTGTAAATAGAAAGTCTGACTGATTATAAGTTTGTAGACACCTGTGATGTTAATTACAGGACATGCTTTAGTTTCACATGTCCCTATGGTAAAATTAGTTTTAACCCTTTCAATGTTTTTTTTTCTTACTTTAACAGAAGTGTACTAACAATTTTGCCCACGTGTGTATCTATCTTTCAATCTAATTTTCTATCTCTCTTGCTTTATATATTTCTGATATCTATCAAACTTATATCTAGGGTACATACATTGGTTTGAACTGATTAAATTTACTTTTATGTTTTTATTTCCCAAAGGAAGACATTCACCACACAAATAAAAAGTCATCACACCTTTAGCAAGTGAGAATTTCTCTTTTAATTATTAACTTAATTAGAATTGGAAAACTGAGGCAAAGATGGGCACGAGTTATAGTGAATCAGTGAATTATTGGACTGAGACTTAAATCCGATATTATTAAAAATTCCACAACTGACACATCCTGTCCCCCATCTAATACCTATTTCCCAATCACACAGTGAAAATTAGTAGGAAATCTAAGAATGTAAGAAAATGGCTGATATTTATGTCATATTACATTACTGTCATGTAATAAAATATAAAGGCATAGTGCATAGTGAGGCTTCAACAATGGGGAAACATAGCGGGAAAGATCCGATTGTGTCGCGGCACTCTGTGATGACCTTTACCCTTACTGGGTATAACCTAACCATAATTGGGGATGACAACATTTTACACCAATTTGACCTTGAGGGTTGAACATTTGTACAATCAATCATTGACATTTATTATAATTTTTTGGGGAAAATTTTAATTTTGTAAAAGGAAAAAAAATCACTTCCGACCCTCCTTAAATTTTTCATCGGAATTACAGTTACAAATGAACATACAAATACATTTAAAAGGTAATAATGCGAACCCAAACAGAAGATCACCAAACACTAGAGCTCCCAGGAGGCCCAAAAGGGAAAATGTTGTGCCATGGTGATGCGAATGAGCAAAGAATGATGGAGAGTGGAAGGTTGGGTGCAGTCGTTGACATCAAATTGCGCAACTGCTACCTTTGCCCCTTTAACTAGGACCCCAATTAAAGATGTTTGGCCAAAAAGGAACAAGGTCTCAGATTGAGGCAGAGAATTGACTGCATTTTCATCCAAAACTACAACCTTCACAAACTGGGAAATGGCCTTCTGAACTCTAGTGTATGGTTCACTTTACACATGTTGCTGACAGATCAAGGTGCGAAAGATTTTATCTTGCAAACATAGGACAGCATATTCCTTCCTTAGAGGGAAAAAAGTGAAAAAATATTGGAACCTCTAAGTGATTATAAAAGCAAAAAGTAAAGCAAAAAGCAAAGTAAAAAAAAAGAGTTAATAATAAACTTATATGAATAACATGTCTTTTTAATTAAATAAAATTATATTTGTCTCCGGTATCCGTGTATTTCCTATAAATATTTTAGGTGTCGGCCACAAGTTCCCTTGAGTCCTTTTGGTTCCTACTTTGGACCATGTCCACCCTATACTTAGATCACATTTTTCTTAAATATCCAAATAATTTGATCCTCTGAGTAGAAGCAGTAAGATGTAAAGCAGAGATGAGTGAATGGATTCAAGTTGAATAAAATTGACTGCAAATTTCACAAAAAAATTTAATTTGACAGATCCCAAATTTTGGGGCAATTTGGTTGACTTACCATTTGATTTACTAGCCCCCATTATGTTTGATGTTTTACAGAGATGAAATGCTTAAAAAAAACATTATGCTCATCTCATCCATCACCTGTCTTGGCACCTCAGATCCCCGGTTAGTCCTCTCTTGGCTCACTTCCTCCCACCAGCTCCGATCTTCTCTTCCATCATCATCCTTAGGCTACTTTCACACTAGCGTCGTGCACTGCACGTCGTTGCGGAGCACCGACGCAAGCTGTGAAAGCGCCGCACAACGGTGGCAGTGGATGCAGTTTTACAACGCATCCACTTCCCCATTGTGATGTGCGGGGGAGGGAGTTCCGGCCGCGCATGCGCGGTCGGAAAAGACGGTCACGACGCACAAAAAAAGTTACATGTAATGTTTTTTTGTGCCGACGGTCCGACGCAACCGAGTGAGACCTAGTTTAGCACCAAAAATTGAAGAAGGCTGAAGATGGAAGAGAAGACTCGAGGAGGCAGGAGGAATTGAGCCAGCGGAAAACTGAGGGGGGGGGGGGGGGGGGGGGGGGGATCTGTGTTGCCAGGGCATGTGAGGGACGATGTGAGTATAATATTTTTTAACCTCTCTGTTTATTATTATCTGGGGTCTGGAAATATCTCAGAGCATGATAAACGGATTTACCAGCAGTTTGATAGGTGTTGAGTTTGGTTGGGAAATTTGATTTAGGTCGAATTTATTCAAATGACTGGGGCGAATCCAATTTCTGTAAATTCACTCATCTCTACTGGTGAACACATACAAAATACAGGAAATGCAAAACAGTGTTACATTTAAAGTCCAACGAGACTTTGAAGGAGAAATATTTTGTTTTTAGATGCTTGTCAAAATTTTTGGTTTACAAATATAGGCCAAAATCATCAAGACCGGAGTTGGTCTTGATGAGGAGATGGCCTGGAGTCAGACGCTATTGATTCATGAAGAGGCGCACACCTCATAATGCATCAGGAGCTTCAGACAAGTGGTGAGCGCCTCCATGTGCGCCTCGCCACAAATACTACTCCAGTCCTTGCTGGAGAAAAATTCGTGGCTTAGCAACCACTGCCGTCAAGAAGTTGACCTTAAGTGGTCACCACGTCACCTTCCAACCACTTTGTCAGAGCTGGGCAAAAATGTCGTAAGAATGCCAAAAGACGCCAAATTTTAGTGCAGCTTGGAGTTGCATCAACATTTTGCAACTTTTAGGTCTGAATACTTGTGTAAAAGCTTTGATGAATACGGCCAATAGGTTTTCCTTCTAACATTGTTTACGGTACACAAAGGCTGTAGTGCGGTATTGTTCAGGGAATGTATTTTGATCAGGACTGATTTTGGAAAATAAAAGTTCAATTTAAAAAAAAAAATTGGAAAAAAAAGCTGTTTGTTGAACTAAAATTTTTTGAAGTGATTTAATAGTAAAATTAGGAATTATTACTTTTTAAATGTTACTATTATTTTATACATTTTTTTTTAATGAGGATTTGACAAATATGGTGGTAACTTACTAAGCCAAATGTGATATGCAAAAAAAAGGGGGAAAAAAGGAAAGATTAAATTTCTCCCTTATGAATTTATAAAAAAAAACATAGGCCCTGATTCATCAAGACCAAAAGTGGCAAAATTTGTGACTTTTTGAAGCAATTTCTGCCAAAATTGCTTTGATGAATCGGTCCCATAGCGTATATTATCGGTTTTATTTTCAAAAAAATTAAAAAAAAATGTGTCCCCTAAAAAATAAATAAAAATAATGGACAATTTGTATTTTTTTATGTTTTTGAAATGGAGACAATCCAGAAAGTTTACAGACACTGTACAATCCCACAGATAAACCGCATTTCAACACAAAGTACGTTATCAGACAAAATATAAAAAGAAGACATCTACTCTGTTACAAAAATATATATCCACTCATTGATGCCATAAGATCAAAAATGTTCACAGTCGTTAACTCAGCCGCCATAACTGATGTTTCAGATTGCACCGCAATTTGCAATAGTCAATATCTCCTCTATATATTTTTTTCCCAACAACCTAATTTGTGTTGCACCTTATAAGTATACAGGTATGTAAGGTTTTCTTAAAAAAATATCGAAAAATGTATGTTTATATGCAAAACACGGCCCAGACTGAAATGATCATTAGGACCTATTCAGCTTGAAACATATATACGGTACTTGTAAGAAAATAAAAGAAATAATTACTTTAAAAAATTTTTAATTACTTAAAAAATTAATTACGGTAGATAAACATTTCTGTATAAGATTTTATTGGCCTATTCTTTCACTCTACTCTTAAAGGATTGATGTTTGAAAGCAATGATATTTTTATGAGATAAAGTAAAAAATATATATCTGAAACAAAAAACAATTTTGTTTTTTTAGGTTTATCCAATTATACAAAAAAAAAAAAGTTTGAAAGTCATGTCAGGTACGGACTAGTTTTTTTCAGTATATAAAAAAAAAAAACAGTATAAAGTTAGGAGTTGTGCATTTATAATCAGACCAAAGTTTGTGTTTATTAATAATAAACATTGCCCAAAGAAACAAAAAAAACCTTAAAGGGGTATTCTAATCTCCAAGATCCTATCTCAATATGTAGTGGGTGTAATAATAATAATAATAGCAAATACCTCAAATTAGAAATGTAGTATAGTTCTTCTGATTTGCTACATCTTTCCTCATGTGTAAACATTGCAAGACCTTAGGTATCCATGGTTATGACCAAAAGCAACTAACTGTCATTTTATGAATTGTCGTAACCATGGATACCTAAGCTACTGCACTGTCCTGCACATGGGGTAAGTGACATTGTGAATCAGAAGAACTATGCTTCATGTATAATTGGAGGTATTTGCTAATATTGTTATTATTACACCTATTACATATTGGTTATTTGTTAATATTTTTATTATACCTATTACATACTAGGTATTTGCTAATATTATTATTATTACACCTATTATATACTGGGTATGTGCTAATATTATTATTATTATTATTATTATTAATAATAATAATAAACCTACTACATATTCGGATAGGATCTTGAAGATAGGAATACCCCTTTAACGTCAGGTTTATACGTGGAACGACTAGTCGATAACATGAGGATTCAAGAACCCCAAAAGAATGAGATTTTGAGAGTTCTCCCTTTTTCTGTGATTTCATATTGAAAGAGTTGGGGAAAAAAGAATCATCACAAAAAACACAACTGGGGCATGATCATGATACAAATACAGCAAAACAGTGGCCAAAAATGCAATTTGTAAAAGGGATTTTTTAAAAATAAAAATGGCACATTTGGCCAATGCAGTAAAAAAATAAATCTTCAATGTAAATCCGGCATAAGGCGACCAACTGAAATAGGGCTCCTGAATGGTGAAGTGACACATTGTTTGGTACCCGCTCCTGTTAAAGGGTGTAACAAAAATTTGCTAATTATCCGAACTGACAAGACAATTTTTCTGGTGTGAAAATATATTGGTATGTTACTTTTTTTTTTTTTAAAGGCAATAATTTATGACTCAATTCAATGGAAATTCAGCCGTATAACAGTGGACGGATTAGAATGATAATTTGATGTTTTTGATTTTTTTTTTTAATTATGGTAGGTAATTTCTAACTCTTCCCTTAATAGATTTGGTCCCCAATTGTAAAGTGCTATAGAAATAATAATAATTTGTATTATTTAATGAGCTTTTCTTGCCCATTTGACGTGAAACCTAGACCCATCCAAGAATCCTTTAGTAATCTGAAAGAATAGTTTAACCTACCACCAAAAACAAGTCAGCTAAGACTTGATATGTTTTTAGGATAAAAAAGGGGAACAAAAATAGTAAAATATATATAAAACTAAATATTTGCTACTTTTTAATCAAGTAAATTTAACTAAGAACTACGTAACAAAGATTTTTTTCTATTTCATTTGTTTTTTGTTTACTTATCCAATCAAATTATCTTCTGCAACATTATGAAAAAAAAGGTAAAAAAATAATAATTGTGAATAATTCTAGGTAAGCAAGCTTCAAATCTAAATGAGATGAGAACAGGTTTTTCCATCCAGCAGAGCGAATTAAATGCAAAAATTTCTCTATTGTGACTCTATTAAAATAGAAAAATTACTGACGCGTTTCGAGTTGACAAATTGGATGCTCAATTAGTAGAAACTGGCACTCATTTTAACAAAGTGTTAATTAGTTTATTTATTTATTTTTTATTATATCCTGGCGTAAATTGAACAGCTCGTTTAATGGTAAGAAAAAACAATTCTTACTTTATTATTGGGAATTTTACACCCGTGTGTGTCCGCACAGTGGCTGAATTTCCATTGAACAGTGTAACTCTGCAGTCGTTGGCTACATGTTGGGAGTGCACAGTATGTGGATCAGAGCCCTTATGCTTTGGATGATAGCCCTTCATCACATACCTGACTTTACATAAAGACGATGATGGAAATTTCACCTGATGAATAATAATAATTAAAAAAAAAAGAAAAAAAAAGGAGGTAATATTTCAAAATTGCTTTCTCAAAATCAGCATTCTACAAGGGTTGTGAGTTAGGAAAATGAAACTTATTTTAAAGCCTTGTATAGTGCATATTCTACCTATCGGTATGAAAGAAACTTCTAAAAAGAGTCATCTTGAGCCAGCAAATTATAGCAGGCTTCACAGCAGAAGGCAGAAGACCCTTTAGCTCTCAAAAGACAAGAATTTAACGAGTCAATTTGATAACTGAAATGAAAAAAAAAAATCTGCTTTGATAGAATTCCATGGAACAAAAACAAACAAAAAAAATAAATACCGGTAAATAAAGATTGCATGACGTTAATGATTTTTTCCCCCTTCATAGCTCTGAAATCTGGATTCTCGTTAGTTTGTATAATTAAGGGACGTTCAAGTAAAATGTTCTCATGCACCAGATTGTACAAAAAGATTTGGTACAAATGGAACTTAAAAAAAAAAAAGAACCCAAATTCATTCAAGAGTTTGACATCCGGGAAGAGGAGATGAATGTTTTTTTTTCTAGAGTGACCCAAAAGGAAAATTAAAAAAATAAGGAAAGAAACAAGAGTCTTTGCGCAGTTTTTGTATCATTTCAATGTTTTTGGCAATCTTTTTTTTTCTCTTTTCTTTAAATTATAAATGTTGGAATTCAGTAGAAAAAGGTAGCTTTGATTTGCATTTTGTTGTATCAGTATTTACAAGCTGTTTTCTTGCTGTTATACCAGGGTGTATGATTTTGTGTAAGGGTTATTTCCTTTCAAGTGGCCCCGGGAGTCCAGCAGTGATTCCTGTGAACTGCTTATTTTAGCTGCCTGTCCAAGCTCTGATGCCTCTCGTGGAGGCACCGGTGCAGCCGCCGCTGCCCCCGCACTGGGCTGCCACGACTGTACTTCACGTGCTGAAGGGTTTTCCATGGGTATTGGTTCCAAAACTGTGGGTCGCTTCAAGGTTCGGCTTTTCTGAGGTTCCAAGCAAGCCTGCCCTAAACCCAAGTCTCTGCTAGTTCCTGAAGCACCACGATTTAATAAAAAGTCCATTCTAAGGTACGGCGGCAAGTTCATCACATCACCTTAAGAAAAGGAAAAAAAAAACATAAAAAAATGTGAATGCATAATAAATGTGCAAGTAACAATACATTCAACAATCTAATAAAAACATGTATTTTTTTTAAGCAGTTTCTAAAATATTTTTTCTAGATACAGCTCCACAAGAGTCTGTAGGAGGTGTGTGGTATTGCAGATCAGTAAATCGGATATGTTATATAAAACCCATCTCTGAGGGTGGAGTTTGGGTGTAAAGGAACCACGATCCACCCAAAACTTAAAATAAATTTAGGACCCTCTCATATAAAGTGATCAACTCTTCCCATAAGGAGAGTAAAAAGAGAAACTCCTGCAAATTTACATTTTACACCTGACCAGAAATACTTACCAACAAGGAACTTCAAATTGAAGGCTCTACCTTGATGCAATCTTTTTGGAAAATATACATACACCTAAAAATTCACAAACATTCTGCTTCTAGTTACTACTACATGCGATCTTTTTGTTTTTTTTTAACCCCTTCATGACCCAGCCTATTTTGGCCTTAATGACCTTGCCATTTTTTGCAATTCTGACCAGTGTCCCTTTATGAGGTAATAACTCAGGAACGCTTCAACGGATCCTTGCGGTTCTGAGATTGTTTTTTCGTGACATATTGGGCTTCATGTTAGTGGTAAATTTAGGTCGATAATTTCTGAGTTTATTTGTGAAAAAAACGGAAATTTGGCGAAAAATTTGAAAATTTTGCAATTTTCACATTTTGAATTTTTATTCTGTTAAACCAGAGAGTTATGTGACACAAAATAGTTAATAAATAACGTTTCCCACATGTCTACTTTACATCAGCACAATTTTGGAAACAAATTTTTTTTTTGCTAGGAAGTTATAAGGGTTAAAATTTGACCAGTGATTTCTCATTTTTACAACAAAATTTACAAAACCATTTTTTTTAGGGACCACCTCACATTTGAAGTCAGTTTGAGGGTTCTACATGGCTGAAAATACCCAAAAGTGACACCATTCTAAAAACTGCACCCCTCAAGGTGCTCAAAACCACATTCAAGAAGTTTATTAACCCTTCAGGTGTTTCACAGCAGCAGAAGCAACATGGAAGTAAAAAATGAACATTTAACTTTTTAGTCACAAAAATTATCTTTTCGCAACAATTTTTTTATTTTCCCAAGGGTAAAAGGAGAAACTGGACCACGAATGTTGTTGTCCAATTTGTCCTGAGTACGCTGATACCTCATATGTGGGGGTAAACCACTGTTTGGGCGCACGGCAGGGCTCGGAAGGGAAGGAGCGCCATTTGACTTTTTGAATGAAAAATTGGCTCCAATCTTTAGCGGACACCATGTCGCGTTTGGAGAGCCCCCGTGTGCCTAAACATTGGAGCTCCCCCACAAGTGACCCCATTTTGGAAACTAGACCCCCCAAGGAACTTATCTAGAAGCATAGTGAGCACTTTAAACCCCCAGGTGCTTCACAAATTAATCCGTAAAAATGAAAAAGTACTTTTTTTTCACACAAAATTTCTTTTAGCCTCAATTTTTTCATTTTCACATGGGCAACAGGATAAAATGGATCCTAAAATTGGTTGGGCAATTTCTCCTGAGTACGCCAATACCCCATATGTGGGGGTAAACTACTGTTTGGGCACATGGTAAGGCTCGGAAGGGAAGGAACGCCATTTGACTTTTTGAATGAAAAATTATCTCCATCGTTAGCGGACACCATGTCAGGTTTGGAGAGGCCCTGTGTGCCTAAACATTGGAGCTCCCCCACAAGTGACCCCATTTTGGAAACTAGACCCCCCAAGGAACTTATCTAGATGCACAGTGAGCACTTTAAACCCCCAGGTGCTTCACAAATTAATCCGTAAAAATGAAAAAGTACTTTTTTTTCACACAAAATTTCTTTTAGCCTCAATTTTTTCATTTTCACATGGGCAACAGGATAAAATGGATCCTAAAATTTGTTGGGCAATTTCTCCTGAGTTCGCTGATACCTCATATGTGGGGGTAAACCACTGTTTGGGTGCACGGCAAGGCTCGGAAGGGAAGGCGCGACATTTGACTTTTTGAATGGAAAATTAGCTCCAATCGTTAGTGGACACCATGTCGCATTTGGAGAGCCCCTGTGTGCCTAAACATTGGAGCTCCCCTACAAGTGACCCCATTTTGGAAACTAGACCCCCCAAGAAACTAATCTAGATGCATAGTGAGCACTTTAAACCCCCAGGTGCTTCACAGAAGTTTATAACGCAGAGCCATGAAAATAAAAAATTTTCTTTCCTCAAAAATGATTTTTTAACCCACAATTTTTTATTTTCCCAAGGGTAACAGGAGAAATTGGACCCCAAAGTTGTTGTGCAGTTTCTCCTGAGTACGCTGATACCCCATATGTGGGGGTAAACCACTGTTTGGGCACATGCCGGGGCTCGGAAGGGAAGTAGTGACGATTTGGAATGCAGACTTTGATGGAATGGTCTGCAGGAATCATGTTACGTTTGCAGAGCCCCTGATGTGCCTAAACAGTAGAAACCCCCCACAAGTGACCCCATTTTGGAAACTAGACCCCCCAAGGAACTTATCTAGATGTGTGGTGAGCACGTTCAACCCCCAAGTGCTTCACAGAAGTTTACAACGCAGAGCCGTGAAAATAAAAAATCATTTTTCTTTCCTCAAAAAAGATGTTTTAGCAAGCAATTGTTTATTTTCACAAGGGTAACAGGAGAAATTGGACCCCAATATTTGTTGCCCAGTTTGCTGTGAGTACGCTGATACCTCATATGTGGGGGTAAACCACTGTTTGGGCGCACATCAGGGCTCGGAAGGGAAGTAGTGACATTTGAAATGCAGACTTTGATGGAATGGTCTGCGGGCGTCACGTTGCATTTGCAGAGCCCCTGATGTGCCTAAACAGTAGAAAGCCCCCCTAAGTGACCCCATTTTGGAAACTAGACCCCCAAAAGAACTTATCTAGATGTGTGGTGAGCACGTTCAACCCCCAAGTGCTTCACAGAAGTTTACAACGCAGAGCCGTGAAAATTAAAAATCATTTTTCTGTCCTCAAAAAAGATGTTTTAGCAAGCAATTTTTTTTTCACAAGGGTAGCAGGAGAAATTGGACCCCAACAGTTGTTGCCCAGTTTGTCCTGAGTACGCTGGTATCCCATATGTGGGGGTAAACCACTGATTGGGCGCACGTCGGGGCTTGGAAGGGAGGGCGCACCATTTGACTTTTTGAACGCAAGATTGGCTGGAATCAATGGTGGCGCCATGTTGCGTTTGGAGACCCCTGATGTGCCTAAACAGTGGAAACCCCTCAATTCTAACTTCAACACTAACCCCAACACACCCCTAACCCTAATCCCAACTGTAGCCATAACCCTAATCACAACCCTAACCCCAACACACCCCTAACCACAACCCTAACCCCAACACACCCGTAACCCTAAATCCAACCCTAACCCTAATCCTAATCCCAACCCTACCCACAACTGTAACCCCAACACAACCCTAACCCTATCCTTAACCCTAACCACAAGCCTAATCTTAACCCTATTTCCAACCCTAGCCCTAATTCCAACCCTAAGGGTACCGTCTCACATAACGATTTACCAACGATCACGACCAGCGATACGACCTGGCCGTGATCGTTGGAAAGTCGTTGTGTGGTCGCTGGGGAGCTGTCACACAGACCGCTCTCCAGCGACCAACGATGCCAAGGTCCTGGGTAACCAGGCTAAACATCGGGTTACTAAGCGCAGGGCCGTGCTTAGTAACCCGATGTTTATCGTGGTTACCAGCGTAAAAGTAAAAAAAAAATAAAACGTACATACTCACATTTCGGTGTCCTTCAGGTCCCTTGCCGTCTGCTTCCCGCTCTGACTGAGTGCCGCCGTACAGTGAGAGCAGAGCGCAGCGGTGACGTCACTGCTGTGCTGTGCTCTCACTTTCCGGCCGGCAGACAGTCAGAGCGGTGTTGTGGATTCTGTTTGTGGGCTCCCTCTGGTGGTTACTGCTGGTACTGGGTGACTTTGGTGGGTTGAGGCCTTTGGTTTCCACCTGTCCATCAGAGGCTGGGTGTTTCCTATTTTACCTGGCCTTTCTGTCATTCCCTTGCCGGCTATCAATGTATTCAGATGTGCTCTGTTTGGTTCCTGCCTACCTGCTCCCAGATCTTTCAGGATAAGCTAAGTGCTGATTTTCAGTTGTTTGGTTTTTTGTCCAGCTTGCTTATTATGTCTCTATGCTAGCTGGTAGCTCTAGTGGACTGAGGTTCTCCCCATGTGCCATGAGTTGGCACATGGGTTCTTGTAATCTCAGGATGGTTTTTTGATTAGGGTTTTTTGCTGACCGCTCAGACCCCTTTTGTATCGTTCTGCTTTCTAGTTTACAGCGGGCCTCAATTTGCTGAACCTATATATATCATCTCTATGTGCGTGCCTTCCTCTCATTTCACCGTCAATACATGTGGGGGGCAACTATACCTTTTGGGGTTCATTCCTCTGGAGGCAAGTGAGGTCTTATTTTCTCTGCAGTACTAGTTAGCTCTTAGGCTGGTGCGTGGCATCTAGAACCAACGTAGGCACGCTCCCTGGCTATCTCTAGTTGCGTTTGTCAGGCGTAGGGCAGCGGTCAGCCCAGGTTCCATCACCCTAGAGCTCGTCCGATATTTTGTATTACTTTGCTTGTCCCTTGCTATCCCTAGCCATTGGGATTCATGACAGTATAGCCGGCCCACAAAGTGTTAATTGTTTGGGCTGAAGCAGGAGAAAAAGAAGTGTTTAAGGGAATTTTTTTTTTTTTTCCCTTCAGAGTTTTGCTGCCTAGCCCTTAATTGCTGTCTAGCTGCTTCTTACCTCCTCTTAACCCTTGAATGGCTCTGATATTAGCTGTTTAACATGGATGTCCAGAGTTTGGCTTCCAGCCTGAGTAATCTCGCGGCAAAAGTTCAAAACATACAGGATTTTGTTGTTCACACTCCCATGTCTGAACCTAGAATTCCTATTCCAGAGTTCTTTTCTGGAGATAGATCTACCTTCCTGAATTTCAGGAACAATTGTAAATTGTTTCTTTCTTTAAAATCTCGCTCCTCTGGAGACCCTGCTCAACAGGTCAAGATTGTAATATCTTTCCTGCGGGGCGACCCTCAGAATTGGGCATTTGCATTGGCACCAGGGGATCCTGCATTGCTCAATGTGGATGCGTTTTTTCTGGCATTGGGATTGCTCTATGAGGAACCCAACCTGGAGATTCTGGCTGAAAAGGCTTTATTAGCCCTCTCTCAGGGGCATGATGAAGCGGAAATATATTGTCAAAAATTTCGGAAATGGTCGGTGCTTACTCAGTGGAATGAGTGCGCCCTGGCTGCAAACTTCAGAAATGGTCTTTCCGAGGCCATTAAGGATATTATGGTGGGGTTCCCTACGCCTACAGGTCTGAATGAGTCGATGGCTATGGCCATTCAGATTGATCGGCGTTTACAGGAGCGCAAACCCGTGCACCAGTTGGCGGTGTCTTCTGAACAGGCACCTGAGACTATGCAATGTGATAGAATTCAGTCCAGAAGTGAACGGCAAAATTATAGGCGGAAAAATGGATTGTGTTTTTATTGTGGTGATTCAGCTCATGTTATATCAGCATGCTCTAAACGCACAAAAAGGGTTGATAAATCTTTTGCCATTGGTACTCTGCAGCCTAAGTTCATTTTGTCTGTGACTCTGATTTTTTCACTGTCTTCCATTTCCGTCGATGCCTATGTGGATTCAGGCGCTGCCCTGAGTCTTATGGATTGGTCATTTGCTAAACGCTGCGGTTTTAGTCTGGAGCCTCTGGAAGTTCCTATCCCTCTGAAGGGAATTGACTCTACACCATTGGCTATGAATAAGCCGCAGTATTGGACACAAGTGACCATGCGCATGACTCCCGTTCATCAGGAGGTGATTCGCTTCCTTGTACTGTATAATTTACATGATGTACTAGTGCTTGGTCTGCCATGGTTACAAACTCATAATCCTGTCCTGGACCGGAAAACAATGTCTGTGTTAAGCTGGGGATGTCAGGGGGTTCATGATTATGCACCTCCGATTTCAATCGCTTCATCTACTCCTTCTGAGATCCCTGCGTTTTTGTCTGACTATAGGGATGTTTTTGAGGAGCCTAAGCTCAATTCGCTCCCTCCTCATAGAGATTGTGACTGTGCTATAGAATTGATTCCTGGCAGTAAGTTCCCTAAGGGTCGTTTATTTAATCTGTCACTGCCAGAGCATACTGCTATGCGGAATTATATTAAGGAGTCCTTGGAAAAGGGACATATTCGTCCATCCTTGTCCCCTCTGGGAGCAGGTTTTTTTTTTCGTGGCAAAAAAAGATGGTTCCCTGAGGCCTTGTATAGATTATCGCCTTCTGAATAAGATTACAGTCAAATATCAGTATCCACTGCCATTATTGACTGATTTGTTTTCTCGCATTAAGGGGGCTAGGTGGTTCACTAAGATAGATCTTCGCGGTGCGTATAATCTGGTGCGGATAAAACAGGGTGACGAGTGGAAAACCGCATTTAATACGCCTGAGGGCCATTTTGAGTATTTGGTAATGCCTTTTGGACTCTCCAATGCTCCGTCAGTCTTTCAGTCCTTTATGCACAATATTTTCCGTGAATATCTGGATAAGTTTATGATTGTGTATTTGGATGATATTTTGGTGTTTTCTGATGACTGGGAGTCTCATGTTTTACAGGTCAGGAAGGTGTTTCAGGTTCTGCGGGCCAATTCTCTGTTTGTGAAGGGCTCAAAGTGTCTCTTCGGAGTCCAGAAGATTTCTTTTTTGGGGTACATTTTTTCTCCTTCTACTATTGAGATGGATCCCGTCAAGGTTCAGGCGATTTGTGACTGGACACAACCTACATCTGTTAAGAGCCTTCAGAAGTTCTTGGGGTTTGCTAATTTTTATCGTCGGTTCATTGCTAATTTTTCCAGTATTGTTAAACCTTTGACTGATTTGACTAAAAAGGGTGCTGATGTTGCTGATTGGTCTCCTGCGGCCGTGGAGGCCTTTCAGGAACTTAAGCGCCGGTTTTCTTCTGCTCCTGTGTTGTGTCAACCAGATGTTTCACTTCCTTTTCAGGTTGAGGTTGATGCTTCCGAGATTGGAGCGGGGGCGGTTTTGTCACAGAGAAGTTCTAATGGCTCGGTGATGAAGCCATGTGCATTCTTCTCTAGAAAATTCTCGCCCGCCGAGCGCAATTATGATGTGGGTAATCGGGAGCTTTTGGCCATGAAGTGGGCATTTGAGGAGTGGCGTCATTGGCTTGAGGGTGCTAAACATCGTGTGGTGGTCTTGACTGATCACAAGAATCTCATTTACCTTGAGTCTGCCAGGCGTTTGAATCCTAGACAGGCTCGTTGGTCGTTGTTTTTTTCTCGTTTCAATTTCGTGGTTTCATACCTGCCAGGTTCAAAGAATGTGAAGGCAGATGCTCTTTCCAGGAGTTTTGTGCCTGACTCTCCTGGAGACTCTGGGCCTACTGGTATCCTTAGGGATGGGGTAATATTGTCCGCCGTATCCCCAGACTTGCGACGTGCATTGCAGGAGTTTCAGGTGGATAAACCGGATCGTTGTCCACCAGAAAGACTGTTTGTTCCGGATGATTGGACCAGTAGAGTCATCTCCGAGGTCCATTCTTCTGTGTTGGCTGGTCATCCTGGAATATTTGGTACTAGAGACTTGGTGGCCAGGTCTTTTTGGTGGCCTTCCTTGTCTAGGGATGTGCATACCTTTGTGCAGTCTTGTGAAGTGTGTGCTCGAGCTAAGCCTTGCTGTTCTCGGGCCAGTGGGTTGTTGTTATCCTTGCCCATCCCGAAGAGGCCTTGGACGCACATTTCCATGGATTTTATTTCTGATCTCCCGGTTTCACAGAAAATGTCCGTTATCTGGGTGGTGTGTGACCGCTTTTCTAAGATGGTTCATTTGGTGCCCTTGCCTAAGTTGCCTTCCTCCTCTGAGTTGGTCCCTTTATTTTTTCAGAACGTGGTTCGTTTGCATGGGATTCCGGAGAATATCGTTTCTGACAGGGGATCCCAGTTTGTGTCTAGATTTTGGCGGACGTTTTGTGCCAAGATGGGCATTGATTTGTCTTTCTCGTCTGCATTCCATCCTCAGACGAATGGCCAGACGGAGCGAACTAATCAGACCTTGGAAACTTATTTGAGGTGTTTTGTTTCTGCTGATCAAGATGACTGGGTTGCTTTTTTGCCGCTGGCCGAATTTGCTCTTAATAATCGGGCTAGTTCTGCCACGTTGGTCTCTCCTTTTTTTTGTAATTCGGGGTTTCATCCTCGTTTTTCCTCTGGTCAGGTGGAGTCTTCGGATTGTCCTGGAGTGGACGTGGTGGTGGACAGGCTACATCAGATTTGGAATCAGGTGGTGGACAATTTGAAGTTATCTCAGGAGAAGACTCAGCAGTTTGCTAATCGCCGTCGCCGCGTGGGTCCCCGACTTCTTGTTGGGGATTTGGTGTGGTTGTCTTCTCGTTTTGTCCCTATGAAGGTCTCTTCTCCTAAGTTCAAGCCTCGGTTCATCGGTCCTTATAGGATCTCGGAGATTCTTAACCCTGTATCTTTTCGTTTGGATCTCTCAGCATCGTTTGCTATTCATAATGTGTTCCATCGGTCGTTGTTGCGGAGGTATGAGGTGCCCGTTTTTCCTTCGGTTGAGCCTCCTGCTCCGGTGCTGGTGGAGGGAGAATTGGAGTATGTTGTTGAGAAGATCTTGGATTCTCGTGTTTCCAGACGCAAACTCCAGTATTTGGTTAAGTGGAAGGGTTATGGTCAGGAGGATAATTCCTGGGTGGTCGCCTCCGATGTTCATGCGACTGATTTGGTCCGCACCTTCCATAGAGCTCACCCTGATCGCCCTGGGGGTTCTCGTGAGGGTTCGGTGACCCCTCCTCAAGGGGGGGGTACTGTTGTGGATTCTGTTTGTGGGCTCCCTCTGGTGGTTACTGCTGGTACTGGGTGACTTTGGTGGGTTGAGGCCTTTGGTTTCCACCTGTCCATCAGAGGCTGGGTGTTTCCTATTTTACCTGGCCTTTCTGTCATTCCCTTGCCGGCTATCAATGTATTCAGATGTGCTCTGTTTGGTTCCTGCCTACCTGCTCCCAGATCTTTCAGGATAAGCTAAGTGCTGATTTTCAGTTGTTTGGTTTTTTGTCCAGCTTGCTTATTATGTCTCTATGCTAGCTGGTAGCTCTAGTGGACTGAGGTTCTCCCCATGTGCCATGAGTTGGCACATGGGTTCTTGTAATCTCAGGATGGTTTTTTGATTAGGGTTTTTTGCTGACCGCTCAGACCCCTTTTGTATCGTTCTGCTTTCTAGTTTACAGCGGGCCTCAATTTGCTGAACCTATATATATCATCTCTATGTGCGTGCCTTCCTCTCATTTCACCGTCAATACATGTGGGGGGCAACTATACCTTTTGGGGTTCATTCCTCTGGAGGCAAGTGAGGTCTTATTTTCTCTGCAGTACTAGTTAGCTCTTAGGCTGGTGCGTGGCGTCTAGAACCAACGTAGGCACGCTCCCTGGCTATCTCTAGTTGCGTTTGTCAGGCGTAGGGCAGCGGTCAGCCCAGGTTCCATCACCCTAGAGCTCGTCCGATATTTTGTATTACTTTGCTTGTCCCTTGCTATCCCTAGCCATTGGGATTCATGACAGAGCGGGAAGCAGACGGCAAGGGACCTGAAGGACACCGAAATGTGAGTATGTACGGTTTTTTTTTTTTTTTACTTTTACGCTGGTAACCATGGTAAACATCGGGTTACTAAGCGCGGCCCTGCGCTTAGTAACCCGATGTTTACCCTGGTTACAAGCGAACGCATCGCTGGATCGCTGTCACAACGATCCAGCGATGACAGCGGGAGATCCAGCGACGAAATAAAGTTCCAAACGATCTGCTACGACGTACGATTCTCAGCAGGGTCCCTGATCGCTGCTGCGTGTCAGACACAGCGATATCGTATGGATATCGCTGGAACGTCATGGATCGTACCGTCGTAGCGATCAAAGTGCCACTGTGAGACGGTACCCTAACTCTAATTCCAACCCTAACCCTAAGGGTATGTGCCCACGTTGCGGATTCGTGTGAGATTTTTCTGCACGATTTTTGAAAAATCTGCAGGTAAAAGGCACTGCGTTTTACCTGCAGATTTACAGCAGATTTCCAGTGTTTTTTTGTGCGGATTTCACCTGCGGATTCCTATTGAGGAACAGGTGTAAAACGCTGTGGAATCCGCACAAAGAATTGACATGCTGCAGAAAATACAACGCAGCGTTTCTGCATGGAATTTTTCGCACCATGGACACAGCGGATTTGGTTTTCCATAGGTGTACATGGTACTGTAAACCTGATGGAAAACTGCAACGAATTCGCAGCGGCCAATCCGCTGCGGATCCGCAGCCAAATCCGCTGCGGATCCGCAGCGGATCCGCGGCCAATCCGCTGCGGATCCGCGGCCAATCCGCTGCGGATCCACAGCCAAATCCGCACATGCCATAACCCTAACCCTAACCCTACCCGTAACCCTAACCCTACCCCTAACCCTACCCCTAGTTCTAACCCTAACCCTAGTGGAAAACGAAAAAAAAAAATAAAAATATTTTCTTTATTTTATTATTCTCCCTACCTATGGGGGTGATAAAGGGGGGGGGGGGTATTTATTATTTTTTTTATTTTGATCGCTGTGATAGAACCTACCACAGCAATCAAAATGTACTTGTAAGGAATCTGCCGGCTGGCAGATTCGGCGGGCGCACTGAGCATGCGCCCGCCATTTTCCAAGATGGCGGCGCCCAGCGAGGAGACGTCCGGACACCGGGAGGATCGGTAAGTATGAAGGGGTGGTGGGGGGGTGGATCGGAGCACAGGGGGGGTGATCGGAGCACAGGGGGGGTGATCGGACCACAGGGGGGAGCGGACAGGAGGACGGAGGGGACCGGACCCCATAACGGAGCACTGGGGGGGCGATCGGTGGGGTGGGGGTCACTTCAGGTTTTCCAGCCATGGCCGATGATATTGCAGCATCGGCCATGGCTGGATTGTAATATTTCACCTGTTTTTTAGGTGAAATATTACAAATCGCTCTGATTGGCAGTTTCACTTTCAACAGCCAATCAGAGCGATCGTAGCCACGGGGGGGTGAAGCCACCCCCCCTGGGCTGAAGCACCACTCCCCCTGTCTCTGCAGATCGGGTAAAATGAGAGTTAACCCCTTCACCCGATCTGCAGGGACGCGATCATTCCATGACGCATACGCTGCGTCATAGGTCGCATTGGCACCGACTTTCATGACGCAGCGTATGCGTCAAAAGTCGTGAAGGGGTTAAGACATGTGGCTTTCTTATTTTACACGGATTGCCCACTTTTAGAAAAGGTTCGGCTAAAAAAAACCAACAATCCGCACTGTACTCACCTTCCAGGGGTCTACCGCCGCTGCTCCCAATGTCTGAGATTGGCTGCGTTGATGTCATGGCAGCCAATAAGTGAGGAGGTTCTGTCTCACTGATTGGCTACTGTCGATGTGACATCAGCGCCACAGCCAAGACCAGAACCGGAAATAAGTAGTGGAAACCCTTATTTTATTTTTTTTTACCAAACTAAAGCCAAGGCAGAACATTGTCTGAAAATGGACAACCCCTTTTGAGACCTGTGGAAAGGTAAGACAAAATGTTATCAATCTTTACTTGGGGCAAAAAAGACCCAGACCCACCATGGATTTTAGAGGGTACAAACAAATCATAAAATCCACTGTGGTTCGGGTCACTTTAGGCCAAGAGGGTCTGGGTCTAGCGGCTCTATATTATTAATTGAAACCAGTCTTATAGTTTTGTGAACTCTGGAAACATTGATTTATTTTTATTTTATGAACAATAAACCGTAATGGGCCAACCTATAACATTTTCAGTACAGCAGAGCAAACAGGTCCTGTGGCCACATCGGCAGTTGCTGGCCTCCAAACCAGAGCCCTGAGAACCTCCTCCTCCCTTCCCAAGGCCCCAACGCGTGTTCTGATTAGCAGCCCGATACGATGTCATCACATGGGTGACATCGCACTGTGCGTTTTCATTTGGAGAGACATGCGAGATGCCGGCAGCTAGGAGGAGGTTTACAATGCTCTTGGTCCGGGCGACTACAGATGTGGATGCTGGACCAGAGTCCTTGCAAATCTTTACGCTCAACTCTAGTAAAAACAAGTATTCCCCTTCCTCTACTTTCTGTACTTTTTCCTAATTCTATAGACCTACTCCCGACCATAAAGATAAGCAACACAGGGATGGCTTAAAAACATCAACGTCCCAGTGAGGCCAATTAAGAATTTTATATCTCTACAGAAAATCTTGTCTTGTGGAACATGTAGGGGTTTAAATAATAAAACAAAAATTCGGGCAAAAAAGAAAAAATCAAAACGTTGCCCCCATGTGAAAAGCTAATAGAAACCAGTACGAGAACACTCTGCAAATACAGAGGAATTGTCAGCGAAAGTATCACTGCTAAACACCAACTAGCAGGGTGTGAATACTTCAGCATTATGGAGAATCATTCTCAAACACTCGATAATGAAGCAGTAATTACGGTCAAAGGTAAGTACTAACCTGAAGGGTGTGAATACTTATGCACTTTGCATTTCGTTAACGCTACGGGTTGATTCTCACTTTTACATTATAGAGCAGCATTTTGGATATTCTATCATTGGCCAAAAATGTTTTAACTACTTAGCATTCGTCGGAGATCCATCACAGAAGAACCTGGGGTTATCTGGAACGGCATATTCCCAGTAAACGTCCCGTTCTTAATGCTAATTGGATTTTCATTTAAATACTATCAATCGCACTTTTTTTTTACAGAACTGCTGATACTACGAGGAACATCTTCAGCTGCTGCCGCTGCACGCTCCCATGAATAAAACAGGATTTATCTGTCCCTTTCTGTTTCCAATTTGTTAAGGCACAATGGAGCTGAGCGATCTTGTTATCCAGACAAAGCTTTATTAAGTTTGGAGCAGGGATCATTGCCCCGCAGCTCTAATTACCTTCTTTCAGCATCGCAACATCTTATTACCGAGGAGAGTAAACCATTCCGCTGTATCAGTTCTGCAAACTAGCGTCTTTCAATAATTCATGGGTTAAAAAACTAATTAGCTGCATAGTGGTAGGTGGAAAAAGAGCCTATTTCCTCTAAGGCCCCGTTCACACGTTCAGTATTTGGTCAGTATTTTACCTCAGTATTTGTAAGCCAAAACCAGGAGTGGAACAATCAGAGGAAAAGTATAATAGAAACACGTCACCACTTTTGCATTTATCACCCACTCCTGGTTTTGGCTTACAAATACTGATCAAATACTGAACGTGTGAACGTGGCCTAAAGGGGATCTTCTCCAGGGTAAACCTTATGACTTGGCTTTTATTCCTACTTGTGGTTTTATTTGATCATTTCTTGTTGTCTAGTTTTTCTGTAATTTCTGGTTATTGATCACCAGCCCAATGATGCCACTTGCTTGCCTGTTCATCATGTTCCATACTGTACTGCTGCTGCTGGAAACCCTGCACATTACTTTGTCATGAAAATCAGCTTTCTTTTTACCGACTTTCTGGTGGGTTTGTACCTATACTCAGCATTTTATTTATTTTACTCCTTTATATAGCGCCATTAATTCCACAGCGCTTTACATACATTATCGTCACTGTCCTCGATGGGGCTCACAGTCTAGATTCCCTATCAGTATGTCTTTGGAGTGTAGGAGGAAACCCACACAAACACAGGGAGAAAATACAAACTTCTTGCAGACGTGGTCCTTGGTGGGATTTGAACCCAGGACCCCAGCACTGCAAGGCTGCAGTGCTAACCACTGAGCCACCATGCTCAGCATTCAATCAAAACAGGCAAATCTGCACTTTAATGCAGGGTGAAGGGGAAATCAGCGGGTCCCAGCTACTAAAGAGATAGGAGGTAATGGGCAGCTGTAAATTTTATGGCTTGTTTGTTCACACATTGCGTTTCTTTCTTCCACCCAACCTGTTTCTGCCACTGGAGGAACAAAGTACCAGTAAAGTGAATGAGATTCCTGAAACCTCATTCACATGCTATTTGAACCTTGAAAGCATGTTTTTAAAATCTGCAGCGTGTCAAATCTGAAGCGGTTTTCACCAATTCACCAGGTTTTTTAGGCAAAAAGTCAGAGATAGATAGAGATAGGAGAACCGATTTGCAGAACTCCGCACCATCGGATGGTATTCTGTGACTACTGGACGGAGCCCTGTGAATCTTCTTTCCTCTCGGCATTATCGACTCTTCCTTTAATTAGCTGGGTCATCATTGCTGTGTGACCCACAGACAGCGTCACGCCAGCCCGGCTAATCAAAAAAGAGCCTGGGAATGCCAAAAAGTAAGGAAATACGCAGGTCCCCATCCAGTGGTCACAGGTTACTGATCTGGCCAATGGACCGGAGTCCTGCAAATCGATTCGGCTACCTATATGATTTATCTACATATTGGCCAACATCAGAATCCAAAATCACAGCTTACGGGTCAACAAGTAACGCTCCCGAAACAATTAGAAACTCCCCATTTAATGCACATTTGCATGATCCCTACCATTTTTGCTTTTTGGCTCAGTTGGTACTGTTGCTTGGCAAAAAAGTTTAAGATCATGCACAGCAATCCATCAGATTCTTTTTTTTTCTTTTACGGGCAATGTTGAAAATGAAAAAAGTGATTGTGGAACCCTCGCTGATCATATAGGACCTCCTCAAGACCCAAAATACTCTTGCCCTTACCCCTGACCCACGTGAAGAATAACTGTACCGGTTGTAATGAGTCGTTGTGCCTGATGAATACTTAGTTACATAGCAGGTCTAAGCCGGCCTTGTGTATTTTTGCATGTGGGGGCCTTTGTTTTGCTTCCAGTAATATAGAAAACTGAATAATTGCACACAATCTATACCTGAATTAATGATATGTCTCTTCCCACTCTGCTTCTTTTCTGGAGGATCCTCTATTAATAGTACCACAATTACAGCCCTACTACCCTGTGTTTACTATGGAGCGAGCTATAAATACGCGCCGCCAGCATATCCTGCAGTAATTATTTTTCCATGGTGAAACTTTAAAGTCATTTTCTCTGACGGATTTCTTTGTGAAATGTGAAAATGAGATTTTTTTTTTCTCTCCTTTTTTGATATTGGAAAACAGATTAGTTTAAGCTTTTAGGTTTTTCATCATTATTCACAGATCTTGGAGTGATCAGAGGCTGAGAGCATCTTCTATAAGATTATCCCGAGTGTGTAGGTGCGGGGGCCTCACCTTCATGTGGGACTGTAGGCATAATGAGTGAAGAAACAAGTATTAAAAGGCGTAAGAAATGCTTTATTATTATTTGTGACTAGACGTTTTTATATACATATACAGTTGTGGCCAAAAGTATTGACACCCCTGCAATTCAGTCAGATAATACTCAGTTTCTTCCTGAAAATGATTGCAATCACAAATTCTTTGGTATTATTATCTTCATTTAATTTGTCTTAAATGAAAAAACACAAAAAGAATTGTCCTAAAGCCAAATTGGATATAATTCCACACCAAACATAAAAAAGGGGGTGGACAAAAGTTGGCACTGTTCGAAAAATCATGTGATGCTTTTCTAATTTGTGTAATTAACAGCACCTGTAACTTATCTGTGGCACCTAACAGGTGTTGGCAATAACTAAATCACACTTGCAGCCAGTTGACATGGATTAAAGTTGACTCAACCTCTGTCCTGTGTCCTTGTGTGTACCACATTGAGCATGGAGAAAAGAAAGAAGACCAAAGAGCTGTCTGAGGACTTGAGAAACCAAATTGTGAGGAAGCATGAGCAATCTCAAGGCTACAAGTCCATCTCCAAAGACCTGAATGTTCCTGTGTCTGCCGTGCGCAGTGTCATCAAGAAGTTTAAAGCCCATGGCACTGTGGCTAACCTCCCTAGATGTGGACGGAAAAGAAAAATTGACAAGAGATTTCAACGCAAGATTGTCCGGATAAAGAACCTCGACTAACATCCAAACAAGTTCAAGCTGCCCTGCAGTCCGAGGGTACAACAGTGTCAACCCGTACTATCCGTCGGCGTCTGAATGAAAAGGGACTGTATGTGGGAGACCCAGGAAGACCCCACTTCTTACCCCAAAACTTACCTGAAAAAGCCTAAAACGTTTTGGAAGAATGTTCTCTGGTCAGATGAGACAAAAGTAGAGCTTTTTGGGCAAAGGCATCAACATAGAGTTTACAGGAGAAAAAAAGAGGCATTCAAAGAAAAGAACACGGTCCCTACAGTCAAACATGGCGGAGGTTCCCTGATGTTTTGGGGTTGCTTTGCTGCCTCTGGCACTGGACTGCTTGACTGTGTGCATGGCATTATGAAGTCTGAAGACTGCCAACAAATTTTGCAGCATAATGTAGGGCCCAGTGTGAGAAAGCTGGGTCTCCCTCAGAGGTCATGGGTCTTCCAGCAGGACAATGACCCAAAACACACTTCAAAAAGCACTAGAAAATGGTTTGAGCGAAAGCACTGGAGACTTCTAAGGTGGCCAGCAATGAGTCCAGACCTGAATCCTATAGAACACCTGTGGAGAGATCTAAAAATGGCAGTTTGGAGAAGGCACCCTTCAAATATCAGGGACCTGGAGCAGTTTGCCAAAGAAGAATGGTCTAAAATTCCAGCAGAGCATTGTAAGAAACTCATTGATGGTTACCGGAAGCGGTTGGTCGCAGTTATTTTGGCTAAAGGTTGTGCAACCAAGTATTAGGCTGAGGGTGCCAATACTTTTGTCTGGCCCATTTTTGGAGTTTTGTGTGAAATGATCAATGTTTTGCTTTTTGCTTCATTCTCTTTTGTGGTTTTTCATTTAAGACAAATGAAGATAATAATACCAAAGAATTTGTGTTTGCAATCATTTTCAGGAAGAAACTGAGTATTATCTGACAGAATTGCAGGGGTGTCAATACTTTTGGCCACAACTGTATTTTTCTAAAATTGTATTTAAAAAAAAGATGAAGAACAGGGGTGGCACTTGCAAAGAAAAGGGCGGACATGATTGTGGTGTTATAAGAACGCAGGAGAGAGTCAATTGGTTGTGAAATGATCCGTACATGTAGCCATGTATATACAGCTCCTATCTAAAGAAATGAATCATGGATACATGCTAGAAGAAATTCTTACTGGGGTCCACACGAATAACCATAATAAAGTGAGCCACAATCGTCTATTCAGAACCAAGAACCGAGGCTCCTCCAGCTCCGAGTTAAATAAGTTTTGACTTTTGATAACCCAGTTGAGGCAAGATTCATTGAATTTACGTTTGCAAGGGTATGGCACCCGTATATATGACCATTCAGTTGACAGCTATCTCCCCCGATTCCCCCTTATACCAGAGGGCTCGGCCTTGGTGAACGCTCCTGTGTTTCCTATGAGAGCTGCTACCAAACCCCTCAGGCAGAGCCTATTCTCTGGGATAGAAAAAATAGGCATTGGAAACCCAACCGGAAGTATCCTTTTCTCCCTCAAATTCATGTGTATGAGGAGCGGTGGGAGGCCCCTATACACATCGATCTATCAGTGGATTTGGTCAACTTTAGTCTAATATGTATGAGGTTCTTAACTTGAAGAACCTGGTGTCCTCATATGGTGCAGAGGCTCCTCATAATGTATTGGTAATTTCAGATTATGTAGAAGAACTTTATATTTTACTTGTATTCTCATGTGGTATAAAAGGGAACCTTACATAGTACAGGGTTCCACATATTGAAGAGAAACATCATAAAGTACAGGTCTTCTCATAAGATGTAAAGGAACCTTAGGTAGTACTGGTCTTATATTTCAGAAGGTACAGGTCTCCTCAAACGATGTAAAGGAACCTTAGATAGTGTCTCCTT
Organism: Ranitomeya variabilis; assembly: GCF_051348905.1. Classification (NCBI taxonomy): domain Eukaryota; kingdom Metazoa; phylum Chordata; class Amphibia; order Anura; family Dendrobatidae; genus Ranitomeya; species Ranitomeya variabilis. Next base: position 28,679,629 of record NC_135234.1, on the reverse strand, counting down.
ATATAGTGAAGAGAAACTTCGTAAAGTATTGCTCTCCTCACATGGTATATAGAGGAACCTGATAGAAAAAACTACTCTCATGTGATGTAGAGGAACCCATTTAGTACTGGTCTCCTCATGTGATGTAGAGGATCCTCCTCTAGTACTGGTTTCTTCATGTGATTTTGAGGAATCTCATCTAGTACTGGTCTTCTCATGTACTGGTCTCCTCATAAAGTATTGGTCCTTTCAGATGATGTAGAAGAACCACATATAGTGCTGGTATCCTCATGTAATGTTGAGGAATCTCATATAGTACTGGTCTCCTCATGTGATGAAGAGGAACCTCATATAGCATTGCCCTCATGTGATGCAGAGGAACCTTATCTGGTACTGTTCTCGTGTGATGTAGAGGAATATCATTTAGTAGTGGTCTCCTCATGTAGAGGAACTTTATATAGTATTGGTCTTTTCATTTGCATTAGATGAACCTTAAAGTACTGCTCTCTTCAATTGATGTAGAGGAACATCATCTACTACTGGTCTCCTTGTGTGATGTAGAGGAACCTCATCTAGCACTACTATCTTCATGTGATATAGAGGAACCTCATCTAGCACTGGTCTCCTAAAGTGATGTAGAGGAACCTCATCTAGTACTGGTCTCCTCATGTGATGTAAAGGACCTTCCACATAGTACTTTTTCATGATATGGTGTACAGAGGAACCTCTCATAGGCCATCATTACTGTCCTTCACTGAGACATCTCAGAAGATAAGTACAATCAGAACGTTAAGCACCAAGACCATTTCTAAGCAACCGGTTTTAAAGACACTAAAAGGGTTGTCCAACCCCAAAACACTATTTCACAAAGAGATGCTAATAGGCTAAAACAAAATAAAAAAAGAGTAAACTAGCCTTAAAAGTTCCCGTGCCAACATATCCCTGGGCCTCTACCGGTCTCTGTTAACCAACATGACATGGCATGTAAACACGACTGTTGTTTGTTATGATAACGCCTCATTATTGCTGCAGACAATGATGGGCTGCAGTGGTTACATGTCATGTTGACATGCCATTGCTGCAGCTAGGCATCTGGAAACTGGTCGTGGCCAGAGATTGGCAAGCATCAAGAGGTGATCAGTAGTTTGCATATACTGAATGGACAAACCCTTTAACTATGTTCTTTGCATCAATTCAATACTTCTCATTACAAAAAGTTAGGCCATGAATGAGTAGTAATGTCTGGGTTATAAATGGTCATTCAGAAAAAATAATTGAAAATTCTGTTAAAAACAATAATGATAATTCTAGACTTTCGAGGAGCAGAATATAACTGCTTACTGTGTTTTACAATGAGCTGGAGAGAGTGAGCAATGCGTCACCAGAGCAAGAGAACCAGCGTGCCATAACAAATACTGAGTTATTACATGTGATCATAAACTGCTTCACGAGAGAGGGAGCCAAAAAAAAAAATCCTGTAATTCTAAATCTGAAGATAAACTGACTTGTTATTAAGTCGAAGAAAGCGGCGAGAGACAGAGATCAGCTTGGAATTTTCGAGATATTAAAACCATAATTTTTGCATTTGATATTAACAAGACGAGAAGCGGGAGAACACGTGATGCCTCGATAGATAATTAAGTTTTCTTGGAACGTTCACATAGACACTATATATCTCAATGTTCCCAACCTCGAGCAGAAATTAAGACGTCTGAGGACATGTAGCTCCGTGCAAGTCCCATTAGAATAGACTGATACCGCCTTAAAACCTAAAATAGTTGGGGTTTCCTCGACTTGTTTAGGAGATCCTCCTCCTCCCCCCATGTTCTGCTTGAACCAGATCTGTGCATAATGCTTATTTAATAATTCAGAATAGAGTCTTTCCTCCTAGAGAACATTACCAAAAATGATTACTTAACAGTGAACATAGGACTTTATGAAATGGAGCCTATTATGAACCTACATAAATATTTGGGCAGTCTATATTACACTGCAATAAGCCCATGAGGTTGTGATCAGTGGGGGATCGCTGCAGCCTCTACAATGTCTGTCAAGGTTATAACTGGATGTCCATATTTGCAGCTAACGCATAACCTCTTAATTCTGCTACACAAATTTGGTCAAAAAGGTCAGATCCTCATCGATCACACTTAGGAGAGGCCATCAATGTGTATTCCTGGGAAACAAGAAAACACAACGATGGTCTAATGTGCGTTTGGTGGGGGATTGCTGCAGCCTCTGCGATCTTTATCCAGGTAAACCTGAATGTTTTTGTACTAGCTGCATCTCATAGATAGGCTATGAATATGTATTCCTGGGAAACCTGTCCAAGACGTTAAGGCGATATCGAAGAAAACACAATGACGGCCTACTCTGAAGATAGGTGATCAAGTTGTGATTAATCGGGGAACGCTGCAGCCTCTACAATCTTTATCCAGGTAAATCTGCATGTCTGTAAATGCGACTGTAGCTGTGCCTCCTGTGAGGCAGTGACCGGTGTTATATGCGAGGAAATACTCAAGCAGTTGGCTCTCATGCAGCAGCTGCAGTTCCAGCGGCAACAGCAAGAGCAGCAGCTGCATTTCCAGGGGTAACAGCAAGAATAGCAGCTGCAGTTTCAGCGGCAACAAGAGCAACACCAGCAGCTTCAGGGGCAGCACCAGGAGCAGCTTTAGCAGGAGCAGCAGCAACCGCAGCAGCTGCAGTTTCAGTGGCTACCACAAGAGCAACGGCAGCAGGAGCAGCTCCAATTGCAGCAGCACAATTACCAGCAGCAGCAGAAAAGGAATGAGCTGATCCTGCAACAGATTGCGGCTCTGCAAGAGCTCTGCAAGAGCTATCACGATCCGTTCTGAGGTCTGCTACAAAGTCCGGACAATGCTGAGGAATTTGAGTCCTGAGGACGATATGGAAGCCTTCCTCATCGTGTTCAAGAGCACAGCAGAGCGGGAGAGCGTGCCAATGTCACAGTCAGCTGAAGTGGTGGTCCCCTTCCTGATGGGAGATGCCCAGAAGGCCTACCTGGACCTCAGTCGAGAGGATGCCCTGGACTATGAGAAGCTGAGAGGTGAGATCCTTGCCCAACTGGGGGTTAACACATATGTACGTGCACAACGGGTATTCCAGTGATCTTTTGTGGAGTCTCGTCACGCCAGGTCTCAGGCATATGACTTGCTGCAGCTGGTAAAAAAATTGCTCCAGCCTGAGACTTTAACTCCTTTCCAGATGTTAGGGTGGTGGTCAACCGGCTGGTGAGGGCTCTGCCAGCAGCCATACAGCGTTGGGTGAGGCAATGGGACCTGGGCACTCTGGATGAGGTGGTTGGACTGGATGAGCGGTAAATAGCCAATCAGGACTTTATACGGGACACTGCTCTGCTTTGGCTGTCACGTAAGGCCCCTCTAACCCAGGAGCCGGGGCAAAATCCATGACCCTCCACTGGGGCCAATCAGGACCGAGCCCATACTAAGTATCCCAAAGAGAGAGTGACAACAGACCTGTGTCGCCTAAATCGGCCCCAAGGTCCACTTGTGCCGCAGCTATTAAGTGTTTCGGTGCCAAGGGCCCGGATATGTGGCTGCCAACTGCTCACTAACAGCTGAACCAATGGACTGCGGGGGTATACTCACCGAGTGTCTATGTACGCCCAGACCGTCTGCACCGCAACTACAGTCACCACCGGCAGAAGCCCCAACTGTGCCAGGTACTCGTCAATGGGTAACAAACGGAGGCTCTCTTGGACTCGAGGAGCTTAGTGACTCTGGTCCCATGGGTCCCTTGTTGCCGGGGACAACCTCAATGGACAGAAAGTGGGGGTGGTGTGTATCCATGGGGAACTCCGAGAGTACCCAACCGCAGAGGTTATTTTTTCTACATCGTGTGGAGAAATCAAACATGTGGTGGGAGTGGTGAACACCCTTCCATATGGGGCTGTGTTGGGAAGAGATTTGCCCGTTCTGGTCCCTGTGGGAGACCAGGGTTAACCCTCCCAAGGTAAACGTTATTCCGGGAGTAGAACCCGAAGATCCCGGAGTAAGGTATACCTGCGGAAGGGGTCGTCAACCTAGGGACAGAGTGTAACCCAGATAGGTTTCCCCTAGAGGTATTGGCAGGAGAGGTCGAGGAGACCCCACCGATCCCCGAGCTGGAAGTGTACCCTGGTAAGATCGGGATGGTGCAGCTCCAGGATCACACCAGGGCACAGGCACGAGAAAGGGTGGTGGAAATAAATAGGGTGGCTCAGCACCCGGGGGCAGAAACGTTTTTTCCTCGCATGGCTGTCAACCAAGACTTATTGTATAGGGTTGATAAAATCCGAGATAAAAAAACCCCAAGAACGCATACTGCAGCGGTTCTTTTGGTCCGGAGTGTATGCGGAGGTACAATGGTATTGTGAGTCGTGTCCCGAGTGCCAACTAACCACACCCATTGCGAAGTTCCAGGGTCCACTGGTGCCTCTACCCATCATAGAGGTACCCTTTCAGCAGATAGCAATGGATTTCGTGGGCCCTATAGTGAAATCCGCCCAGGGCCACCAACATATTCTGGTCGTAGTGGATTATGCCTCGTGGTACACAGAGGAAATACCACTTCGCCACACCTCGGCAAAACTAAGCGCCCATGAGCTGTTTGCAATGTATTGTCGCCTTTGGCTACCAAAGGAGATCCTTACCGATTAGGGGATTCCTTTTATGTCCAACGTGACCAGGGAGCTATGTAAGCTGCTCCAGATCAAACAGCTACGCACGTCGGTGTACCACCGACAAACCAACGGGTGGTGGAGAGATTTAATAAGACCCTTAAATCCATGCTTTAAAAGGTGGTCTCCAAGGACGGGACGGATTGGGACATGTTATTGACCTATCTAATGTTCGCTATCTGCGAGGTACCACAGGCATCCACAGGTTTTCCCCGTTTGAGCTATTGTTTAGCAGGAATTCGAGGGGGTTGCTCGATATAGCCAAGAAGACAGGAGAACAGGAGCCAACTCCCCATCGGAGTGTGATTGAGCAAAAGGCAAGCATGCAGGACTGGATTGCGGGCATCAGGCCCATAGTCAAGGAGCATCTGTTGGATGCCCAGGCCACGCAGAGTCACACAAATAATAAGAGCCACGGTCAGGACCTTTAAAGAAGGGGATCGGGTACTAGTGCCCTCCACAGAGAGTAAGCTCATGGCCAAGTCGCAAGGGCTATATTAGATACGCAGGAAGGTGGGAGAAGTGAATATCAGAGTGTACAAATCTGGAAAAAGGAAACCCTAGCAACTGTACCATGTCAACCTACTAAAAGCCTGGAAGGACCGGGAATGTTTGGTCATGGAGGCGACTCCAGTCTTACCCATGGGGAACCTTCTGGCACTGGCCAAGGACACCAGGGGTCAGGTTAAAATTAGTGATGAGAGAGTATACTTGTTGCTCGGGTGTTCTCCGAGTATTTTGGCATGCTCGGAGATTTAGTTTTCGTCGCCTCAGCTGCATTATTTGCAACTGCTAGATAGCTTGAATACATGTGTGGAATGCCAGTTTTTTGGGGAATTCCCACATGTATTCAGCCTGTCTACAAGTTGCAAATCATGCAGCTGAGACGATGAAAACAATCTCCGAGCACGCCAAAGTTCTCGGAGATCACCCGGGCATGATCGGGGAGACCCAAGCAACATAGCTACTCGCCCATCACTAGTTAAAATAAATGACGCTCTCACCAAACAGCAGCGACTGGAGGTTCGGGTTCTGGTGCAACAGAATACGGATGTATTCTCAGAACTGCCAAGGCAGACATCGGTGATCCAGCATGACATTGTCACTGAGCCCTGGGTAATTGTACGGATGAAACTGTACCGGGTGCCAGAAGCCCGGAGGCAAACCATTGTGGCCGAAGTGAAGCAAATGCTTCAGTTGGGAGTCATCGAGGAGTCCCGGAGTGAGTGGGCTAGTCCCATTGTGTTAATTCCAAAGCCACACAGGTCATTAAGCTTTTGTAATGACTTCAGAAAATTAAATGAGGTGTCAAAATGTTACCTCTATCCAATGCCCCGGGTGGATGAGCTAATTGAGAGACTGAGGGAGGCCCAGTACTTCACCACGCTCGATCTCACCAAAGGTTACTGGCAGGTTCCGTTAACCAAATCGTCGAAAGAAAAGACTGCATTTATAATACCAGAGGGTCTCTATCAATATGTCGTCTTGCCTTTTGGGTTATATGGGGCTTCGGCCACATTCCAGAAGCTGATGGACATAGTGTTAGAGCCTCATCAGAAATGCACGTCGGCATATTTAGACGACATAGTCATCTATAGTGCGGATTGGAATATCCACCTGTCCCAGGTACAAGCAGTGCTGGATTCTCTCAGAATCGCGGGGGTTAACAGTGAATCCAAAGAAATGCGCAATAGGGCTCACGGAAGCCCGGAACTTAGGTTACGTGATCAGCCGCGGGGTTATCAAACCCCAAGTAAACAAGATCAAGGCCATTCAAAACTGGCCTAAGCAGTTGAGTACCAAACAGGTGAGGGCGTTCCTCAGCATCATTGGGTACTACCGCCAGTTTATACCCTCTTTTGCTTGAAGATCGGCACCCCTAACTGACCCGTTAAAAGGTAAGAAGTCGGTGATGGTGTGGTGGAATCCTCAAGTGGAGGAAGCATTCCAGTCCCTGATGTCAGTGTTGTGTGGACAGCCGGTCCTCAGCAGCCCCAACTTCAAGAAAACCTTTATCGTGCAAACAGATGCCTCAGAGGTAGGCCTAGGTGCAGTACTGTCGCAAGAGGTGAACGGGGATGAGCATCCAGTCACCTACTTGAGCAGGAAACTGACCCCGGCAGAGAAAAACTATAGCGTAGTGGAGAAGGAGTGATTGGCGTCCTTTAAGTGGGCCTTGGAGTCCTTACGCTACTATTTGCTCTGGCATCAATTTCATTTAGTAACAGACCATTCACCCCTCGTCTGGATGAGAAACGCAAAAGAGAGGAATGCTCGGGTCACCAGATGGTTCCTGGTCCTATAAAACTTCAGTTTCTCAGTAGAACATATCGGGCAGGGTAGTCACAGGGAAATGAGGGATGCCCTGTCACAGGCCCCCTGTATTGTGACAAATGTTCAACCTCACAAGTTTGAACAGGGGGTGTATGTGAGGCAGTGACTGGTGTTATATGCGAGGGTCTCTATGAGTCCCCCCAGGATGCGCACAGATGCGTACTGAGGTGGCGGGAGTGCATTGCAGTGACAGGTATAGCTATGATTGCAATGAAAAATAAAAGTAAGTTGGTCTTGGGCAAGCTATTTGTCCAGGGCAGATTTAAGAAAACCTGTCATGGGCTTTTATTTTTGAAGCAGACTACAGGATGGTAGTGGGGCGGTCCATTTCTTTCCTGGCCAGGTCTTCCATGTGGCTGATGGCCACAGGTTCCTTGTAAAAACCCTGCAGCAGAGAGTTGGGTTTGCAAGCGTGCAGACCAGTAAGCTCTGCAGAGCACCAACCCCACTACACAACACTTCTAATTCTGTTAGTCCCAAAGGTCGGATCCCAACTTATCACTATTGAGATATGCCATCAATTTATATTTCTGGGAAACCAGTCCATAGACCATCAATTTGCAATCAGTAGGGGATCGCTGCAACATCTGCGATCTTTATCCAGGTAAAGCTGCATGTTAATACATATGGCTGCGAGCCTTATTTCTGCTGTAGTTTCATCACACTATGTCACATGCAAATTTAATAAATTCATTGTGGAAGAAAAATGCATGAGCTTGCAATTATCACAACACTTTACGCATGGACACATAATAGACCCGTATTACTTAATACAACCCAATAAGAATTTGTAGTAAGCAGTATTGCTCTGATATCTTATCTAATTGCATTAGCAATTTTAATTGTGCATAATTTATCTATGTCACGCCTAAGCCTTAAAGGAATACTTTCTGTAAATGGAAGAATATTTCTTTAAAGGGACAGGGAACCCAATCGTGTGATTGGATGTTTGTCAGCTCTGTTTATCAGGAAAGAATCACTCAGCACTTGCACAGGTGAACATGGAACAATGGTGAATAAATAATACATGGATGATGAAGCATCGCCTTCCTGCGAGGATTGGATTTCCTCTTCATATATTTTTCAAGGTGGCAGATAATGATCTTCTCGTCATCCAATGGAACAGTAGGAAACCAAGATATCTCACCTCTCTGAATAAGCTTTCTAGGACTTCTCCGGAAATGAAAGATAAAAGTAGTTCAACACAGCGATCCAGCCTTTCTGACATACACTATGGGATATTGTCAGTCAAACAAGGGGCGAACCCATCTCGTATATGAAGTCATAGTATCCTGAATCTGCCTCCTCCCATCTACAGTGCCTTGCGAAAGTATTTGGTCCCCTGGAACTTTTCAACCTTTTCCCACATATCATGCTTCAAACAAAGATACCAAATGTAAATTTTTGGTGAAGAATCAACAACGCAAAAACAGCAATTCTAGATATCTATTTGGAATAATCCAACAAAATCCCACCAGTATTATAGGAACACAGCTATAGTAGGAATTAAAACATAACCTTTATTGTTAAAGGAGATAAAACACCAAAAAAACACAAAAAAACAAAAAATCACCTCAAACAGGTACCACATGATACAGCCTGTATGGTAATGTGTCAATAGATGGCACTGACAGATTGTAATTGGAACATTAGTTCTACATGTAAAATGCACTGTCCCAAAATTTAAGATACCTCTAATCAATGATAAAAGCGCCAAAGTGCAAAATTAAGTCAGGTAATCTTATTGTATAAATATCAGCAAGTATCAAAAGATCAATACTAGGCAGGCGGGATGAAAACAATATAAGATGAAAATCATAAAGATTAAAACAGGAATGATCTCACCAATTGCCATAGACCAGGTAAGTGATGCCCATAATTCGCTGGAGCGGAGAGTTCCATGGATCAGCGAAGTCGGGAGACAATACCCTGTCAGTCCCTGAAGGGCTATCAACAAACCTACGTCCCAAGCTCCCGCCCTTACAAGGGCAGTCCACAGCTACCCCTGAGCAAATTCATGCCCTGCACTCTCCCTATTAAAGTGTCCCGACGCGTTTCCTTGCAGGCCTAATCATCAGGGGACTTGCCTGCCTGGGAGATTAAAGTGCACGAGTGCTATACATAAGGACAAAAGGACCTGCCACCCTCCTTGCTATATTGGAGAGACACTTTAATAGGGAGATTTTCATCTTATATTGTTTTCATCCCGCCTGCCTAGTATTGATCTTTTGATACTTGCTGATATTTATACAATAAGATTACCTGACTTAATTTTGCACTTTGGCGCTTTTATCATTGATTAGAGGTATCTTAAATTTTGGGACAGTGCATTTTACATGTAGAACTAATGTTCCAATTACAATCTATCAGTGCCATCTATTGACACATTACCATACAGGCTGTATCATTTGGTACCTGTTTGAGGTGATTTTTTGTTTTTTTGTGTTTTTTTGGTGTTTTATCTCCTTTAACAATAAAGGTTATGTTTTAATTCCTGAAGAATCAACAACAAGTGGAACACAATTGTGAAGTTGAACAAAATGTATTGGTTATTTTACATTTTTGTGGAAATTCAAAAACTGAACAGTGGGGTGTGCAATATTATTCGGCCCCTTTAACTTAATACTTTGTTGCGCCTCCTTTTGCTGCGATTACAAGTCGCTTGGGGTATGTCTCTATCAGTTTTGTACATCGAGAGACTGAAATTCTTGCCCATTCTTCCTCGGCAAACAGCTCGAGCTCAGTGAGGTTTGATGGAGGTCGTTTGTGAACAGCAGTTTTCAGCTCTTTCCACAGATTCTCGATTGGATTGAGGTCAGGACTTTGACTTGGCCATTCCAACACCTGGATACGTTTATTTGTAAACCATTCCATTGTAGATTTTGCTTTATGTTTGGGATCATTGTCTTATTAGAAGACAAATCTCCGTCCCAGTCACAGGTCTTTTGCAGACTCCAACAGGTTTTCTTCAAGAATGGTCCTGTATTTGGCTCCATCCATCTTCCCATCAATTTTAGCTATCTTCCCTGTCCCGGCTGAAGAAAAGCATGCTCAAACCATGATGCTGCCACCACCATGTTTGACAGTGGGGATGGTGTGTTCAGGGTGATGAGCTGTGTTGCCTTTACGCCAAACATATCGTTTGGCATTATTGCCAAAAAGTTCAATCTTGGTTTCATCTGACCAGAGCACCTTCTTCCACATGTTTGGTGTGTCTCCCAGGTGGCTAGATGCAAACTTTAATCAACACTTTTTATGGATATCTTTGAGAAATGGCTTTCTTCTTGCCACTCTTCCATAAAGGCCAGATTTGTGCAGTGTACGACTGATTGTTGTCCTATGGACAGACTGTCCCACCTCAGCTGTATATCTCTGCAGTTCCTCCAAAGTGATCATGGGCCTCTTGGCTGCATCTCTGATCAGTCTTCTCCTTGTTTGAGATGAAAGTTTAGAGGGACGGCCGGGTCTTGGTAGATTTGCAGTGGTATGATACTCCTTCCATTTCAATATGATCGCTTGCACAGTGCTCCTTTGGATGGTTAAAGTTTTGGAAATCATTTTGTATCCAAATCCGGCTTTAAACTTCTCCACAACAGTATCACGGACCTGCCTGTTGTGTTTCTTGGTCTTCATTATGCTCCCTGTGCTTCACACAGAACCCTGAGACTATCACAGAGCAGGTGCATTTATACGGAGACTTGATGACACACAGGTGGATTATATTTATCATCATTAGGCATTTAGGACAACATTGGATCATTCAGAGATCCACAATGAACTTCTGGAGTGAGTTTGCTGCACAGAAAGTAAAGGGGCTGAATAATATTGCACGCCCCACTTTTCAGTTTTTGAATTTCCACAAAAATGTAAAATAACCAATAAATTTCGTTCAACTTCACAATTGTGTTCCTCTTGTTGTTGATTTACATATGGTATCTTTATGTTTGAAGCATGATATGTGGGAAAAGGTGGAATAGTTCCAGGGGGAGGAATACTTTCGCAAGGCACTGTATCTATCATTACCTATCTAATATCTATCCATCCCATATCTATCTATCTATCTAATATCTGTCTATCTGTTCCATATAGAATCATAGAATGTTAGAGTTGGAAGGGACCTCCAGAGTCATCATGTTCAACACCCTGCTCAATGCAGGATTCACTAAACCATCTCAGACAGATGTCTGTCCAGCCTCTGAAGACTTCCATTGAAGGAGAACTCACCACCTCTCGTGGCCGCCTGTTCCACTCATTGAGCACCCTCACTATCCAGAAGTTTTTTCTAATATCTAATCTGTATCTTCTCCCTTTCAGTTTCATTCCATTGCTTCTCATGTTTCCAGGTGCAAATGAGAATAATGATAATGTATCTACACCAGGGGTCTCAAACTGCATTCCTCGAGAGCCACAAACCATACGCGTTTTAAAGATTTCCTTAGCATTGAACAAGGTGCTGTAATCATTATGTGTGTAGGTGATTAAATTATCACCTGTGCAGTACAAGGAAATCCTGAAAACATGACCTGTTTGCAGCCCTTGAGGAATGCAGTTTGAGACCTCTGCTCTACACTGTGATATCGCTTCAGATATTTGTAGACAGCTATAAGTCCCCTCTTAGTCTTCTTTTTTGTAAGCTAAACATTCCCAGATCCTTTAACCATTCCTCGTAGTACATACTTTGATAACTGTTCACTGTTCTGGTAGCTCTTCTCTGAACTTGTACCAGTTTTTCAATGTCTTTTTTAAAATGTGGTCCCCAGAACTGGACACAGTATTCCAGATGAGACCTGACCAACGAGGAGTAGAGGGGGATAATTACTTCACGTTATCTAGACTCTAGGCTTCTCTTAATACATCCTAGAACTGTGTTTGCCTTTTTTGCTGCTGCATCACACTGTTGACTCATTGTCACACTGGGTGAGGGAGCAGCTAGGTTCACAGCAATGGGAAGAGGGTGGGGAAGCTCGAACACTAGGAAAGGGGGGAGGGGGGAATGGAGACCCCTAGGCAGATCTGACAAGACCCTAACTCCCTTAACGTCCCTAAATAGGTTCTGTACCTATCGCCGAGCAGAAGCCTAATCCCTGACTGCCCCTAGAGATAGGCCCTGGATAGGGGGTGGGCAGGGTGCGCTCTTGTCAGCCCCCACTACAACAAAAGATAAAACGGGTAAACAAACAGGGGTATACACTTTGCTTGAGAAGACACAAGAGAGATCACTCCAACAATCCTCCAAGAGAACTCCAAGAAGTCACTAGTCGACTACTAGCACTTCCAACCTGGACAGAGGAAAATAGAGCTTTCACCAGTGCCTTACTGAAGAGACTAAAGGTATTTAAATATCCAGCAAGGGTGTGTCAATCAGCAACAGAAGGTGGAGGTCTCTGCTAGGTCCTAGAGGGAGGGGGATATCACTGCACAACAGAGATGCAAAGATCAAGAAGTTGCTTGCAGAGCCAAGCGCAATGACCTTCTACAGCTGGATCCAGAATGATTGTCTGTCACACCTGACACACACGTGACACTCATGTGCAGTCTGTGATCTATTCGTATACCCAACTCTTTTTCACATGTGCTGTTTCTTAGTTCTTTTCCTCCCATTCTGTAGATGTAATTTTCATTTTTTCTTGCCCAGGTATAGAATCTAGTCTATCTATCCATAAAATATCTATATCATATATATCTATCATTTATCCATATAGAGTTTAACAGATCCACACTGCCGTGAAAATAATGAATATGAGGATGAGATTGGTGAAGCTAAGAGCATATATTTTTCTAATCCAATGCTGAGAATCAGAATATGACGTACTCAGTGGGTGTGTGTGTGGCATAATAATATATAAATCAGAGAACAAATCAGGGAACACACATACGTTCACACGAATGTGTGAGATTACAAGCGATTACGTTGTGGCGCAGTACAGAGGAGGCACAGACGGTGCGGTGCCCGCAGGCTCAGGCAATTATACTTTTTTTTTTTTCTTTTAAGTCCATACAAGATAAAATTACCCAGGCATGGTGAATGCAGACAAAAGTCCTTATATTGCAAATCCCATGCCTGCTGCCAAAAACCTCCTGTCACCCCGGAGGTCCTGAAACTGAGCCATTTCTATCATCATACTCTATATAGGCATCAGGACGAGAGTAGTGCGAAGACAAGGAGTTATATAAACCTCAGTATAGAGATAGCGATCAGTATATAACCATCACAGGTTATAGATGAAGCACTACAACCCCCAACATGACCATAATGCAATTCTACGTCACTCTATTCATAGAACACTACTACTTCCAACATTCCATTACATGGATGATGAGTGTTTTAGTGCGGGGTATACAGCTGGCTGCCGTCTATATATAGAGGCGTCCTCCTCTGGATCGGGCGATGGGTTACTGACGGTGAAGGCTGGAGATTTTTAGTTAGGAGCAGCTGCCACTTATGGGTCATTTCCTTCAGGAAAGTTCAAAGCCAGGGAAATAGGATTTCCTTCCACTGGCAATAATGAACTGTCCGGTGTGATTTATACAATGATCAGCCAGCAGAAGCCACGGCCGCCCCTGGAGCTCATAGCTGCTTCCTTCACCATCACTGCAAAGAGTGTTCTCCATCCAATACCCATCCCGTGTATCCTTAAAATGCATGTCCATCCCAGAACCTAAAATAAAGCCATGTTGTGCTGATTGATCTCTTAATATATCTAGTATAGAAAACCGACTAGAATATTGAAAGGATATATTAAATTGAAAAACCAGAAAAAGCGTACTATCCTTAAAACGATATTTTATTATTAAATTGTCTAAAATCCCAATAAATAAGACTCAAATGTATGCAATCAACATCAGCCAACTGGGTTGGGTAAGCTAGAAAAATAGGGAGAAAATAGCAGATATGCCTGACACAGTCCCTGTAGGTGGCCCTAAAGTGTCTTAAACCTACCTACCAGCGGAGGTTGGCACCCTAGATTTCGATATGGCGCCCCCGCTCACCGTCGACTGTCCCTTCTCACCCTAGTAGGGTCCTACTTGCTACCCACACCCAGGTACCCACAGACATACACACACAAATTGACCAATAGGTCACACTAACCAAAAAACGTGAAAAAGTGAAAAAAGAAAAAAGTGAACGAAAAATTCTAAAAACACTGCAGACATAGCTGCATAAATGCACTAAATAGCATGTAACCCACAGTTACCTCAAAAAATATTTGAAAAAATATATAAATAGTGCAGAGCTATGGGGTACAGCAGGGCACAGTTGGAGTGTGCTCAGTTAGATATTCGGAGGTCATGAGTAGTGAAGCCTCTAATAGATGTAACAATAGGTCACTGTCTTTGTTAGTGATTGATGACCCAAAAATCATAGACAGACCAATAAAGCTAATGTACAGAGTGGATCCCTAGGCAAGATAGCACCCCTCCGAAAAGGTTAGCAGATATATGAGTACACTCAATGGATGTAAGTATGTTGTTGGGTGATATAGATATTACACCCTAAATTGTCCAAAAATAAACAGAACAAAATATTCAACAAAAACCAAAAAACAAAATAAACCCAAATGAAAAAATTATCTGCCTTATAGGGTATCACATATAGTATTTCTTATTTAGTTTGAGGGCTAATGCACATCAGTATACAGAAACGACTGAGAACCATCCCTCATTACTCTCTCTATATTAGATGATCTGGTAAACTTTTATTGCTATGAGTAGCATATTAGTCTGCACTCTAGATGCCATCCGAGTTCCGCATCTTATACCATAGAAAAAATCAGCAAAAATATTAAACAAAATCAGAAAAAAAAAAAAGAAAGAAACACAAAACAAATTGGTATCACATATAGTGTCTCTCAATTGCGTTAAATTAGTGCATCTACAAGCCCAAAATATCTGAGGCCAATCCCTTATAGGATATCACATATAGTATTTCTCATTTGGTTTAAGGGCTAATGCACATCAGAGTACAGAAACAGCTAAGAGCCATCCCTCATTACCCTCTCTATAATGGATAATCTGATACACTTTTGTTGCTGTCAGTAGCACATTAGTCTGCACTCTAGATGCCATACGAGTTCCGCATCTCATACCAAAGAAAAAATTAGCAAAATATTAAACAAAAATCAGAAGAAAGAAAGAAACACAAAATAAATTGGTATCACATAAAGTGTCTCTCAATAGCATTAGATTAGTGCATCTATAAGCCCAAAATGTCTGAGGCCAATCCCTCATTGCTGTCCTATAAGCAAGTACTAAACTTGGTCTGTCTTGACAGAGAAACATAAAGAAAAAAACTTATCTGAGTAGGTGACATATTCAGTCCCATCTCGCCATCCCTACGCGTTTCACCCCTTCCCAGTTTAGGGGCTCATCAGGGGATAAATTCGGGTACAGCAACAATGGCTTCAGAAGTCTAGCAGCAATGGCTACACACGTCAATTGGTCAATTTGTGTGTGTATGTCTGTGGGTACCTGGGTGTGGGTAGCAAGTAGGACCCTACTAGGGTAAGAAGGGACAGTCGACGGTGAGCGGGGGCGCCATATCGAAATCTAGGGTGCCAACCTCTGCTGGTAGGTAGGTTTAAGACACTTTAGGGCCACCTACAGGGACTGTGTCAGGCATATCTGCTATTTTCTCCCTATTTTTCTAGCTTACCCAACCCAGTTGGCTGATGTTGATTGCATACATTTGAGTCTTATTTATTGGGATTTTAGACAATTTAATAATAAAATATCGTTTTAAGGATAGTACGCTTTTTCTGGTTTTTCTCTTAATATATCCCAAATTCTGGCCAGCGTTTTGATTTTCTGAAACAGAGATCCAAATCCCAGCAAAATGATAAAATTCTCATTCTGTGAAGCCAACACTAGAGGGAGCAGAGGAGCTGACTGCGTACTGATCAGACACTGAACTCTGCGCTCCTGAGCTCCCCCTAGTGGTGACTGCAGAACTTCATGGTAAATTAATAATAATAATTTTATTTATATAGCGCCAACATATTCCGCAGCGCTTTACAACTTATAGAGGGGACTTGGTAAATTTCAAATCTACTTAAAAATTTGAGTAACTATGTCACTTACAGTGTTTTCTTCTACATTCACATCCAAAGCTGCATCTACAAAGTTATTATTTTCTTTTATCTTTGATTTGCTGTGCCATTCTCTGCCTCCTCAGGCCCTGTATTAGTTTAACACAATGAATCATCTTTGGTGATGAAGATCTTTGGTGATGGCACCATCTATAGGCATACAATGAGTTAATCTGTTATCTTTTCCTATCAGTGATAGTACTGTGTTTCTTTTACTTTAGCTTTCCCTGGAGTCCAAACAAACTAAAACAGGAGCAGTCCTCGAGAGCCGCCGAAGCATATTGGAATCCATAAAACCACTCTATATGAATTCTCACACTCACTGGGGAAGGAACGGCGCACCTCCGATACCGTCTACTAGGGAGAATCCATTATCTGCTAAGAAAATGAAGAGCAATCGATGAGCAGCAACACACAGAGAGGAGAAACTATGTGGGAGCAGAAATGAAGGCATTATACATCATCTGACGGACAGATATATAAGCATCTACCGCTACTATAGTATTTATATTCTTGTACATAGGGGCAGTATTATAGTAGTTATATTCTTATACATAGGGGCAGTATTATAGTAATTATATTCTTGTACATAGGGGCAGTATTATAGTAGTTATATTCTTGTACATAGGAGCAGTATTATAGTAGTTATATTCTTGTACATAGTGGCAGTATTATAGTAGTTATATTCTTGTACATAGGGGCAGTATTATAGTAGTTATATTCTTGTACATATGGGGCAGTATTATAGTAGTTATATTCTTGTACATAGGAGCAGTATTATAGTAGTTATATTCTTGTACATAGGAGCAGTATTATAGTAGCTATATTCTTGTACATAGGAGCAGTATTATAGTAGTTATATTCTTGTACATAGCAGCAGTATTATAGTAGTTATATTCTTGTACATAGGGGCAGTATTATAGTAGTTATATTCTTGTACATAGGGGCAGTATTATAGTAGTTATATTCCTGTACATAGGAGCAGTATTATAGTAGTTATATTCTTGTACATAGGAGCAGTATTATAGTAGTTATATTCTTGTACATAGGAGCAGTATTATAGTAGTTATATTCTTGTACATAGGGGGCAGTATTATAGTAGTTATATTCTTGTTCATAGGAGCAGTATTATAGTAGATATATTCTTGTACATAGGGGCAGTATTATAGTAGTTATATTCTTGTACATAGGAGCAGTATTATAGTAGTTATATTCTTGTACATAGGGGGCAGTATTATAGTAGTTATATTCTTGTTCATAGGAGCAGTATTATAGTAGTTATATTCTTGTACATAGGGGCAGTATTATAGTAGTTATATTCATAAACATAGGGGCAGTATTATAGTAGTTATATTCTTGTACATAGGAGCAGTATTATAGTAGTTATATTCATAAACATAGGAGCAGTATTATAGTAGCTATATTCTTGTACATAGGAGCAGTATTATAGTAGTTATATTCTTGTACATAGCAGCAGTATTATAGTAGTTATATTCTTGTACATAGGGGCAGTATTATAGTAGTTATATTCTTGTACATAGGGGCAGTATTATAGTAGTTATATTCCTGTACATAGGAGCAGTATTATAGTAGTTATATTCTTGTACATAGGAGCAGTATTATAGTAGTTATATTCTTGTACATAGGAGCAGTATTATAGTAGTTATATTCTTGTACATAGGGGCAGTATTATAGTAGTTATATTCATAAACATAGGGGCAGTATTATAGTAGTTATATTCTTGTACATAGGAGCAGTATTATAGTAGTTATATTCATAAACATAGGGGCAGTATTATAGTGGTTATATTCTTGTACATAGGGAGCAGTATTATAGTAGTTATATTCTTGTTCATAGGAGCAGTATTATCTATATATATAATTGTCTAAGGGTTTTTCCGTCTGTCTGTCTGTCTGTCTGTCCTGGAAATCCCGCGTCTCTGATTGGTCGAGGCCGCCAGGCCTCGACCAATCACCGACGGGCACAGCATGGCGACGATGATGTCATAATGGAAATCCCGCGTCTCTGATTGGTCGAGGCCGCCAGGCCTCGACCAATCAGCGACGGGCACAGTATCGACGTAGATGTCATAATGGTTGCCATGGCGACGATGATGTCACAAAGGTTGCCTCGACCAATCAGCGATGGGCACAGTCTACCGCGAATTCTGGAATCATCATTGCCAATATACTACAGGGACATGCATATTCTAGAATACCCGATGCATTAGAATCGGGCCACAGTCTAGTAGTAGTTATATTCTTGTACATAGGGGCAGTATTATAGTAGTTATATTCATAAACATAGGGGCAGTATTATAGTAGTTATATTCTTGTACATAAGAGCAGTATTATAGTAGTTATATTCATAAACATAGGGGCAGTATTATAGTAGTTATATTCCTGTACATAGGAGCAGTATTATAGTAGCTATATTCTTGTACATAGGGGGTAGTATTATAGTAGTTATATTCTTGTACATAGGAGCAGTATTATAGTAGCTATATTCTTATATATAGGGGGCAGTATTATAGTAGTTATATTCTTGTACATAGGAGCAGTATTATAGTAGTTATATTCTTGTACATAGGAGCAGTATTATAGTAGTTATATTCTTGTACATAGGGGCAGTATTATAGTAGTTATATTCCTGTACATAGGAGCAGTATTATAGTAGTTATATTCTTGTACATAGGGGGCAGTATTATAGTATTTATATTCTTGTACATAGGGGGCAGTATTATAGTAGTTATATTCTTGTACATAGGAGCAGTATTATAGTAGTTATATTCTTGTTCATAGGAGCAGTATTATAGTAGTTATATTCTTGTACATAGGGGGCAGTATTATAGTAGTTATATTCTTGTACATAGGAGCAGTATTATAGTAGTTATATTCTTGTTCATAGGAGCAGTATTATAGTAGTTATATTCTTGTACATAGGGGCAGTATTATAGTAGTTATATTCCTGTACATAGGAGCAGTATTATAGTAGCTATATTCTTGTACATAGGGGCAGTATTATAGTAGTTATATTCTTGTACATAGGAGCAGTATTATAGTAGTTATATTCTTGTACATAGGGGGCAGTATTATAGTAGTTATATTCTTGTACATAGGGGCAGTATTATAGTAGTTATATTCTTGTACATAGGAGCAGTATTATAGTAGTTATATTCTTGTTCATAGGAGCAGTATTATAGTAGTTATATTCTTGTACATAGGGGGCAGTATTATAGTAGTTATATTCTTGTACATAGGAGCAGTATTATAGTAGTTATATTCTTGTTCATAGGAGCAGTATTATAGTAGTTATATTCTTGTACATAGGGGCAGTATTATAGTAGTTATATTCCTGTACATAGGAGCAGTATTATAGTAGCTATATTCTTGTACATAGGGGCAGTATTATAGTAGTTATATTCTTGTACATAGGAGCAGTATTATAGTAGTTATATTCTTGTACATAGGGGGCAGTATTATAGTAGTTATATTCTTGTACATAGGAGCAGTATTATAGCCCCTTCCTGACATCAGACGTACTATCCCGTCGAGGTGGGGTGGGCCCGTATGACCGCCGACGGGATAGTACGTCATCATCGATCAGCGGCGCTCACGGGGGGAGCGCGGCCGAGTGTCAGCTGCATATCGCAGCTGACATCCGGCACTATGTGCCAGGAGCGGTCACGGACCGCCCCCGGCACATTAACCCCCGGCACACCGCGATCAAACATGATCGCAGTGTACCGGCGGTATAGGGAAGCATCGCGCAGGGAGGGGGCTCCCTGCGGGCTTCCCTGAGACCCCCGGAGCAACGCGATGTGATCGCGTTGCTCTGAGGGTCTCCTACCTCCCTCCTCGCCGCAGGTCCCGGATCCAAGATGGCCGCGGCATCCGGGTCCTGCAGGGAGGGAGGTGGCTTACCGAGTGTCTGCTCAGGGCAGACGCTTGGTAAGCCTGCAGCCCTGCACAGCAGATCGTCGATCTGGCAGAGTGCTGTGCACACTGCCAGATCAATGATCTGTGATGTCCCCCCCTGGGACAAAGTAAAAAAGTGAAAAAAAATTTTTTCCACATGTGTAAAAAAAAAAAATAAAAATTCCTAAATAAATAATAATGAAAAAAAATATATTATTCCCATAAATACATTTCTTTATCTAAATAAAAAAAACAAAACAATAAAAGTACACATATTTAGTATCGCCGCGTCCGTAACGACCCAACCTATAAAACTGCCCCACTAGTTAACCCCTTCAGTAAACACCGTAAGAAAAAAAAAAAAAAAACGAGGCAAAAAACAACGCTTTATTACCATACCGCCGAACAAAAAGTGGAATAACACACGATCAAAAAGACTGATATAAATAACCATGGTACCGCTGAAAACGTCATCTTGTCCCGCAAAAAACAAGCCGCCATACAGCATCATCAGCAAAAAAATAAAAAAGTTATAGTCCTGAGAATAAAGCGATACCAAAATAATTATTTTTTCTATATTTTAGTTTTTATCGTATAAAAGCGCCAAAACATAAAAAAATGATATAAATGAGATATCGCTGTAATCGTACTGACCCGACGAATAAAACTGCTTTATCAATTTTACCAAACGCGGAACGGTATAAACGCCTCTCCCAAAAGAAATTCATGAATAGCAGGTTTTTGGTCATTCTGCCTCACAAAAATCGGAATAAAAAGCGATCAAAAATGGTCACGTGTCCGAAAATGTTACCAATAAAAACGTCAACTCGTCCCGCAAAAAACAAGACCTCACATGACTCTGTGGAGCAAAATGTGGAAAAATTATAGGTCTCAAAATGTGGAGACGCAAAAACTTTTTTGCTATAAAAAGCGTCGCTGGTTTCACACTTGCGTTTTTGTCTGCAGCGTTTTTTGCACAAAAAAACACATGCGTTTTTTCCCTATATTTGACATTGAAAACGCATGCGTTTTTTTTGTACGCGTTTGGTCGCGTTTTCAAACGCATGCGGTTTTTTTCTGCATGCGTTCATTTTCAGAAATACAACCTGCAGTATTTTCTTGCGTTTTTAAGCACATGCGTTTGTTTGCGTTAAAAACGCATGCATTTTTATCGAAAAAAAACAGAAAACACACTGAAAAGCCACCCACCACCATCAAGGTGATAAAGGGATCCAAACCCTAACCCTACCCCTAAACTCATCCCTAACCGTTTAATGAACATTTTCTGACAGTCATAGTGCCACGTATTTCAGTGCCACGTATTTCAGTGCCACGTATCACGTATTTCAGTGCCACGTGTTTCAGTGCCACGTATTTCAGTGCCACGTATCACGTATTTCAGTGCCACATATTTTAGTGCCACGTATTTCAGTGCCACGTATTTCAGTGCCACGTATTTCAGTGCCACGTGTTTCAGTGCCACGTATTTAAGTGCCACGTATCACATATTTCAGTGCCACGTGTTTCAGTGCCACGTATTTCAGTGCCACGTATTTCAGTGCCACGTATTTCAGTGCCACGTATTTCAGTGCCACGTATTTAAGTGCCACGTATTTAGGTGCCACGTATTTCAGTGCCACGTATTTCAGTGCCACGTATTTCAGTGCCACGTATTTCAGTGCCACGTATCACGTATTTCAGTGCCACGTATCACGTATTTCAGTGCCACATATTTTAGTACCACGTATTTCAGTGCCACGTGTTTCAGTGCCACGTATTTAAGTGCCACGTATCACATATTTCAGTGCCACGTATTTAAGTGCCACGTATTTAAGTGCCACGTATTTCAGTGCCACGTATTTCAGTGCCACGTATTTCAGTGCCACGTATTTAAGTGCCACGTATTTCAGTGCCACGTATTTCAGTGCCACGTATTTCAGTGCCACGTATTTCAGTGCCACGTATCACGTAGTGCCACGTGTTTCAGTGCCACGTATTTAAGTGCCACGTATCACGTATTTCAGTGCCACGTATTTCAGTGCCACGTATTTCAGTGCCACGTATTTCAGTGCCACGTATTTTAGTGACACGTATTTCAGTCACGTTTAGGGTTAGGGGTAGGGTTAGGGCTAGGGTTGCAGGTAAAGTTAGGGTTAGGGTTTGGATTACATTTACGTTTGGATTAGGGTTGGGATTAGAATTATGGGTGTGTCAGGGCTAGGGGTGTGGTTAGGGTTACCGTTGGGATTAGGGTTAGGGGTGTGTTTGGGTTAGGGTTTCAGGTAGAATTGGGGAGTTTCCACTGTCCAGGCACATCAGGGGCTCTCCAAGCGCGACATGGCGTCCAATCTCAATTCCAGCCAATTCTGCGTTGAAAAAGTAAAACAGTGCTCCTTCCCTTCCGAGCTCTCCCGTGCGCCCAAAAAGGGGTTTACCCCAACATATGTGTTATCAGCGTACTCGGGACAAATTGAACAACAACTTCTGGGGTCCAAGTTCTCTTGTTATCCTTAGGAAAATAAAAATTTGGGGGGCTAAAAATCATTTTTGTGGGAAAAAAAAGATGTTTTATTTTCACGGCTCTGCGTTATAGACTGTAGTGAAACACTTGGGGGTTCAAAGTTCTCACAACACATCTAGATAAGTTCCTTGGGAGGTCTAGTTTCCAATATGGGGTCACTTGTGGGGGGTTTGTACTGTTTGGGTACATCAGGGGCTCTGCAAATGCAACGTGACGCCTGCAGACCAATCCATTTAAGGCTGCATTCCAAATGGCGCTCCTTCCCTTCCGAGCTCTGTCATGCACCCAAACAGTGGTTCCCCCCCACATATGGGGTATCAGCGTACTCAGGACAAATTGGACAACAACTTTTGGGGTCTAATTTATCCTGTTACCCTTGTAAAAATACAAAACTGGGGGCTAAAAAATCATTTTTGTGAAAAAAAAAAAAGAATTTTTATTTTCACGGCTTTGCGCTATAAACTTTAGTGAAACACTTGGGGGTTCAAAGTTCTCAAAACACATCTAGATAAGTTCCTTGGGAGGTCTAGTTTCCAATATGGGGTCACTTGTGGGGGGTTTGTACTGTTTGGGTACATCAGGGGCTCTGCAAATGCAACGTGACGGCTGCTGACCAATCCATTTAAGTCTGCATTCCAAATGGCGCTCCTTCCCTTCCGAGCTCTGTCATGCGCCCAAACAGTGGTTCCCCCCCACATATGGGGTATCAGCGTACTCAGGACAAATTGGAAAACAAATTTTGGGGTCCAATTTATTCTGTTACCCTTGTAAAAATACAAAGCTGGGTGCTAAAAAATCATTTTTGAGAAAAAAAATAAAAATTATTTTCACGGCTCTGCGTTATAATCTGTAGTGAAACACTTGGGGGTTCAAAGCTCTCAAAACACATCTAGATAAGATCCTTAGGGGGTCTACTTTCCAAAATGGTGTCACTTGTAGGGAGTTTCAATGTTTAGGCACATCAGGGGCTCTCCAAACGCAACATGGCGTCCCATCTCAATTCCAGTCAATTTTGCATTGAAAAGTCAAATGGCGCTCCATCCCTTCCAAGCTCTGCCATGCGCCCAAACAATGGTTTACACCCACATATGGGGTATCATCGTACTCAGGACAAATTGCACAACATTTTTTGGGGTCCAATTTCTTCTCTTACCCTTGGGAAAATAAAAAATTGGGGGCAAAAAGATCATTTTTGTGAAAAAATATGATTTTTTATTTTTACGGCTCTGCATTATAAACTTCTGTGAAGCACTTGGTGGGTCAAAGTGCTCACCACACATCTAGATAAGTTCCTTAGGGGGTCTACTTTCCAAAATGGTGTCACTTGTAGGGAGTTTCAATGTTTAGGCACATCAGGGGCTCTCCAAACGCAACATGGCGTCCCATCTCAATTCCAGTCAATTTTGCATTGAAAAGTCAAATGGCGCTCCTTCCCTTCCAAGCTCTGCCATGCGCCCAAACAATGGTTTACACCCACATATGGGGTATCATCGTACTCAGGACAAATTGCACAACATTTTTTGGGGTCCAATTTCTTCTCTTACCCTTGGGAAAATAAAAAATTGGGGGCGAAAAGATCATTTTTGTGAAAAAATATGATTTTTTATTTTTACGGCTCTGCATTATAAACTTCTGTGAAGCACTTGGTGGGTCAAAGTGCTCACCACACATCAAGATAAGTTCCTTAGGGGGTCTACTTTCCAAAATGGTGTCACTTGTAGGGGGTTTCAGTGTTTAGGCACATCAGGGGCTCTCCAAACGCAACATGGCGTCCCATCTCAATTCCAGTCAATTTTGCATTGAAAAGTCAAATGGCGCTCCTTCCCTTCCAAGCTCTGCCATGCGCCCAAACAATGGTTTACACCCACATATGGGGTATCATCGTACTCAGGACAAATTGCACAACATTTTTTGGGGTCCAATTTCTTCTCTTACCCTTGGGAAAATAAAAAATTGGGGGCGAAAAGATCATTTTTGTGAAAAAATATGATTTTTTATTTTTACGGCTCTGCATTATAAACTTCTGTGAAGCACTTGGTGGGTCAAAGTGCTCACCACACATCAAGATAAGTTCCTTAGGGGGTCTACTTTCCAAAATGGTGTCACTTTTAGGGGGTTTCAGTGTTTAGGCACATCAGGGGCTCTCCAAACGCAACATGGCGTCCCATCTCAATTCCAGTCAATTTTGCATTGAAAAGTCAAATGGCGCTCCTTCCCTTCCAAGCTCTGCCATGCGCCCAAACAATGGTTTACACCCACATATGGGGTATCATCGTACTCAGGACAAATTGCACAACATTTTTTGGGGTCCAATTTCTTCTCTTACCCTTGGGAAAATAAAAAATTGGGGGCGAAAAGATCATTTTTGTGAAAAAATATGATTTTTTATTTTTACGGCTCTGCATTATAAACTTCTGTGAAGCACTTGGTGGGTCAAAGTGCTCACCACACATCAAGATAAGTTCCTTAGGGGGTCTACTTTCCAAAATGGTGTCACTTGTAGGGGGTTTCAGTGTTTAGGCACATCAGGGGCTCTCCAAACGCAACATGGCGTCCCATCTCAATTCCAGTCAATTTTGCATTGAAAAGTCAAATGGCGCTCCTTTCCTTCCGAGCTCTGCCATACGCCCAAACAGTGGTTTACCCCCACATATGGGGTATCAGCGTACTCAGGACAAATTGTACAACAACTTTGGGGGTCCATTTTCTCCTGTTACCCTTGGTAAAATAAAACAAATTGGAGCTGAAATAAATTTTGTGTGAAAAAAAGTTAAATGTTCATTTTTATTTAAACATTCCAAAAATTCCTGTGAAACACCTGAAGGGTTAATAAACTTCTTGAATGTGGTTTTGAGCACCTTGAGGGGTGCAGTTTTTAGAATGGTGTCACACTTGAGTATTTTCTATCATATAGACCCCTCAAAATGACTTCAAATGAGATGTGGTCCCTAAAAAAAAATGGTGTTGTAAAAATGAGAAATTGCTGGTCAACTTTTAACCCTTATAACTCCGTCACAAAAAAAAATTTTGGTTCCAAAATTGTACTGATGTAAAGTAGACATGTGGGAAATGTTACTTATTAAGTATTTTGCGTGACATATGTCTGTGATTTAAGGGCATAAAAATTCAAAGTTGGAAAATTGCAAAATTTTCAAAATTTTCGCCAAATTTCCATTTTTTTCACAAATAAACGCAAGTTATATCGAATAAATTTTACCACTAACATGAAGTACAATATGTCACGAGAAAACAATGTCAGAATCGCCAAGATCCGTCAAAGCGTTCCAGAGTTATAGCCTCATAAAGGGACAGTGGTCAGAATTGTAAAAATTGGCCCGGTCATTAACGTGCAAACCACCCTTGGGGGTGAAGGGGATAGTAGTTATATTCTTGTTCATAGGAGCAGTATTATAGTAGTTATATTCTTGTACATAGGGGCAGTATTATAGTAGTTATATTCCTGTACATAGGAGCAGTATTATAGTAGCTATATTCTTGTACATAGGGGCAGTATTATAGTAGTTATATTCTTGTACATAGGGGCAGTATTATAGTATTTATATTCTTGTACATAGGGGCAGCATTATAGTAGTTATATTCCTGTACATAGGGGCAGTGTTATAGTAGTTATATTCTTGTACATAGGGGCAGTATTATAGTATTTATATTCTTGTACATAGGGGCAGTATTATAGTATTTATATTCTTGTACATAGGGGCAGTATTATAGTAGTTATATTCTTGTACATAGGGGCAGTATTATAGTAGCTATATTCTTGTACATAGGGGCAGTATTATAGTATTTATATTCTTGTACATAGGGGCAGTATTATAGTAGTTATATTCTTGTACATAGGAGCAGTATTATAGTAGCTATATTCTTATATATAGGGGGCAGTATTATAGTAGTTATATTCTTGTACATAGGAGCAGTATTATAGTAGTTATATTCTTGTACATAGGAGCAGTATTATAGTAGTTATATTCATAAACATAGGGGCAGTATTATAGTAGTTATATTCCTGTACATAGGAGCAGTATTATAGTAGCTATATTCTTATATATAGGGGGCAGTATTATAGTAGTTATATTCTTGTACATAGGAGCAGTATTATAGTAGTTATATTCTTGTACATAGGAGCAGTATTATAGTAGTTATATTCTTGTACATAGGGGCAGTATTATAGTAGTTATATTCATAAACATAGGGGCAGTATTATAGTAGTTATATTCTTGTACATAGGAGCAGTATTATAGTAGTTATATTCTTGTACATAGGAGCAGTATTATAGTAGTTATATTCTTGTACATAGGGGCAGTATTATAGTAGTTATATTCATAAACATAGGGGCAGTATTATAGTAGTTATATTCTTGTACATAGGAGCAGTATTATAGTAGTTATATTCTTGTACATAGGCGCAGTGTTCTAGTAGTTATATTCTTGTACATAAGGGCAGTATTATAGTAGTTATATTCTTGTACATAGGAGCAGTATTATAGTAGTTATATTCTTGTACATAGGAGCAGTATTATAGTAGTTATATTCTTGTACATAGGAGCAGTATTATAGTAGTTATATTCTTGTACATAAAGCAGTATTATAGTAGTTATATTCTTGTACATAGGGGGCAGTATTATAGTAGTTATATTCTTGTACATAGGAGCAGTATTATAGTAGTTATATTCTTGTACATAGTACAGTATTATAGTAGTTATATTCTTGTACTTAGGAGCAGTATTATAGTAGTTATATTCTTGTACATAGGAGCAGTATTATAGTAGTTATATTCTTGTACTTAGGAGCAGTATTATAGTAGTTATATTCTTGTATATAGGAGCAGTATTATAGTAGTTATATTCTTGTACATAGGAGCAGTATTATAGTAGTTATATTCTTGTACATAGGAGCAGTATTATAGTAGTTATATTCTTGTACTTAGGAGCAGTATTATAGTAGTTATATTCTTGTACTTAGGAGCAGTATTATAGTAGTTATATTCTTGTACATAGGAGCAGTATTATAGTAGTTATATTCTTGTACATAGTACAGTATTATAGTAGTTATATTCTTGTACTTAGGAGCAGTATTATAGTAGTTATATTCTTGTACTTAGGAGCAGTATTATAGTAGTTATATTCTTGTACATAGGAGCAGTATTGTAGTAGTTACAATCTTGTACATAGGAGCAGTATTATAGTAGTTATAGACATAACAGATTTTGGTGGCTTTTCATAGGTTAGAGCATCTAGTGTATAACTAGCTGTACAAGCTTTGGGTGTTGAGACCTTTCGGATTACTGTCGACACAATTTTTTTCATTTATTTTTTTACATCTTGAAGTACTGTCATACTGGATAGGCATTGGAGTAAACGATACATCCCTGTATGTGTGCCACCACCATTAGGGAGCTCCCTGCATACTGTTTATAGGCTCCTGGGCTCCTCCTAGTGGTGGCTGTAGGAAGTCCGACTTTTACACTATGCAGATATACTAACACAGAATGTTCAACATATTTGGTGAACAATCACTTTTACTTCGATGGCCCGTTAAATAAATCCTTAGCTTAGCCACGATCGACATAAATGAAGCAATGCTCCAGCTTCATTACTATACTGTCAGAAGATATTGTCGATACGAGACGTCTGCCAGGCACAATTAAAATTACAAAAGCATGAAATTAAAATGTAGACTCTTTTTCAGACCAACTTAAAAAAAAATCTAGAATATTAAAAAGAAAAGAAAGTCCCGTCCTGATGGTAAGTCGTTAAATATGCTGCTTGTCAAACCATTTAATGGTCGGTTGGTTTTCTGACAAGTAAAAAGATTTTTTTTTTGTTTCCACAACATTCTTGTTATGAAAATCTTCAGGTTTAAAAATAACCCCGCAGCGGAGCTGACAGGTAGATCGCGTGTGGCGGCACAACGGAACGGACGGATTGTTTCCAGCGAGTCTAGAAAATGTCACCCTTCGGATCTAACCATTGTTTACACGCAGAGGAAAGCGGCCAAATAAAGAATAGCTATGCCTGCTGTGATACGGGCTGCAAACAGCACAGGCACTTCTTAAAGGGACGTCACAGCACAGAACCTGCAGAGGCGCTTCTTAAAGGGATGTCACCTACAACCAAGATCATGCCTTCTGCAAGTTTTCCTATTGGTACTGAACCAGTGGCAGCCATTCCACTCACTAAACGACCCTCCGACAAGCCAAAAAAGACATCAGAATTACCAGTAACTAAAGTTGCAGCCACCGT
This sequence comes from Ranitomeya variabilis, assembly GCF_051348905.1. Classification (NCBI taxonomy): domain Eukaryota; kingdom Metazoa; phylum Chordata; class Amphibia; order Anura; family Dendrobatidae; genus Ranitomeya; species Ranitomeya variabilis. Next base: position 28,650,837 of record NC_135234.1, on the reverse strand, counting down.
GTAAATCAGGTCTGTGCATCATGGTAAGGCAGTCTACTGTATAGCAGACACTGAATAGCAGACACGGTATAGCACACTTCTAAGATGGTGATCACCGCTGGAATACCACGGCCTGAAGAAGGATGAGATGCACTTACCTGGCCGATGTGCCTTTGGAGCTGCCATATTTTGCACTTTTCCACCATCCAGAGGTTTGGGGGGTGATGCAGTAAACCTGCATATCCCGGACTCTGATGGGGTGCTCGAGGTCAGACTGTCTGTGTACTCATTAGTCCCTGCGGTCAGCTGCTCTGACGAGGTGTCTGATATGAAGCATTCTGTGATGGTGAATTTGGCGTGTCTCAGCTGCTCCTCCATCTTGGCGTGCTCGTAGGCTCTGGCCAGCTCTTCGTAAGTGGACGAGGCACTTTCTGTAGAGACCATGCTGCTCCGTGCTCGGTCTGTAAGAAGAAACACACACAGGCACTGTCATTGATTTGGTCTGCCCTAGGACCGCAGTGGAAAAACCCAAGTTTGATAAAAGTTACAAAAACCATGAAGACTTTCCAAGATTGTTTCCCAAACTTCGGACCAGTCTAAGATGATTCAGAACTGTTGATGGGCACAAGGCTACAAGGCTGTACTCACCATATTACCAGAGTAGGCATCTAACTGGGGCAATATAGAAACTGGACTAAGCCAGTGGAGAATGGCAGCATTAAAGAGCAGTCTCCTGCATCACCAAGTGACCTGACCCTTTAATGTTTGGAATATATCCCCACCTCTGATGTCCCATTGATGTTGGATGATTACATTTTACTGTACAGATACATAGGGCACTCTGGTTTCCAGTCTGGCAGCACAATACCCTGGCCAACGATGGCATGCATGGTGTAATTGTATAAAATAAGTGCCCAGACCCTTCTGCCCTCATGTCCTGTCAATTTACATAATATATTTGCTGATATTGCTGGCAGGGTCTGAGAGATGAGAAGGAGTGGAAATATTATTGATCCAGGATCCATATGTAAATGATCAGATGCAGCAGCGTTGGGTTTGCACGGTGTAGAGCTGCTGACGCTGTGATTTTCACCTTTAATTTGGCTTCTTTTAGATAGAAGTTTCCTGAATTTCACAGGGCAGAATTTGCTTTCGGCACAGAATGGAAAGATAATCCGTAATCCTGCAAGATCAGAACGTGTGACTAATGCACATGGTCGTATAAGAATATTCTAGGGTAATCAGCTCCACGCACAGGGGTGTAACAAGTAACCATGAGGCCCCATAACAAAGCTGGTAACAGTGGCCTCGGCCCACTGCGGCTATTGTCAGCAGCGAGTTCAAAAGGTAAAATAATGATTGGTATTTTGGCTCTTCATAATGTGGAGGCTATAATTCACAAACATATGTAATTATAGAGGCAAAATGCACAGAAATCCTGCTCACAGCGATGTCACAGTAAATAAAGCACACAGTGATGTAACAATAAAAGGATAATGCACACAGTGATGTCACAGTACAGGGATAATACACACAGTGATGTCACAGTACAGAGATAATGAACACAGTGATGTAAGAATAAAAGGATAATGCACACAGTGATGTCACAGTACAGGGATAATGCACACAGTGATGTTGCAGTACAGAGATAATGAACACAGTGATGTAAGAATAAAAGGATAATGCACACAGTGATGTCACAGTACAGGGATAATGCACACAGTGATGTCGCAGTACAGAGATAATGTACACAGTAATGTCACAGTACAGAGATAAAGCACACAGTGAAATCACAGTTCAGGGATAATGCACATAGTGATGTCACAGTACAGGGATAATACACACAGTGATGTCACAGTACAGAGATAATGTACACAGTGATGTCACAGTACAGAGATAAAGCACACAGTGGTATCACAGTACAGGGATAATGTACACAGTGATGTCACAGTACAGGGATAATACACAGTGATGTCACAGTACAGAGATAATACAAACAGTGATGACACAGGACGGAGAAAGCACACAGTGATGTCACAGTACAGGGATAATGTACACAGTGATGTCACAGTGCAGTTATAAAACACAGTAATGTCACAGTACAGAGATAAAGCACACAGTGATGACACAGGACGGAGAAAGCACACAGTGATGTCATAGTATAAGGATAATGCACAAAGTGATGCCACAGTACAGTGATAAAGCACACAGTGATGTCACAGTACAGGAATAAAGCATACAGTGATGACAGTGCAGTGATATAGCACACAAAGATAAAGCACACAGTGAAGTCTCAGCACTATGCTAATGTACACAGTAATGTCACAATCCAGGGATAATGCACACAGTGATGTGCAGGGATAGTACTCAGCGGTAACTATGTGACTCCATAGTAAAACAGTAAAACCTACAGTGGGATCACATTATTTTTCACAGACATTATGATGTGCATCTTACCATTTTTAATTGCTGAGACCCAAAACAGATGTTATACCTGCGGCCCTGGTAGTTACACCCAAGGATGCCCAGTGACCCAATAGGCCTGTAATACGGACCTTTAGGGACTCCATATGGTGCCATAGAGGGTCTGTGCACGCACCATTGCCCCCTATATGAGCCCTAATAAAAGTCGTTCTGGTTACTCAGAGTAATGACATGTATCACCTGATCGTCTAGAACATCTAGTAATCCAGAATCCTACATATCGACTGCATCCTAATGAAAACACAATGTACTTTCATGCGAGTAAACAGCATAATGCAATCAATACGGGAGCAGCGGGCGGTGGCAGTAAACGTGGCCCCTTAATCTATACCATTTTTAATTGCTTTATCATCCTCGCTAATATTAAGGCAATTTCTCATCTGGTAAGTAGCTTATAAGAAAATCAATGGCTGCTCCTTGTAATCCCTTTATTGGCTTAGGACGTATTTCAATGGGGAAATGACCTCCACATTTACATTCACAAAACGGTCTTCAGCGCCGGGAGGCGTAGTGGCGTTTTCAATGCGATCGGATCTTACAAAATATCAAATCATACGAGGCGGATTGAGTCCGAAGCAATTCAGACACATAGAAATAATCTTGCATTTGCCGGTAATAGACTTTCTAATCGAGTTTTGTCGGAGGGGCTGATAAATGAAGTTACCATAGGAACTGCAATATAACAGATTCACCGGCTGGAGGGATGTGAGGGAGAAGCACTTCATGGGTGGAGAATTCCAGATTTCTGCGTCTGCAGTTTCCAATGGGCTTATACAGAAATGACATCAGTAATGCCAGCACGGGATGGGCATCTGAGGTGAGGATCATGTCAGTAGGCCATTAGATCATGGGTTGTCCACTTTACCTTAGATCTTGACCCCGCAGATCCGGAAAACTTTATTGATGTCATGGCCATGAGAGAGGACTACGTGTCTTACATGTGACTCTCACCTCCATGTAACCCACTATATGACTATTTGACCACGAAAGCTTCCAAAATCTTGTTAATGTTCAATCAGAGGAAGGGAGAAGATGTAGATGATGAGCAGTAGTAGTTGTTGTTTGAGAGAAATGTTCTTTCTTGTGCTTTTTCTCGTTGCCAAGCTTTATACTGCTAGGCAGCCACTTATGTAGTCAGAACCCCTCTGTGTCTGTTAGGTGGTTTGATCCACAATGGTTCAGGTTGATGTCGTGACTTGTGGAACGGACCACTGCAAATAGATTGGGGATTCTGACTACACTGAGAATCAGCGACTTTATAAGAAGGCAAAGCAACCAAAATACAAAGGATACCTACTGTATAATACACACAGGGACTGAACCTATAATTAAAGGAAACCTCCAACCTTCTACAGAGTTTTGGATGAATTCCTAAATGCTGGGACCATTGGAATTTAACAGGGTCTCAATTCACAAGCCCCGTTGAAGGTTACGTTTTACACGTCACAAAGTTTTACGTGATTGTTGTGTCTTTACAACACTGTACTAAAGTGTCCAAACTTAAAAAATGCAAATAGTGACATATTTACTATCCATTATAAAAAAATAAGTTACCTGTGTCCTGTGATGGGCTCACACTGTAGCTATCGCTTTCCTTGTCTACTGATCCGGTTGCCCTTGGTGTTGGCAGCCTCCAGTCTGTTGTTAGCGTGTGTGCAGATATGGTGGGATGGGGTCTATTAAGTGTCCACTGACTTGCGTATCTATTGCGGGCTGCCGGACCGGCTTTAGCATTTTTCCTAGTGGTTGGATCTGTAAGAAAGAAAAAGTGGTAAAATAGGGATGAAAGTAAGGAAGTGGCATTCAAAAGACTGACGCACCCCTGACTCATGTACTAGTGACAGGGCCAACACTTTCTTACAGGTTTCACTCTTACATGCAGGGTTATGGACATTATAGAAATGTGCCTCCTCCACTTGAACCCCTTTTATTAAGGCAAAGAGCAACTAAAACAATTGACTGCCACAACAGGCCAGGCTTAGAAAGGTGCCGTGTAACACAAATATCACCTGTACTGGCCGCCGTCGGGGAAATTTGTAGTTTCCACAATTTTCCTCAGTGATATCACGTTGAAACTTTCCCTTTAAGAAAGTTACTTTACCTGTAAATACCTTGGGTTGCACTATATATTATACATATGAAGAATTCTCACCCTGTGTAAAAAGGTGTTTGGCCCATTGTTTGCAGAATTGTTGTAATTCAGCCACATTGGAGGAATTCCGAGCATGAACCGCCTTTTAAGGTCTATGCCACAGCATCTCAATAGGATTAAGGTCAGGACTTTGACTAGGCCACTCCAAAGTCTTAATTTTGTTTTTCTGTAGCCATTCAGAGGTGGACTTGCTGATGTGTTTTGGATAATTTTCCTAACGCAGAACCCAAGTGCGCTTCAGCTTGAGGTCGTGAACAGATGGCTGGACACTTTCCTTCTCGATTTCTTGGTAGACAGCAGAATTCATGGTTCCTTTTACCACAGCAAGTCTTCCAGGTCCTGAAGCAGTAAAATAGCCCCAGACCATCACAGAACCACCACCATATTTTACTGTTGGCATGATGTTCCTTTTCTGAAATGCTGTGTTACTTCTAAACCAGATGTAATGGGACATACACCTTCCAACAAGTTCAACTATTGTCTCGTCAATCCACATAGTATTCTCCTAAAAGTCTTGGGGATCATCAAGATGTTTTCTGGCAAAACTGAGACAAGTCTTTATGTTCTTATTACTCAGAAGTGGTTTTCGTCTTGGAACTCTGCCATGTAGGCCATTTTTACCCAGTCTTTTTCTTATGATGGGAGTCATGAACACTGACATTAAGTGAGGGAAGTGCTGAGCTCTTGGAAGAATTTTGGTTGGCTGGCCACTCCTGCAAGGTTCACCACTATTCCATGTTTTCACTATTTGGGGATAATGGCTCTCACTGTGGTTCGCTGGAGTCACAAAGCTTGAGAAATGGCTTTATAACCTTTCCAGACTGATAGATCTCAATTATTTGATTCTCATTTGTTTCACAATTTCTTTGGATTGTGGCATGAAGTCTAGCTTTTGAGCATCTTTTGGTCTACTTCACTTTGTCAGGCAGGTCCTATTTAAGTGATTTCTTGATTGAGAACAGGAGTGGCAGTAATCAGGCCTGAGTGTGGCTAGGGAATTTGAACTCAGCTTCCCAAAGATGTGATGAACCACAGTTAATTTGTTTTTTAAAGGGGGGGATCACTTTGTCACACTGGGTTCTGTAGGTTTGGATTTATTTTTCTCTTAATAATAAAGATCTTCATATAAAAACTGCAATTTGTGTGTTACTTATGTTATCCTTGTCTAATATATAAATTTGCTTGGTGATCTGAAACATTTAAGTGTAGAAAACATGCAAAAGAATAAGAAATCAGGAAGGGGGCAGATACTTTTTCACACCACTATATATAAATCATCTTTTACATTTTAAACATTATAAAAAGGAAAATAGGTCGATGCAAAAGTTTGGGCATCCTGCACTGTTAGTACCTAGTCACACCCCCTTTTGCAAGGATCACAGTTTGTAAATGCTTTTTTTAGGCAGACAAGAGTCTTTCAATTCTTGTTTGAGGGGTTTTCTTCCATTCTTCCTTGGAAAATTCCTCCAGTTCTGTGAGATTCCCTGGTCTTGCATGCACTGCTATTTTGAGGTCTAGCCACAGATTTTCAATGATGCTTAGATCAGGGGAATGAGAGGGCCATTGTAAAACCTTCAGCCTGCTCCTTTTGAGGTCATCTATTGTGGATTTAGGATAATTTCCCATTTGTAGAAGCCATCCTCTTTTAACCTTCAGCTTTTTTACAGATGGTGTTATGTTTGCATCAAGTATTTGTTGAAATGTAATTGAATCCATACTTCCCTGTACCCGTGACATGTTTCCCGTGCCATTGGCTGAAACACAACCCCAAAGCATGATTGATCCACCCTAATGTTTAATAGTTGGCGAGATGTTCTTTTCCTCAAATTCTGTGCCCTTTTCTCTCCATACATGCCTTTGATTATTGTGGCCAAAGAGTTGTATTTTAACCTCATCAGCGATCCACAGTACTTATGTTTTTGCATACTTCTGACGCTGAATTTTATGATGAGAATGCAGGAATATATATATTTGTTTTGCCTAAAATACAACGGAAAGGTGCCATCTCTAACGTTAGGCTTTTTAGAGATCATTTCATCTTCATCTTGCTTAACTGTTCCCAATAACAGTAATTTTGACCAGGGGTGCCCAAACTTTTACATGTGACTCTATGTGCTGCTAACCTGAGTGGTCAGGCCGATTCTAACAGCCTACTAAATGCAGCTCTGATTATGAATGGAGTATAATATCTGATGTTATTACAGAAAAAAATAGGTAAAGAATTAGTAAAAATAGTTTACATGTTTTTTTTTGTGTAACTTATCAGGATCTCGGAAAGTTTGGTAACACCGACTATAGTTGCCATTACAGCTCCTTCATAGTCTTTCACCTAGATCTTCGTTACCTGTAGCTACCGGCCACCATATTTGTGGTCACCCAGCTTTACTAGAACCTAGAAACGACTAAATAGAAAACGAATGACTTATATTTTGCATTACATTCCACTTTCCAGGGCCGTCCTCAGAGAGTGTCACGATGCTTTATGATCAGATGCTCAGCTTTGCCTCTGGCTTACGGGTAATGACGCCATTTTTTTTTTTTTTTACGAAAAACGATTTAGAATTTAATAAACTAAACAATAAATAATCTAAAAATCATTCCCCGGAGAGGCCAAGCAGCACAACATCCACATCTGTGCCCGCAAGGCGTAAAGCTCGATATCTGATGTATGTTCCCCTACACCGTGGCCCTCTCCATCAGTCCCCCGCTCCCCGATGTCCTACCCTTGGCTCCGGCTCTCGGAGAATTCCCTCACGTCTGTAAATGTCAGGTCTGCCGCAGAGCCGGCAGTGTATTTTTAGCCTGGCTAGACAGCGCCGTCACACATAATAAGGCTTTTTACCCCAATTGCCCTATTATCCTACTGTGGTTCTCCGCACCCCGCTGTGGCATTCTTATGTCTCCTGAGCACAGCCTTATACATAGTTTATGAAGCGTCTTTTTTTTTCTTCTTTTTTTTTTTAACCGAAGGATTTTCTTCTCTAAAATAAATAACGAGATTCTAAAAATAGGGATTTAGGGCACGGAAGAGTCGAAGAGGTAAAGATATCTTGGCAAAACTGGAAGTGCAGCTCTGATTTTGAACATTTGATTAAGATTGCAATTTTTAAGAGACTGATGTCCTGTTCTCTAGTCACAGCCAAAGCTGCATACAGAATTGTATAGTGTCTGTAATTGCCAAGCTACTTGGAATAACCAGACATATTGTAGATTCAATATTTTGGGGCATTTTTTCCCCCCAAAAATAGAAAAGGTTGTCTCATAATCACCCTTCTATATGCCCCATCTAATCCCCTCTATCTGCATACAGAATTGTATAGTGTCTGTAATTGCCAAGCTACTTGGAATAACCAGACATATTGTAGATTCAATATTTTGGGGGATTTTTTCCCCCCAAAAAATAGAAAAGGTTGTCTCATAATCACCCTTCTATATGCCCCATCTAACCCCCTCTATGAATTAGATAAGAGAGACACTAAGTAAGGGAGGTCTCAGCTGTGGAGGCCACGAGTTACATGGTTGACCATTCATTTGAATAGGAGTCATGTAATACCACATTCCAACTGTAGTGGCCGCTGTGGGGAAATGTGTGGCCAGATAACATAAAGCTAGAGCCGAACGATCGGATCAATGTTTTTACTAAAGGCATTTTCATGACCGTCCCTTTAAAAAACACCCAAAATTTACATATAATAGTGACCAAGAAAAGTTTGCTTTCGTTTATACTAAAAAAAAATAACTAATCATCAAATTTTTGCCACTTTCACTAGAATTGTCACCCATGATTTCGAGACCTGATGGTGAATAAACTGAATTGTTGCAGTTTGTCATAAATGATTGATCCCTTTAGATTTTTTGGGGGGGATACAAATGCATGGCAGTGATAGCCTTGAAAGGGTTAAGCACTCTACATCCTGTGCTCTCCAGTGCGAGTCTGATTATGTGAGATTCAATTTTGCATTTTTTTTTCTTTTTCCTCCCAGGCTTTTTAATCAATTAATTCTACCACTCGGAGACAGAGAAAATAACTTCATATATTATTAACCAAATTCCAGCTGATTACAGAAAGTATAATTATTTACCAAGCCTTAAATTAGCAAATGAATTAATGAAGCTGTAACGGGGGAGGGTAAATGACTCTATCCTCCTCAGCACAATTTTGAAGGATCAGTCCTAATACAATGAACAATAGATAAGATTTTGGTCGCCCGCAGCCACCACTAGGGGGAGCTCAGAGGATTACTGCACACTTTTATGTTGAGATCCAAGTATAAACAGTATGCAGCAAACTCTTACACTCCCCCTACTGGTGGCTGCAGGAAATGCAATAATTAATAATTCTATAAGCAAATTAATTAAAACTGACCGTTGATTTCTGCTAAATATTTGCATTAGCTATGCTGCCAGTATGTAGCACATGAGACCCACAGTCGAAACTAAATAAGTAACATGCTACTTTTTATACAGACTGATACAAAAAAATATTTAATACACAATTTTTCTATTTCATGTGAAGGGGCTTGCATGGTGTTTGAGTGTCATCAGACTCTCAGTGGATTTCGGAATGGAATCTGCAATCAAAGGCTTGGATTCTGCATGCAACTAGAATGTTGTTACCGATCCTTCTATGTTCCAATGTTCGTGAATATTAGGACCAATCCTCCAAAATGTGCCCTCCTATTTATTAAGCTGATGGATGGGGAAAAGGGTGATACCGTATATGTACAGTGGGAAAAATTAGAATTTGATACACTGATGATGTTGCAAGTTTTCCCACCTACAAAGAATGGAGAGGTCTGTTAGACAGAATCTTTTAAAAAAAACAACAGAAAATCCCATTGTATGATTTTTCCCCCCAATCTATTAGATTTGGGTCTGGCGACTGGCTGGGCCACTCCAGGACCTTGGAATGCTTCTTATGTGGCCACTCCTTAGTTGCCCTGTAATGCTGGAAGACACAGCTATGATCCATCTATAATGCTCTTACTGAGGTAAGGAGGTTGTTGGCCAAAACCTCTTGATACACGACCCCATCCATCCTCTCTTCAATACGGTGCAGTCTTCCTGTCCCCTTTGCAGAAAAGCATCCCCAAAGTATGATGTTTCCCCCACCATGCTTCACAGTTGGGACAATGTTCTTGGGGTTGTATTCATCCTTCTTCTTCCTCCAAACATGGCGAGTGGAGTTGATATCAGAAAGTTATATTTTGGTCTCATCTGACCACACGACCTTCTCCCATGCCTCCTCTGGATCATCCACATTGTTATTGGTGAACTTCAAATGTGCCTGGACATGTGCTGGTGTGAGCGGGGGAACCTTGTGTGCCCTGCAGGAGTTTAATCCATGACGGCGTAGTGTGTTACTAACAGTAATGTTTGAGACACTGGTCCAAGCTCTATTCAGGTCATTGACCAGGTCCTCCCATGTAAATCTGGGCTGATTCTGGACCAATCTCAGAACCATCCTTACCTCAAGAGGCGAGATATTGCATGGAGCTCCAGACCGAGGAACATTGACGGTCATCTTGTGTTTCTTCCATTTTCAAATAATTGTGCCAACAGTTGTTGCCTTCTCACCAGGCTGCTTGTCTATTGTCCTGTAGCCCATCGCAGCCTTGTGCAGGTCTACAATTTTGTCCCTGGTGTCCTTATACAACTCTTTGGTCTTGGCCATGGTGGAGAGGTTAGAGTGTGATTGAGTGGACAAGTGTCTTTTATACAGATAACGAGTTCAAACAGGAGCAATTAATACAGGTAATGAGTGCAGAGTAGGAGGCTTCTTACAGAAAAAATACCAGGTCTGTGAGAGCCAGAATTCCTGCTGGTTGGTCGGTGATCAAATACTTATTTTAATTCAATAAAATGCAATTTAATTATTTAAAAAATCCTACAATGTGATTTTCTGGTTTTTTTTTTAGATTCTGTCTCTGACAGGTGAAGTGTACCTACGATAAAAATGACAGACATCTCCTTCCTTGTAGGTGGGAAAACTTGCCAAATCATCAGTGTGTTAAATATTTATTTTCCTCGCTGTATACCATATTTTTTGGACTAAAAAAGGCACTTTTTCCTCAAAAAATGTGGAAGAAAATGGGTGGTGCGTCATAGTCCGGATGTGGGGGAGCGCCAGCGGTGGAGCAGGAGATGGCTGCTGTGGCTAACTCCTGTGCCTGCTGCTAAAAAGAAATTAATATTCACTCCATTCCACGCCCATGGACGTGGAAAGAAGCAAATATTTATTTCTCTTTAATAGCGCACACACTGTTAGGCTGGGATCACACATGCAAGCAATACGGCCGAGTCTCGCATGTTAATACCCGGCATTGCCGCTGTCATTCAGGAGCGGAGCGTGCAGACGCATAGCAATACATGGAGCCGCACGCTCCGCTCCTGAGTGACAGCGGCAATGATGGGTATTAACATGCGAGACTCGGCCGTATTTCTCTCATGTGTGATCCCAGCCTTAGCTGCAGAGGGATTATGCATACCAGGATGCGGATGAGGGGACCATATGTACCAGTTGCGACTTGTATTGTTCAAGATTATTGTACCTGTTTTTATTATGTATACCCCTCCTCACATGTAAAGCGCCATGGAATAAATGGCGCTATAATAATAAATAATAATAATATACTAGAATAGGGGATATTAAGCACAGAATTAACCACATTTTTTGCTTCAATTTTTTTTCTAAGTTCCTCCTCTAAAACCTAGGTGCGTTGTATGGTGCGTTGCGACTTATAGTCCGAAAAATACTATGGTATATATACTTTAAAATAAAACATGAATACAAAAATGTGTGTGTATATAATTATATATATATATATATATATATATATATATATATATATATATATATATATATTTCTTTAAATATGTTTTTATTTTTTAAAAATACTTTATCTTCAATGTATATAAATACTAAAAATAAAATATGGATATAATAAAATTAACATTTAATTTACATTTAGATATAAATTTTGATTTCTATTAGCTTTTACACAAATATATGAATTGCGATACACAAAATGTAATAACACTTACTTGTCCCGGGCCGAGCGTCTGACACATCGACCAGGGGCCCTGTGGCCTGTGAGACGGACTGGTAATGCACCGTGTGAGTGACAGTTAACGACTTCTGTTTCGATGACTCCCCGAAATCAGCGTCAGTCAATAGCACCGTAGATCTGTCATCTGGAAGCGAAAGAAGATTTAATATTAGGAGAAGATTTAAAGGCGATGACTGAAGCTCAAAACCTTTGGTCTGCTCATGCATTGATTTAAAGGAAAAAAAAACTGATTTGACATAGAAATTTTTTTTTTTTACGTATTTCTTTGCATTCGTGTCACATTTTGTGTGTGAGCAGAAATAGAGGAATAAATTGCTCGGCGTCTTGGATAAATCTTAGCTCTGGACAGTGAAGCGGGGAATGATTGCTGGAGAGATGGAACGGGCGTTCTGTCTGCATTGCTTACAAAGCAAGAGAGACCATTAAACTGGGAAGAAGCGAGACTGCAGAAAAGGATGTTCTTATCTCCTGGTCATTAGTGAGGAGACAAGAAGATTCAGATTCTGCAATGTGGAGGGCAAATCGGCAAAAAAGATCAGAATCGTCAGAAGTCTGAAGTGTCCCAATGTTTACGAAATATAGGTCATTAGAAAAAATATCTAGATTCTTTTTTTTTAAGTACATTGTAACTTTTAATAGGGGAGCTGGGATGATTTCCTCTGAATTATGATCTGGTGCAAAATGGGAGATAGTTGAATCTGATGCTGGACCTCTGTCTGGCTCACAGTATAAAAAAAAAAGTTGTAATGAAATGAGAAAAAAAAAGTTGTAAGGTAATTCCCAACTTGGTAGGTCATCACGTAAGTTACTGATCTCAGAGTCTGAGCGCTGGGACGCCCTGTGAGAGCGGTGCGTCTGGTTATCTCCGACAGTCTGATGGGGGATTGTGAAGTCCCAGCAAGTTATCATCCCATCCCATCCCTCGGGATAATCCCACTGTATTCAGATTTGTGGGTGGAGGGGAATAAAAGATATATAAGTAATGTAATCAAATTTTAAAGGGAATCTGCCGGCAGATTTTTGTTATATAATCTGAGAGCAGTATGATGTTCGGGCAGAGATCCTGATTCCAGCGATGTGTCACTTGCTGGGCTGTGTTTCAATACAATCAGTATTTTATTAGCAGGAGATTATCACTAGAGGACTAAGTGTCTTGTGCCTCCTGGTCCAGCCACACCCACCCACCAATCAGTGGTGTGGGCGGGGTTATACAGAGCTCAGCATTCCGAGCTCTGCTACATCTGCAGAAGAGAAAACTGTGATTCTATCGCAACTGTCGCACCCAGGAAACTAAGTGATACATCGCTGGAATCAGGGTCTCTGCCCCTTCATCATACTGCTGTCAGATTACTAAGCAAACACCTACTACAGGTTATCCTATATGGAACCCATTGCTTATGTTACAGATGTAGCAGCTGTTTTATGCTATTTTTCTAGGACAGCGTAGACGCCCGCTACACATTACTATCGTACTATCCCTCAGATAACATGTTCGCGGCTGCTACAGTTCTACATGGCTGAGATCCACCAGATTTACAAGCATCACCCCACTGCCATATCTATAAAACCGGTCGGTAAAAAGAAGGCAGGTATAGAGCCGGCAGGTGCCCTAACACACACAGATTTTGGTAGCTCCCAGATGTTACCTCTCTATTCAGTTCTATGGAGAGTAAAGACTGGAAAGGATTACCAGGGGTGGTCCCAGAGGATTAAAAGGGGTGGCCCCAGAGGATTAAAAGGGGTGGCCCCAGAGGATTAAAAGGGGTGGCCCCAGAGGGTTAACAGGGGTGGTTTAACAGGATTAAAAGGGGTGAGCCCAGAGAAAAAGGGGTGGTCCCAGAGGATTAAAAGAGGTGGTCCCACAGGGTTAACAGGGGTGGTCCAAGAGGATTAAAAGGGGTGGTCCCAGAAGATTAAAAGGGGTGGTCCCAGAGAGTAAACAGGGGTGGTCTCAGAAGGTTAACAAGGGTGGTCCCAGGTTGGACTTACATCTCTTACATGTATAGAAATATCCCTTTAATAACTGCATCTTTTCAGGTGGCACATCATCATCAAGGATGGCACGACATGATCAAAGATGCCATGACATAATCAAGGCTGGCACGACGTCAGCAAGGATGGCACATCATCAAAGATGCGATGACATTATCAAGGATTGCACATCACCAAAGATGCGACGACATCATCAAGGATAGCATGAGGTCACCAAAGATGTGAAGACATCATCAAGGATAGCATGAGGTCACCAAAGATGCGATGACATCATCAAGGATAGCATGAGGTCACCAAAGATGTGATGACATCATCAAGGATAGCATGAGGTCACCAAAGATGTGATGACATCATCAAGGATAGCATGAGGTCACCAAAGATGTGATGACATCATCAAGGATAGCATGAGGTCACCAAAGATGCGATGACATCATCAAGGATGGCACGACATAATGAAGGATAACCAATATTACATTCCCTGCTTGAATCACACCAGTCTCCTGTTATGCATTCATGAAGCAGGCGGCTCAGGATGAACACTACCAAAGTTCCCAAACCCCACAAGGAACAGCAGTGTCTTATTTTGTAACATCTTTTCCGATCTCTTTATGTTGTAAACTCGACGTTACTAAACAAGGAGAATTTGCTCCATTCATGAGCGCGTCTCCCCTCGGGCATTGATCCTCGGGAGATTCGGCTGGTGATATAAAACAGAGGGATGTGGAAGAACAGGTGGAAGGATTTTCGATCTGTAAGCGCAGGGGGCCATAAAGCATCGTCACCATCCCTTCTGAGACGCCCGCAGGCCTTATTTATACAGCGGAGGAGCTTTCGTTGCTCGGAGGGGCTGGAAGTTTTCCACTTCTCCGTTAAGTCTTCCGTGTGACAGCGATGGGGCGGCCGCGGCTCGGCACAATACTGTTGTTTGCATTTTTTGCCCAAACAAGGCAGCGGGCGGACAGTATGTGCTGGAAATACGAGGCTTAAAGCCTCACAGGTTATTAGGAGCTGTGCCTGCGCCAAGGGACAAGGTAACGGCACCGAGATGCTGCCAAGATGAAGTCCCACTGCTGCCCGGCCAGACAACGCTTCCTTGCTGCACTGATGTGTCCGCCGCTAACCTGCGCAACCGGGATGTGGAGCGACAGAGCCGCCGCCGCCAGCCATCCAACATGGTACCCAGCGTTCCCAAATTAAGCCCTCATCTAATGCTGGTACCCACAGAGTGAGAGAATGGTTAGCCGTTCAGGATTCCGGGAAAGCTGGGTCCTGTGTGAGCAGTAATGTATATAGTTGTATAGATCCTATTAGGGGTATAAAAGGCGGTATAGAAAGGAACCATTACAGGGATCGCTAGGTTTAGAGCAATCAAATTCACTTTTAATTTTTCCCAAAATGTTCAAATAAAAATTTTGTTTGCCAGGAATAGGTTAAAAAAATGTTGATTATCATCATCACGATAAATGGCTTTTTTTTTTACCATAAATTCGATTTGCGCCAATTTCCAGCTAATCTGAAGAATTGTAACTTCAGCAGATTTTTTCATTTTTGGAATGAGTGAACTGTGAATCTGTCAGTGAGCTCGTCCAGTTTTATGGGAGAATTAGTAGATCTTGTGCTTGTCTTCTTTCTGCGCTCCTCTTGGCTGATGTATAACCGCACATCATATAAAAGCTGAATGTGCAGAGGAAGAAAAAGCTGATAAGAGTTAAGGGGTGCAACATTTTTAACAAAACCAGATTGCAAAAATGATTTTTAAACCCAAATAGACAGATTTAAAAAAAAAAAAAAATTGCTGCCCAAAATTGGACAACCCCTTTAAGATGTGTCTTTTATTGCACTTCAGTGCCATTGAATTGAATGGAGTTGAGCTGCAATACCAGACATGACCCGTGGTCGGGGGTGGCGCTGTGTCTGAAATTTTCAAACCCCTTTAATACAAGACAACCCCCTTAATAGAGGTATAGTGAAACATGACAGCAACCTCAGACTATACAGGACTTTATGCTCTCATTAGTCTGCATATGAGCTGCATACCACAAACGGCAGATTTTTTAAATCAAGACGATAGTAGGTATGATTCCTTATCAGCTGTGGGACTACAGCTCCCAGCAGGTCCTGACAGTCACAGTGATGTGACAGGAGAGCAGGGGTCCCTGTGATCAGTGGCCCCTGGCATGCTGCAGCCCCGGTGACCCCAGTAACATTTGCTCCCTGTGAGCGGTCTGTAAACTCTGTTTCCAAAACAATTGTTGCTGCGGCGACAGATGAACGGTGTTCCGTATTAGCAGATAATCCGCTTACACAGGAAGCGCAGCGCCGCACGGGGGAGGGCAGCAACACCGGCTCATAGGGGCACAACGTCCCCACATGTGAGCGGCCCGTCCCTCCGAGGCCAAGCCTATCAGGTGTGAGACTGTTACATAGTACAGTAATATACGGTATTATATGATGTACTGTGATGTGTATGTGTAATGTATGGCGCTATATACGGCATTATATGAGGGTGCTGTGATGTATATGTGTAATGTATGGCACTATATACAGTTTTATATGAGGGTACTGTGATGTATATGTGTAATGTATGGCGCTATATACGGCATTATATGAGGGTGCTGTGATGTATATGTGTAATGTATGGCACTATATACAGTATTATATGAGGGTACTGTGATGTGTATGTGTAATGTATGGCACTATATACGGTATTATATGAGGGTGCTGTGATGTATATGTGTAATGTATGGCACTATATACAGTATTATATGAGGGTACTGTGATGTATATGTGTAATGTATGGCGCTATATACGGTATTATATGAGGGTACTGTGATGTGTATGTGTAATGTATGGCACTATATACAGTATTATATGAGGGTACTGTGATGTGTATGTGTAATGTATGGCACTATAGACGGCATTATATGAGGGTGCTGTGATGTATATGTGTAATGTATGGCACTATATACAGTATTATATGAGGGTACTGTGATGTGTATGTGTAATGTATGGCGCTATATACGGTATTATATGAGGGTGCTGTGATGTATATGTGTAATGTATGGCGCTATATACGGTATTATATGAGGGTACTGTGATGTGTATGTGTAATGTATGGCACTATATACAGTATTATATGAGGGTACTGTGATGTGTATGTGTAATGTATGGCACTATAGACGGTATTATATGAGGGTACTGTGATGTGTATGTGTAATCTATGGCACTATAGACGGTATTATATGAGGGTACTGTGATGTGTATGTGTAAAGTATGGCACTCTATACGGTATTATATGAGGGTACTGTGATGTGTATTGTATGGCACTATAGACGGTATTATATGAGGGTACTGTGATGTGTATGTGTAATGTATGGCACTATAGACGGTATTATATGAGGGTACTGTGATGTGTATGTGTAAAGTATGGCACTCTATACGGTATGTTGTACGGTGCTATTATGTATACAGGTCTGGTACATGTTTACTGCGCGGGTGATGGCGGCACAGTTTGAGGCTGGTATTACGGCACTCTATGGTGTACATGGTAAAATACTGTTATGTAGGCACTGTAGTATTATCTGTACTGTATGGAGATAATATGTAGGCACGGTAAGGTACTATTATATGTAATGTACGGTACCTTTATGTAGGTGCTGTACGATAGTATTATTCCATCACTTTATGTTACTATTATGTGTATTTTGTGGTACTATTATATAGGCACTGTATGGTAGTATTATGTAAGCAATGTATAGTAGTATTATATGTACTATATGGTTGTATTGTGTAGGCATACAATGTATTATAGTACAATGTACAATGTAGTACAATGTATTATACTGCATGGGAGTACAATATGTACTGTATTGGTAGTATGTTGTGTACGTATTGTACTGTAGCATTATCTGTACTGTGTGGTACTATTATACAGACAATGCAGTATGCATACAGTATGATACTAATACGTATGTATTCTATGGAAGCATTAAGCAGGCTCTGTGGTACATTTATGTACTGTATGGCACTATTATGTAGGCAATGTACGGTAGCATGTTATACACTCTATGGTAGCATTATGCAGGCACTCTGTGGTAGTATTATGTACTGTATGGCACTGTTATGTAGACAATGTATAGTAGCATGTTATATACTGTATGGCAGCATTATGCAGGCACTCTGTGGTAGTATTATATGTACTGTAAGGAGTTATTTTGTGGATACTGTTTGTAAGTAAAAGGATGTTATTATGACAGACACAATATTTTAACGTTATTACTTTGCACTTGCTTGATGCGACAGAGAAGTTTTGTCCAACACTGGTCCTGTAGTAAAGAGCCAGTGCGGTCCCACTGATAACTCGGCGCTGAGCTCCCTGGGCCAGCAATGAGAAGAAATCGCCGTCCAGGCCCAGAACGCACGTACCGATAGTCTCCATGGTGTCCCGCTCTTCTATAAGGAGCTGCGCTCGGGGAATATCGATGTGCATTCTCAGGGTCTGCTGCTTGTTCAGTGTGTCTGACGTCCGCGTGTTCTTACTGAAGACGTAAAAAAAGGAGGAAAAAAAATAGGATTATAAAAAAGAAAAAAAAGGTTAAGTATCAATCTGAAACCAGCGATAAAAGGACACAGTCTGTAAAAAAGACTCCAGTAAGATGGACACGCCGTAGACTTTAATGGATGGGGATCTGTAACGGCTGACGTCGCCTTTTCTGTAGACCTGTATTTTACCAGCACTTCTGTTTAATGAGCTACTGGCGGCCGTCCTCCCGCAGTCACACGGAGCACAAATAATAATACACAAGAGGGTAATAAAGCATAAAATAACATTTCAGGCCAGTTTAAAAGAGTGTGATGGCGGGAGGATCCTCTGCGCAGCGCTCACACACATCGTCCTGGAACTTTACCATTGACACTTTGCTGTAGAGTTTTTACGCTGACTTTAATCTATTTTTATGCCATTTTTTACATTTATATACCACGTTGCCAGGAAGTCGTCACCACTTTGTTGTCAAATGTGTGATCCAGCATCTTAAAGACTGCCTATATTGCTCTACTATAGGGATGTCTGCCTTTAGAGACTTTTTTTCTTAAGTTAAATGCATGCATTTGGGACTAAAAAATATTTTTGCAATCGGATTTCATTACAAATTTTGCATCCTTTGGCCTTTACAGGTTTTTTGTTTCTCGGGACATTCTACTTTCATGCGATCTGAGAAGAGTTCAGAAAAAAGCAGATAAAAGCGACGGACCGCCATATAGCGCTCACTGATGGATGCTCAGTTAGCTCATTTTGCAGTCAGTAGTGTAAAATTTGTAATGAAACCCAATTGCAAAAATCATTTGTAGCCCAAATGATATTTGTTTAAAGTAAGAAAAAAAGTTTTCCCCAAAGTTGGATATTCTCTTCAACCTACATACACAATTATTATATTCTTTCCATATACATTCTTTTGGTTGACAGCCACCACTAGGTGGCGCTAAATGAAGACTGATGCATACAGGCTCACTGAATCCTTTGCTACAATGTATCCAGTTTAGAAATTCTTGAATCTGTCGTCTGATTTAAATATATACAGTATTTTTTTTTACCTGGTATAAATGCTGCTTTTTTCTGAATCTGGCAATACTTTTCTCTCGTTCTTGCTCCTCTCCGTTCCCAAGATACGGCCCCCTCTTCCCTGGATATAAACCTAGTCTTTTAGTTAATGACAACACCCACTTGGCTAAGAAGACTAGATTATACAGAGTGAATATAGGCTCATATCTCAGGAACAGAGAAGCACAGAAACAAATGAGAAACATCCCCGGATTCAGGGAAACCGCACCATTTACACCAGGTACAAATATTATATATTTTTAATAGTTTTAATTTAGCTCTTGTCCGGTTTTCTTCAATGTATAGGCCCAGGGTGACTAGCTCACAGGAAATAGGATAAAGCCATAATACAGGGTCTGTGAACAATAGTAGTTAGCCTGCTTGTTTATGGTTTCCATGTATAGGTAGAGCTATTCTGACCTCGCTGCAAGGACATTTAGTGGCTACATCTCAGGCACATGCTCTCTATTAACTTAGGGACAAATGAACCAATTTTCTGACTTAAATTAATTAAGTCATTAATAGATTTCCAATAATTGTGTGCTTGCACCTGAAGGAAGAAAACTGTAAAGTAGACATTGGCTTACAGGACCATTACCTATAGGTGGCGCTATAGAGACATCTTTTATTTACAGCCTGAAAAAGGGAAAAATGGCCCAATTATTGCGTTCAGTGGAAAAGATGAAATCTATGAAGATGTGAAGAGTAAAGATAAAGTCCCTAATCAATGTGATTACTCTTATAACCCTCTGTAACTGAATCCCAGGAAATAGAACGGGACTGAATTCGGAACGATCTGGTTTCTTGTTCTCAAAAATTTAGAAAAAAAAAAATTGTCAAATACGGAATTTTGGACGCACATTTTTGTCATTTGCCAGCTTATAAAGACTAAGTCTCTGATCACCTAACCATTATGGTTAGTTTTTAGAGGTGATGACAGTGGCGTGAAGAGAGGCTATAAAGGATCCTGTGGATGGAAGGTCCTTCTCTCCAAAAGAATGGGAATCCAGCACTCTCTCAAGGGTTCGGGTCCCTTTAGGATCTGCTCAAATTTTCTGGTCTCATCAAATAACTCATCTTCAGAAGATGGCACAAATTCATGTGGCCCCCGAGAACGGTGGTCTACTGCTTTCAGTGATCACCAACATTATGGTCGGAGTATGGGCCCTAAATGTCCTAATATCTTCTGATGGCCCCTCTGGACATCTTTATGATCCATTTTCGCATAATGCCCACTACAGTAGTTTTTTCACAAACCTGTACAACGGCCACCTTTAAGTTGCGGTCTTATTTTACCCAATCCCCATTTATAGCCAGCCACACTGCCATCCAGGAGACACCATGTACAGGTGGCACTTGTGAACATCTGAGGGCCACGGAGTTGAAGGAAAAGATCTGCGATGTCCAGTTTGGTCCTCTGCGGTAGCTAGATCGGAGCAGTCATCTTTTCTAAGGTTGGAATCTTTGGCCCGGCATCCTGGGTACCTCTTGGGATGCATCCTGGGCTGTCATGGGAGAATAGATTGGACGCCGAAATAGGGAAACGTGAATGTTTTTGTTGAACCCTACAGTAGAGCCTTAGGTCAAGCAGCTGTCTACTGCCCTGAAGTTAAGTCCAGGCCCAATCTACCCCAAAGGAGGTTGTCCAGGATCGATTGGACGACCTCTTTAGATATGATATTCGGCTGGCTGGAAGAAGGAGGGAATGATCATTTTATCAACTTCCATACCACGATGAAATAAAGAATGAAACAGAAAGGAAGACCTATCAAAACCGGACCGTGATATCTTGAAAACGTCCAAAGAGATCCTCTTACCTCATGAGCATTTCAGCCAAACTTTTTGCATCTGGAATAGAAAAAAAAAAAAAGTTGCATCAGATCAACAAAAAGGTTTATGGTTGTAATCGTGTTCATTCATGGACATGTTATACAAGAGTTGTATTATGGCTTAGATTTTATTGCATTTTTAAAGGACACATTGAAAAACTATAAACGTTAGGGAAACAGCAGATATGTGGAGAGCCGGCCTCATGGCCGATGACTTGTGACTACCTATGATGTTTCGTGGTCCGAGTACAGAACATAATGCAGGGGTCCGCACCTGACAGTCTTATATATGTACCTGTGAGGTTCCTTACATCTGGTCTGTGCACCATGGTCTGCACAAGGACCACGAAACACGGATGTGAGACCGTCCTGACTTGTGTAATTCCCCGGTGTTATCCTCTCACACCTACATACGGCCCCGGCGCTGTACCTTCTCTGTCACCAGCTGTCAGGTGCGGACAATAGAGACATTCTATGCAGCCAATAAGTCCAAAAATCACCGTAATCTCACATTTAGCAAAAACAGTCCCATGCCAACTCCAGGGCAACATAACATCAGTAATAGCAGTGTATCACAAAAGAGAGTACACCCCTCACATTTCTGTAAATATTTTACTATATCTTTTCATGCACAACACTGAAGATCTGACACTGTGATACAATGTGCAGTAGTCAGTGTGCAGCTTGTATAACCCTCTAAGTAGCTCACAAACAGCCATTAATGTCTAAACCGCTGGCAACAAAAGAGAGTACACCCCTAAGTGAAAATGGTCAAATTGTGCCAAATTAGCCATTTTCCCTCCCGGTGTCATGTGACTCATATTGGTGTAAATAGGGAGCAGGTGTGTAACATTTGGTGTTCTCTCTCACACTCGCATATTGGTCACTGGAAGTCCAGCATGGCGCCTCATGGCAAAGAAGCCTCTGAGGATATCCTCTCACAATAGACATGAGTGCTGCCAACATTGCTACAGAGGTTACAGCAGTGGGGGGTCCGCTTGTCAGTGCTCAGACCATACGCAGAGGTTACAAGGGTGGGCTACAGTTCATTGAGGGAACCATGAATGCCAACATGTACTGTGACATACTGAAGCAGAGAACGATCCTTTACTTGAAAGGCTGCACACCAAAGATGACGTTCGACGAGATGAAAGAGGTTTATGGTGATGATTCCCCATTATATGATATAGTCAAGAACTGGAATCATCAATTCACATGTGGTCGGACTTCGGTGCAGACAGCTCCAATTCCAGGGTGACCGGACTCTACTATTGTTGAACACCATCCAGCAAGTGGAGGTCGCCATTTTGGAAAATCGCTGCGTAACTATTCACCACCTAGCCCAAAATGTCAAGATTAGTGTGGGGTCCGTGAAAAAAAATCATCAGAGACCATCTTCACATGCATAAGGTTTACGCTCGCTGGGTTCCCCGGCTGCTCACACCTTTCCAGAAGCAGGAACAGGTCAAATGCTCTCAGGCTCTATTGTGCCATGTAAACCAGGAGGACTTTTCCAACAGATTGATCACACCGGATGAAAGCCGGGTCCATCACTATGATCCTGAGATTAAAGTCCAGTCGATGCAATGGAAGCATCATGACTCACCGCCTCCAGAGAAGGCACATGTCCAACCCTAGGCAGGCAAAGTCATGCTCACAGTATTTTGGGACCAGCACGGAGTAGTATTGATGGATTTCCTAGCAAAGGATTCCATGATTACTGGGGCAGCCTATGCTTCACGGCAGCGGAAATTGCGGGAGGCCATCAAAACCAAGAGACGTGGCATGCACCAGTTGACAACTCACATGTTGCCCAAATGGAAGCATGCTCCTGTGGCTTTGAAAGTCTACCAAATCCCCCTTATTCACCCGACCTCGCACCATCGGACTTCCACCTTTTTCCAACAATTAAGTTATTTTTGAAGGGTAAGCATTTCCCAGATGATGGGACTCTGATTTCTGAAGTCATAAAATGGCTTTTGAAGCAACCTGTCGACTACAAGCGAGGCGTTTACAGTTGCTTAAAGGGATGGGAGAAGTGTGTGTCCCCCTAGATGGCACCTATGTAGAGAAGGACTAATAACTGTGCCAAGTTTCATTGCTCTCAGTCTACAAGAAGTGGGTCAGGGGAAATCTTTAATGAATGCCCCTCATATCTATCTATGTATCTACTGTATCTATCGTTTCCCGTTTTTCAATCCTCGAAAATCCCTATATTTCGCTGACCAGTAATAGAGATTTGAGGCCACATACAGATATTGGAGGCCACATACACAAATCATTTCTGTACCTCGAGCCTTGAAGTGAAAAAGGGGGCGATTGTACTTATTGAGGAGATTTTATGAGACGTTAATCCGGAAAGACAACCTGAGTCACAGTCTATAAATACGGGAGACATATTTAGCTTCTCGGTGAGTTGCCGCAGGGCTGCATTGTTACCCTTCTGCTGTATGCGATTCATGACATATAGATTGTGTCCCATTTACTCTAATGTATCATTCATTATAAGAAATAACTTTAGTAAACTTCCTTCTGTTGGGACATTTTGATTGAACAAGGTATGGGGGGTCCGTTCTTTCCTCCATACTAAGCAAATGGAAGAAAAATTGCAAGGTATATTGACTTTTCAGAAAATTGCAAGGAAGAGGTCACAGAGTATTAGGTGCGCTTTATTCTAAGGAGAAAAAGTCTAGGTAAAATTTTATTTGTGCTCAATGCCAAGGAGCTGCAGAGAAAGTGTGTTGTTTTTTTTTGCAAAAGGAAAAAAATTAAAACATGTTTTCCACTTGAAAAACTTTAGGTTGTGTTGATTGAGATAAATAGTCTAATAATCTGCGCACATCATACGTTCTAGTGAAAACTATTAGTCTCTCTTGTAGAGAAGGATCTGGGTGTATTCTAGGTCACAGACTAAATAGCAGCATCTAATGTCAATCAGCGTTTTAGCATATTATCATGTACTTGTGGGACAAGGATGTAGTAAGTGACAGTACCACCTCATCCGGGATATGCAGATCAGTTCTGGCCCTGGAGCTAGAAAAGGTACAAAGAAGAGCAACAAAACTGATAAGAGCATCTTGGTAAAGGGAAAAGATTAAAGAATTACGTGGTGACATGATTAACTTGTACAAGTGCATAAATGGCCCTTACAAAAAAATATAGTTAAGACCTGATTCATGTAGAAGACAAGACGCTACTTCATTCCGTCTGGTGAAAAAAAAGCTTCAGTCTCCAGAGGAGCAAAGGCTTCTTCACCACAAGAACTATTAATCTTCCTTCCTTCCTTCCTTTGAGGTGCACTCTGTGCGCATCTACTCCCCCTCCAACCTCCAACTGGCTGTCATTTACCGCCCCCCAGGGCCAGCCACCACCTTCTTTGACCACTTCACCACCTGGCTACTTCATTTCCTTTCTGCGGACATCCCCACTATCATCATGGGCGATTTCAACATACCCATTGACACTTCCCTCTCAGCTGCCACTAAACTTCTATCTCTCTCTTCCTCCTTCGGCCTCACTCAATGGTCTTCTGCAGCCACTCACAAAGATGGTCACACACTGGACCTCATCTTCACCCGCCTCTGCTCCCTATCTAACCTCTCTAACTCGCCTCTTCCTCTCTCTGACCACAACCTTCTCACATTCTCATCTCTCTCCACTCCATGTCTAGAGTCCCCACCCCACAAACTTTCACACCCTCGCAGAAATCTTAAACATCTTGACCTACATTCATTCTCTGAATCCCTCCTCCCTCTCACAGACATAATTTCCATACACAATGCGGATGACGCTGCCGCTCTATATAACACCACAATAGCTGTAGCTTTGGAATCTGCTGCCCCACTTACACATACCAAAGCTCGCAAAATCAACAGACAGCCCTGGCACACCAGCCTGACCAAAGAACTGAGGCGAGCTTCCAGGGCTGCTGAGCGCAGATGGAAAAGATCCCACTCCAACGACCACTTAATCGCATTCAAACAGTCCCTCACTACTTTCAAGACCGCACTCGCCACAGCTAAACAAACCTACTTCTCATCTCTCATATCCTCCCTGTCTCACAACCCTAAACAGTTATTCAACACCTTCAATTCTCTCCTCCGTCCCCCAGCACCTCCTCCCTCCTCACTTATCTCTGCTGAAGACTTTGCCTCATTCTTCAAGCAGAAGATTGATAACATCAGAGACAGTTTTGGTCAACAAGCCCCAGAGCCCTTCCTCCCAACTTCCCTACCCTCCACCTCCAAAACCAACTACTCCACCATTACAGAAGATCAACTCGCCACTCTACTCTCAAGATCGCATCTCACCACCTGTGCACTTGACCCGCTCCCAACCCACCTCATCCCAAACCTCACCACAATCTTCATCCCAACCCTAACCCATCTCTTCAACCTATCACTAACAAATGGTGTTTTCCCCTCAAGCTTTAAACATGCCTCCATCACACCTATCCTCAAAAAGCCCTCTCTTGACCCATCCTCTGTATCTAGCTATCGCCCTATATCACTTCTCCCCTATGCCTCAAAACTACTGGAACAACACGTCTACCTTGAACTGTCCTCCCATCTCTCTTCTTGCTCCCTCTTTGACCGCTTACAATCTGGCTTCCGGCCACACCATTCCACTGAAACTGCCCTAACTAAGGTCACCACTGACCTTTTAACCGCCAAGAGCAAGCGACACTACTCTGTTCTCCTCCTCCTCGACCTGTCGGCTGCCTTTGACACAGTGGACCATTCCCTATTATTACAGACCCTCTCATCCCTTGGCATCACAGACTTGGCCCTATCCTGGATCTCATCATACCTAACAGACCGGACATTCAGCGTCTCCCACTCACACACCACCTCCTCACCTCGCCCCCTCTCTGTCGGAGTCCCACAAGGTTCAGTCCTAGGGCCCCTGCTCTTCTCCATTTACACCTTTGGCCTGGGACAGCTCATAGAATCTCATGGCTTTCAGTATCACCTCTATGCTGATGACACACAGATCTACATCTCTGGACCAGATATCACCTCCCTACTAACCAGAATCCCTCAATGTCTGTCCACTATTTCATCCTTCTTCTCCGCTAAATTTCTGAAACTAAACATGGACAAAACAGAATTCATCATCTTTCCCCCATCTCACGTGACCCCCCCAACGAACCTATCCATTACAGTAAATGGCTGCCCACTCTCCCCAGTCCCACAAGCTCGCTGCCTCGGGGTTATCCTTGACGCTGATCTCTCCTTCAAACCACATATCCAAGCCCTTTCCACTTCCTGCCGACTTCAACTCAAAAATATTGCACGAATCCGTTCATTCCTCAACCAAGAATCTGCAAAAACCCTAGTCCATGCCCTCATCATCTCTCGTCTTGACTACTGCAACCTCCTGCTCTGTGGCCTCCCCTCAAACACTCTCGCACCCCTCCAATCTATTCTAAACTCTGCTGCCCGACTAATCCACCTGTCCCCCCGCTATTCTCCGGCCTCTCCCCTCTGTCAATCCCTTCACTGGCTCCCCATTGCCCAGAGACTCCAGTACAAAACCCTAACCATGACGTACAAAGCCATCCACAACCTGTCTCCTCCATACATCTGTGACCTCATCTCCCGGTACTTTCCTACACGCAACCTCCGATCCTCACAAGATCTCATTCTCTACTCCCCTCTTATCTCCTCTTCCCACAATCGTATACAAGATTTCTCTCGCGTATCACCCCTACTCTGGAACCCTCTACCACAACACATCAGACTCTCGCCCACCATCGAAACCTTCAAAAAGAATCTGAAGACCCACCTCTTCCGACAAGCCTACAACCTGCAGTAACCACCGATCAACCAACCGCTGCACGATCAGCTCTATCCTCACCTACTGTATTCTCACCCATCCCTTGTAGATTGTGAGCCCTCGCGGGCAGGGTCCTCACTCCTCCTGTACCAGTTATGACTTGTATTGTTCAAGATTATTGTACTTGTTTTTATTATGTATACCCCTCCTCACTTGTAAAGCGCCATGGAATAAATGGCGCTATAACAATAAATAATAATAATAATAATAATCTGTGGAATAGTCGACCACAGGAGTCGGTCACAGCGTGAGCCGCTGATAGTTTCAGAAAGGATTAGATGAAGGGTTTTATTATTTATTATTTTTTTTTTTTAGAAGAAAAGAACATGAATCCGGTACTTATGTAAATGCATAAACCTCATGTTCTGAATGCGGATCTTGTCGATTTACCCTCAGGAGGGAAACACTGTGTTCTTTTAGGGCAGATTGGTTCACGCCTTTAGCTCTTCCTTATGTCCTTTCCTATTCCTCGGTTGAACATTGTGGCGATTTATCTTTTTTTTTTTACAACTGCACTATGTATAGATTAATGTTAATGTGACTCTCCGATCAGCAAAGGGGTCAGCAGAGCAGCACATATAGTAAAATAATAACCCATCTTGCAGACATTTATTTATTCTCGCCCTAAACCTGCCTCCGGGTTATTTGCTAACTTTTTCCTCCGTTGAGAAGTTGGATCATGGACTGTTTTTCCACTAAAAAGCCAAGGTTACGAACCATGGAAATGATTCAATTTAGAAGAATGATCATGCACAATGAGGCCATTAGCTCTTGGAGGGAGAAAAAGATAAAAGAGAGAGGGCTGCCGACGAGCGCTAGGTTCATTTTACAAGACTGTAAATAATATATGCAAGCTCGATAGAGATAACCTAAAAGTTTCTTTTCTGCCAGCAGTCCCCTTCAGGAAGGTATACGGTGACACTTTTGTACCTTTATACAGTACGCTGCATTATTAAAATCCCTCGCGCTTAGCACAATGCGGCGGGATGTTCGGTAATCTAAGTAACGTTCCGCTGGCGAACGTCCTGCATTATGGTCATCCTCAGCAAAAGATGCAAGCGATCGATAATATTCTGCCTGTATGATGAAAATAAATAAGTCTTTAGGGGGATTGCCCTATTTAACCTTAGAAATAGAAAAAAATGAGTATTTGGGAAAACAAACATAAAATGGGGTTTGGGTGTTTTTTTTTTGTGCGCTTTCCCAGTTGGAAACAAACATTGTGAAAACTTTTTTTTCCAAAAATGCTGTTGAATAGAACCATGAAGGCTCATAATTAGAGTTAGGCAAAAAGAGTGAGGCTGCCCCGGTTTTGTGTCCAGTCTGGTCTTCCGGGCCAGGACAGTCCTCACTTCTGGCCGGCATCCTGAGCATGTCTGGAGTATATCGGCCACATCATTACGTGTCAGGACCTAGTAAATGCTAGAGGCGCCTAGAGGATAGAAGTAACGACTGCCCTGATCTGGATACCATGGCGGACCAGACTGGGCGCCGGATGGGGGCGATGCGAATCTTCCACCCTGTATAATCCTAATACAGTGCCAACATACAGCTCTGTGACACTGGGCACATACATCGGGACTTGTAGGTAGAGTAACACCCTACTAGGCAAATAGGTCTCTTTGGCTTCATTAAGTTGATCATTTTTGGTTTCTATGAAGTTGGAAAAAGACTACAACTTATTATTTTCCACCTCTTGGCTGGGGGGCATTTAGAAGGATGTACCCACCAGCCAAGTGGGTTCAACTCCTTGAATTTGGGCAATACTCCTAGGAGCGGCATACAAAATGGCAAAATTCTCCTTCACGAAGATGTAAAACTGTCTGGCAGTGTGGATAGTAAACCAGGAGGTGCGCTCTGAGCTTCTGGCTCCAGTTACATCTATAATCTTACTTCGGTCACCTCCGTGCCTCTGGTCATTAATTTCTCATCTCTCTATGTGACCGACCACCATGACTCTGCCCTTTCGATAAGGTCCTCATCTCCACAAGTACTCCATCTTTGTAGCTGTACTGATCCGTGCTGAGGAATAACATACAGAAAACGGGATACGCAGCACAGATCATAGGGGTAGTGAAGTACAGCGTTACTTTCTGTACATACATTAACCCCTTGAAAGGAAGCTATTATACAAAAAATATTATTCAAAGAAGTTTCTGTGTTACATGGATAAAAAAGTATAAATAATAAGTGAATTTGCTCATCCATGCCTTCTATGGAGTTTTGCCCATCCACAACTAATGTAGGTGATCGGGTAGCCACTTGATTTTACATGTTAAGTATGTTAGTAATTACTACACTCGGATAGCACCACAATCCCTCTTTTTCCTTTTTTCTCTTCCCCTCTCCCCCTGCTGATAAAATTTGGTTTGTGGCTGCCACTAGAGGGAGCTCCGGAGCTTACCGCATACTGAATACACATTGAACTCGCTAATAACACTGTATGGAAACAGCTCCTCCTAGTGGTGGCTGCAGGGAACTAGAATTTTATCATTTAACCTTTTTTGGAACCTTACAGACTTTTTAAAATACTAAAAAGAAAAAACAATTTTTTAACAAATCCAGCCAAACCTTCCAAGTGAGGCGCATCCAGACTAAGACTTTCTTGTGATCTACAGTTCCCCTCACAGATCCTTCCTCATCTCTGTGTATTCCAGTTCATCTAGGACATTTACTTACAGTAAAGCCCCCCTACTCCAACCCCCTGAACTGCCATAGGATGCCCCAAACTGTACAGGAACAACCCCTTTCAGATCTGGACATGCTAGAATTTGCTGGGTGTGTGAGAAATTAGGAAGGTCCCAGAGAGAAGAGTCCTGCTCAGGCCATCGTCACCTTGCGCCTCTTTTCTCAAAGGGTCCATAGCAGCCACAATGTACCCCCTATACACCTTTAGATATGAGAAGGACCAGTTAACTATGCTTTATGGGAAGAAATGGAGAGGTTACACCAAGGTAGAAGGGTGGCAGAAATCATGAACACTTATTCATGTGGTTGTTTGGAGTCGAACTTGACTCGATGACACTTAATGGCAAATAATGGGCTGGAAGACAAGCTTGGCATTTACAATTCAACATTAACCTTTCTGGGCCTAAAATTAATCTTTAGCTACGGAACAATAAAGCAAAGGTCCTTTCACTCCAACCAGTTTCTTGAGCAAATAACCCTTAAAAGGGTCTTCATATCCCGAGGTGGTGCTCCGGAGGCCCGCCCAGTCTTTATGTCCCATCACATGGTGGTCTCATGTCCTACTACTGCCATCATGGCTTTCTAAATGGTAAAATAAGAAGTCCCAACATTTGCCCCTCATTGGTGTTTACATGCAAAATAAAGAGTGGGAGGGCCATTAGGGAAAGGAAGAGTTAACTACAGCTTCTTTTTTTTAGCATTTGTAGCTGTTTATAACTTTTATAAAGTTGTATGTCCCCTTTAAACTTTCTTGAATTTGCACCCTTTCCCCCCTAGACGATGTCTCATTTTATAAGCTGAAGATGTAAGGATCCGTGATCTAGCCTTGAACGACCGACTTTGCCCAAAGTGAAAGGGACCTAAAACAAGTCTGTGAGCCTAGAAAGCCAGTAGATTGTATAGCAAACATATGTTTTAAATGACGGGAGGAAAACTTAGGTTACCTCTCAGCCTCTTCAGCCTCTGTTCTCGTCTTCTACGCCTGACAATCAGCAGTAAAGCAAACAGGAGAAGGACGCCGATCAGGATACAGGAAATGGTCACCAGCATTTTTATCCCCTTGTTGGTGGATAGTCCTTCTTCACTGGACTCTATGGACTTTATGAGTGGGGGGATCGTACCTGTGAAGAGGGGCAAAATATTAGTAGGAGAAAATAAATGTTAGACAAGTCTTTAGGGCACTTGTGGTCCCCTGGTCAATGGAAGACAAGACTCATAATTGAGTAAACCCCTATGTCTTTCAGAAGCTCTCGTCTGTGGCAATCTAGTAGGATCTAGAACTTCTCTGGGTCCAAACAAGGAAACAAAATATGTTCAAAATGTATTGTTATATCACAGTAGTGTCCTACTACAGGTGATGGCATATCCCAGTAGTGTCCTACTATAGAAGGTGATGGCATATTGCAATGGTTTGCCATCACTTTCTGATCGGTGGAGGTCAGCACGGAGCAGTTAAAATGCCAGTGAGACTTCGGTCCTCTCGTCTTGAGGATTGGTCAACCTTATATTAGTCTGCTTGTGTACCGATTGTATTTGCAGCGGAGCTCCATAATCCAGGTGGTCTACATACCTCCCTGCCATGACAGACGGCCTCGCATCCCTCCTGACTGGGAATGCCATTTAGTTGTGACCAGGGAGGAACTGGACGTAGGGGATGACGGGGCGAAGTAAGGCACCTTCAGTTTGGGACTCTATGCCGATCCTACTGCTGAGTGGCATTTCTGATGGCACTGGTGTACAAGGACTGGTGGGTGTATAGGCACTGGAGAGGGAGAAAACAGCCAAATGCACCAGCACCGGCAACCCCTTCATCGTGACAAAGGGCAGCAATGTCTCCGGACCTGGTGAGCGCCTGGATTGGGGGTTTGTGAGGCTGAAGATATGGAAGTACTCAGAGAAGTCATGTCTGGGTGCTGTAACTTGTGATGTAGTTCAGTAACACCAGGGCATGTTCACACTGAGGGACAAGAATTGCACTATGATGAACGATGGCAATTCGTGGCAAAGCCATGAGCGTGGTTCCTGGCTCTGCAGCACATCCAAGATGCAGGAATGGACAGTAGATTTTTGGATATATGAGAAATGCCATATTTATGTGATAAAACATTGATCTAGCCACAACTTTTTTTTATGGCGCCTAATACTAGGATTACTTGAAGCTCAATCCAAGTAGTCCTCATCGATTCTGCACTGATCATGTGCCATACTTCAGCCAGTGATTGGCTGCAGAGGTCACCACTGGAGGATCAATGGCGGCGCTGGATCGGTGAGGATGACTGGATTGGCGGTGCTGGATTGGTGTGGATGACTGGATTGGCAGTGCTGGATCAGTGGGGATGAATGGATTGGCGGTGATGGGTCGGTGGGGATGACTGGATTGGTGGCACTGCATCAGCGGGGATGACTGGATTGGAAGTGATGAATTGGTGGGGAAGACTGTATTGGCGGTGCTGGATTGGTGTGGATGACTGGAGGCACTGGATCGGTGGGGATGACTGGATTGGAAGTGATGAATTGGTGGGGAAGACTGTATTGGCGGTGCTGGATAGGTGTGGATGATTGGATTGGTGGCACTGGATCGGTGGGGATGACTGGATTGGAAGTGATGGATTGATGGGGATGACAGGATTGGTGGTGCTGGATCAGTGGGGATGATTGGATTTGCAGTGCTGGATAGGTGGAGATGACTGATTACTTTATAATAGTCTTGGCCAAGTTTCTTACCATGCTGAAGAATGAGAATTTGTGTCACTGAATAGAAATATCCAATGATTGTACATACTGTACAATGCAGAGAATCCTGATATATCATTATAAACCCAGTGCTAGGATGGTGTTGGGCATTCAGATGGTGAACTCTGATTCTTAGTTTCTATAAGGATCCTATTTTTTTTTATTATTCACATCTAGAAATATTCAAAGTTACACTGAGAAGAAGAAAACTTTTTTGTTAAGGAATTTTCTTTTCTTGATTGTAAAAATGCAAAATGTTGCCAAGAAGTGAAGTTCAGGCCGACTGGGGTATAATTTGCTGAATGGTCCTACTTAATGGAACGTCTTGTGGCGGTGATGATAAATGAGTCAATAAGGACGTGTCTGATAAGCGGCGAGCACAGACACTGCACCAGGTAGCCGCCGCTACATGCAGCCGACTAGTAAATCAATCTGAAGTTCATTCCAGACCAGACGCCAGTAAATGACTAATCTGTCCTCACACAGATAGAAGCAGAGGGACACCCCCTGCCCAAAAATAGCTTTTATGATATTGATAACGAGAAAAGAACAAATTGCAAAAAGAGTGCTGCAATAAAAGTGCATGTTCACAATCTGGCGGTGGGTTACGATAGTCCACGGATTTTAGAATCACAGTTTGTAGGTCTGCTGGCTGTGGGAACAGAAGATCGAGAAATACCCCTTTAAAAATGAATGCAGCAGTGGGGGATGATTTTGCATGATTTCCTCCTGTGAAGCCTAAGAGATAACGGAGAGCCAAGCCATTATATGACTTGTATCCTGCATTTTTCAACAGTTTTCCCCTCTGCTAGCTCTGATTTTCAGTTGTCTCTCAGCTGGTGGGTGCAGACTAGCTGCTATGATGTCTTCGATACACAGATGAGGGATTCCTGCTCTCCTGTCTCTATGTAGTGAATGTTCAGGAGCAACAGGATGATATAGGACAATATACAGCAGTATTGAGCAATGTACAGTTGTGCTCAAAAGTTTACATACCCCGGCAGAAATTTTGCTTTCTTGGCCTTTGTTTTAGAGAGAATATGAATGATAACACCAAAATGTTTTCTCCACTCATGGATAGTGGTTGGGTGAAGCTATTTACTGTCAAACTACTGTGTTTTCTCTTTTTAAGTCAGAATGACAACCTAAAACATCCAAATGACCGTGATCAAAAGCTCACATACCCCATTTCTTAATACCGTGTATTGCCCCCTCTAAAATCAATGACAGATTGAAGTCTTTTGTGGTAGTTGTGGACGAGGTTCTTTATTTTCTCAGATGGTAAAGCTGTCCACTCTTCTTGGGAAAAAGCCTCCAGTTCCTGTAAATTCCTGGGCTGTCTAGCATGAACTGCGCGCTTGAGGTCTCCCTAGAGCGGCTCAATGATATTGAGGTCAGGAGACTGAGATGGCCACTCCAGAACCTTCACTTTGTTCTGCTGTAGCCAATGACAGGTCGACTTGACCTTGTGTTTTGGATCTTTGTTATGTTAGAATGTCCAAGTACGTCCCATGTGCAGCTTCCGGGCTGATGATTGCAAATTTGCCTCCAGTATTTGCTGATAACGTGCTGCATTCATCTTTCCTTCAACTTTGACCAAGTTTCCTGTGCCTTTGTAGCTCACACATCCCCAAAACATCAGCGATACACCTCAGTGCTTTACGGTAGGTATGGTGTTCCTTTCATCATAGGCCTTGTTGACCTCTCTCTCCAAATGTAATGTTTATAGTTGTTGCCAAAAAGTTCCATTATGGTCTCATCACTCCAAATTACCATGTTCCAGAAGTTTTGAGGCTTGTCTCTGTGCTGTTTTGCGTATTGTAGGTGAGATACTTTGTGGCATTTGCGCAGTAATGGCTTTCTTCTGGTGACTCGACCATGCAGCCCATTTTTCTTCAAGTGCCTCCTTATTGTGCATCTTGAAACAGCCACACCGCTAGTTTTCAGAGAGTCCTGTATTTCAGCTGATGTTATTTGTGGGTTTTTCTTTGCATCCCGAACAATTTTCCTGGCAGTTGTGGACGACATTTCTGTTGGTCTACCTGACCATGGTTTTGTTTTTAATGAGCCCCTAATTTTCCATTTGTTAATCACAGTTTGAACACTGCTGACTGGCGTCATCAATTCCTTGGATATCTTTTTTGTATCCCTTTCCTGTTTTATACAGTTCAACTACCTCTTCCCGTAGATCCGCTGACAATTCTTTTGCTTTCCCCATGAGTCACAATCCAGAAATGTCAGTGGCTGGATGAAAGATGCAAGAGTCTGTCTGGATCCCAGAAACACACTCAGCTTTTATGCACACACTGATTACAAGCAAACAGGTCGCAGGTAAGGATGTTACCTTTAGCAGCCATTCACACCCATTTGTGTCAACTTCTGTGCATGTTATCAGGCCAAAATGTGAACTTTTGGGTTGTCATTATGATTTAAAAACAGAAAACACAGTAGTTTGACAATAAATGGCTTCACCCAACCACTAGCCATGAGTGGAGAAAAAGTTTTGGTGTTATCCTTCATATTCTCCGGAAAAAGGCCAAGAAAGCAAAAATTCTGCCGGGGTATGTAAACTTTAGAGCACAACTGTAGATGTGAATCTTCTCTAGGGTGATATACAACACTTAATAAAAAGAAGAACAATCTGTTTGTTTCAGTCTGCTCTACCCTCACCTCTCCTTAGACAGCCACAGGCAGCTGTAAATTGATCCCTCAGTGAGCTTGCCGTTTTGACAAAGTCAGATTTTTAGAGTGAATAACGAGCTCGGGCAGGGAGGGGGGATTGTTAAAAATGTTTCATAAGAGGAGAAAGAAGAAGGCATTTCTGATAAGATATATGATATACAAATCTTCATATGGACACTTTCGGCTACTGATTTATGCAAAAGTTGATGAAATGGTAAGGACCATTTAAAGGGAACCTGTATCCATGGTTTTCCCATATAATCTATGGCCAACCACCTTTCAGCCCCATGTGACAGCATTTTAAAATGCTGTATATATGACCCCAATTCGCCCTGCAAGGGAAAACAGACCTTTTAATGTACTCACCTACAGGGCTGTCCTGTCCTGTCCGATGGGTGCCTCCTCTATTCTTGTGATGTCATCCTCCTTCTGTACTTCATGTGGATGATGTGTCCTACGTCATTCACACAGTGTCGCCCTTTGCGCTCCTGCGCAGGCGCATTTCTATCCTACCTGTCATCCACATGAAGCAGAGAAGGAGGACGACCTCGCGAGAAAGGGTGTCGGATCAAGACCAGAGGAGCCCATCGGACAGGACTGCCCCGTGGGTGAGTATAATAAAAGGTGTTTTGTTTTACTTACAGGGCGAATCTGTGCAGTATACAAGACATCGCTGTGATAGCTGTGCTATAATGAAGGTTCAAAGTGACAGGAAGAAAAGTTGTGGAAACAAATGAGGAGCGGAGGCGCTTTCCCACCCACACTGGGTGACTTCTCTACTATTACATTCTTATAACAGATTTAGTAGTAACTAATAGCATACAAGTCCACACCTGCTTCCCCATTGGCAATATGAGATAATAAAAGTGTAATAAAATAAATTCCTGAACCAGAAGGTGGTGTCTGAAAATGCAAACCCAGAGCTAAAAACAAACCAGCAGAATGGTGACTGGGTGGTTCCTAAAAATTAGTACATTTCCGTTGAAGCCATGCATAGGGACCTGCTAACTTTATAGGTAGTTTTACTTTTTGCTCTTTTTCACTTCTATTTTCCCTGTGTAGCTTTTTGGCGCTGGCACTGTGTCGCCAGATCAGGGAGAGTCATGGCTCAGCAGCTGGCACCATCTGTGTCTGAATCGCGCCAGCACATAAAGGATGATAAGTAGAAGTTATTTGGCAGAATAAACAATGGGCATCGAGGATTGTAGCCGGCTCTAATTAGTTTATTGGATAAAATCTGCCTTGCAGACAATGATAACGGGGCCAAGCCGCAAAGATGGAAATGAGCAGAGGGAGACGCTTTTCTACCATGTGTAGGACCCTCATAGATGGAGGAAGCAGGGGATATCACACGTAGCTGCCGCCTGTCCTGGTCCACGTATAATACCTATGATGGCAATACCCGTCAGGAGGACATCATTACTGATCAACTAATAGCTGAAAGGACAGATATGGTTTACATTCACTGTCAACAAGCAGAGTTATAAATGCACAACAGAAAGGAAAGGTGCTGAATGGAAAATGGCAATCCTTTCTACAGGATGAGGGATAAATACATGCATGGTGGTGGTCTAACTATGGGATCCCCACCAAACACAAGAGCAGTGGTCCGGGAATGGGGAATGGAGTGGTGGTCGAACATACGCAATACCATGGAGCAGTGGGAATGGAGCGGTGGTCGAACATACGCAATACCAAGGAGCAGTGGGAATGGAGCGGTGGTCGAACATACGCAATACCAAGGAGCAGTGGGAATGGAGCGGTGGTCGAACATACGCAATACCAAGGAGCAGTGGGAATGGAGCGGTGGATACAGATACACATAACCATGGAGCAGAGGGAAGGGAATGTGGGGTCACACGTGCACTTCCATGGAGGAGAGTGAGGAGAGCTGAAGTCACACATATCCACCCCCATGGAGAGTAGGGAATGAAGCGGTGTGGGGTCACACATGCCCACTACCTCTCCTATACACACAGGGGGAAGAGAGCGGAGGACACACATGCGCACTACTACTCCTATAGAAGAGGTGAATGGAGCACTGTTGTTCCATTTGCACAGAACTTTGGCACTTTATTCTGTGGATCAGTGATAAATGTTGCCTGTTGGACCATCCCTTTAAGATGCCCATACACTTTACATAGCTGTTCACTAAATACTTCTCTGACAGCTCACAAAAACTTCAAACACTTACATTGTTGCTCAGCTTGGTGGAGCTTGTATGTGTTTTCAATGGGGAGAAGGTAAAAGGCTGCTGACAGGCACATATGGCAACAACTTATCTACAGCAGGCACAAGGATTGGACATGATGAAATTTGATATGCCCGATCCTAGTGTGGCGCCCCAGGGTCCTGGTCATCACAGTAGCAATGCTTTCCTCACGGAGAGAGTGATGTTACGTTTGGAAGCAATGAAGGATATCTTTTATCAGGTAACCACCATGCATACAACATGTTCACACTCCAGACCAGAGGGGGGAGATCTAAGCCTAGTTTAGGGTGAACTCCCGTATAAATACATTCTGATCTGGAGGGAAAGGAGTTCAGTTCAGTTCAGTTCATAAAGTGAGAGACAGAAGAGAGCAGACCGACAGAGTGTCAGAAGGTCTGAAGGGGCCGTGTAGTCTGAAGCACTACAGCTCCTGGAAAGAGACACACAGAAAGCCGAACACTGTTCAGTGAGCGTGAAGGAGAGCGAAGCACAGGAGAGTGACATCAGAGGAGACCAGCTAAGAGAAGGCTTCCTTCTTCTGAGGCGCAGATAACTGGCAGGACAGCTGAACTGCAAGTTACCTGTCCACCACACACACCTGAGACACAGTAACACATAGAGCCTGGGGCATGCTAGGGTCCCTGTAAAAAGGCTTGAGTTACCGGTCATGTCCTATCCTATATGGGGCACAGAGAGAAGAACTGTGAGGACCTTATCTGAAGCCATAGGCAGTAAGGGACTACAACACCACCACATTAGAGGAAGGCTTTTAACTCCACCTGGTAAAGGGGACTCGCTTCCAAGCCGGCCGGACCCTGCCTGTACCTGTGATCTGGTGCCCTGGACTGTGGCTGCCTGAAGTCTTCAGTAAACCAGGTAAAGAGACTGATAACCTGTGTCCTTGTTCTTTACTGAAACATTCACCATCTTCCATCTACACACTGGGAGCCCTGGGGATACCCTTCACCTGTGGGAAGTTATACCATCTAGCTGCCATAACATCACCCCAGCGGACCCCTTAAAGCAGCGTCGGTCCACACTGACCGAATACCACAGGTGGAGTCACGAACATAAACTCTATTCACCAAATCCCTTTTAAAGACTTTCCCTTTTTACACGGGCGCCCAGGGCCAGGGACTGGGTCGCTGCCACCGTGACATCCCCCTGTGAACACCGGACCCGGGTACCCCACGGCCCTGGCGGGCGACTCACTTCTCTCCACTGACATCTGCAGTTGGCAGATAATCTCAAGGTCCTTAAACATGTTAGTTGGTCTGACTTTCGGTTATTGTCTACAGACGGACACCTCTAGAAGCCGTCGGCACCTAATCCACATATCAGCTGTCTGGGGGTTGGGCTGGTATATATATAAATATATATATATATATATATATATATATATATGTGTCTGTCACATGTTCACTGATGCCCCTTTTAGGCACATCTTACTTGATAAAGACCCCTTGGACTGTCACAGACGCTCATGACAGGGCTCTGGGATGAACGATAGACACGGGCTCCACCATAATTCACCACCCGATCATCGTAAGAACGCTGGGTGCATGCACAATCCAAATCTGCTCCTGATTACAAGGATTTACTACTGTCCAAGTGTCTGGAGAGAAATGTACTGCACTACCACCGCAGGACGTCAGCGCCTAATTATCCCTCTTATGTGATGCAGCACTAATGTCGCATCCAGAATCACAGGCCATTTCCAAGTAACTCCCAGGACTCAAAGGAGGAAGAATCTCCTCCAAATGTCAACTTTGTTTTAATTATTTACATCAATGGGAACGGGAAACTGAACCTCAGAAAAATCAGACATTTATTCTCTAAGTATGCAAATTTTGGCAAATGTCCTCTGGTCACATCCAGAGCTGCATTCAAAATTCTGCTCCGTGACAAATGGAATGGAAGAGACACTCTGAGTACCTGATGTCCTGAGAGTACCTGATGTACAGCACAATACTACCCCCTTCCTTATATCCAGAGAATAGTATAGAGTAATAGTGGCCCCCCTTATCTCCAGAGAATAGTATAGAGTAATAGTGGCCCCCCTTATCTCCAGAGAATAGTATAGAGTAATAGTGGCCCCCCTTATCTCCAGAGAATAGTATAGAGT
Organism: Ranitomeya variabilis; assembly: GCF_051348905.1. Taxonomy (NCBI): domain Eukaryota; kingdom Metazoa; phylum Chordata; class Amphibia; order Anura; family Dendrobatidae; genus Ranitomeya; species Ranitomeya variabilis. The sequence continues at coordinate 28,611,454 of NC_135234.1, read as the reverse complement.
AATAGTGGCCCCTTATCTCCAGAGAATAGTATAGAGTAATAGTGGCCCCCTTATCTCCAGAGAATAGTATAGAGTAATAGTGGCCCCCTTATCTCCAGAGAATAGTATAGAGTAATAGTGGCCCCCTTATCTCCAGAGAATAGTATAGAGTAATAGTGGCCCCCCTTATCGCCAGAGAATAGTATAGAGTAATAGTGGCCCCCCTTATCTCCAGAGAATAGTATAGAGCAATAGTGACCCCTTATCTCCAGAGAATAGTATAGAGTAATAGTGGCCCCCCTTATCTCCAGAGAATAGTATAGAATAATAGTGGCCCCCCTTATCTCCAGAGAATAGTATAGAGTAATAGTGGCCCCCATTATCTCCAGAGAATAGTATAGAGTAATAGTGGCCCCCCTTATCGCCAGAGAATAGTATAGAGTAATAGTGGCCCCCCTTATCTCCAGAGAATAGTATAGAGTAATAGTGACCCCTTATCTCCAGAGAATAGTATAGAGTAATAGTGACCCCCTTATCTCCAGAGAATAGTATAGAGCAATAGTGACCCCTTATCTCCAGAGAATAGTATAGAGTAATAGTGACCCCCCCCCCTTATCTCCAGAGAATAGTAAAGAGTAACAGTGGCCCCCTTATCTCCAGAAAATAGTATAGAGTAATAGTGGCCCCCTTATCTCCAGAGAATAGTCTAGAGTAATAGTGGCCCCCTTATCTCCAGAGAATAGTATAGAGTAATAGTGCCCCCCTTATCTCCAGAGAATAGTATAGAGTAATAGTGGCCCCCTTATCTCCAGAGAATAGTCTAGAGTAATAGTGGCCCCCTTATCTCCAGAGAATAGTATAGAGTAATAGTGCCCCCCTTATCTCCAGAGAATAGTATAGAGTAATAGTGACCCCCCCCCCCCCTTATCTCCAGAGAATAGTAAAGAGTAACAGTGGCCCCCTTATCTCCAGAGAATAGTATAGAGTAATAGTGGCCCCCCTTATCTCCAGAGAATAGTATAGAGTAATAATGGCCCCCTTATCTCCAGAGAATAGTCTAGAGTAATAGTGGCCCCCTTATCTCCAGAGAATAGTATAGAGTAATAGTGGCCCCCTTATCTCCAGAGAATAGTCTAGAGTAATAGTGGCCCCCTTATCTCCAGAGAATAGTATAGAGTAATAGTGGCCCCCTTATCTCCAGAGAATAGTATAGAGTAATAGTGGCCCCCTTATCTCCAGAGAATAGTATAGAGCAATAGTGGACCCCCTTATATCCAGAGAATAGTATAGAGTAATAGTGGCCCCCCTTATATCCAGAGAATAGTATAGAATAATAGTGGCCCCCTTTATCTCCAGAGAATAGTATAGAGTAACAGTGACCCCTTATCTCCAGAGAATAGTATAGAGTAATAGTGGCCCCCCTTATCTCCAGAGAATAGTATAGAGTAATAGTGACCCCCCCTTATCTCCAGAGAATAGTATAGAGTAATAGTGGCCCCCCTTATCTCCAGAGAATAGTATAGAATAATAGTGGCCCCCCTTATCTCCAGAGAATAGTATACAGTAATAGTGACCCCTTATCTCCAGAGAATAGTATAGAGTAATAGTGGCCCCCTTTATCTCCAGAGAATAGTATAGAGTAATAGTGGCCCCCTTATCTCCAGAGAATAGTATAGAGTAATAGTGGCCCCCCTTATCTCCAGAGAATAGTATAGAGTAATAGTGACCCCCCTTATCTCCAGAGAATAGTATAGAGTAATAGTGGCCCCCTTATCTCCAGAGAATAGTATAGAGTAATAGTGGCCCCTTATCTCCAGAGAATAGTATAGAGTAATAGTGGCCCCCCTTATCTCCAGAGAATAGTATAGAGTAATAGTGGCCCCCTTATCTCCAGAGAATAGTATAGAGTAATAGTGACCCCTTATCTCCAGAGAATAGTATAGAGTAATAGTGACCCCTTATCTCCAGAGAATAGTATAGAGTAATAGTGACCCCTTATCTCCAGAGAATAGTATAGAGTAATAGTGACCCCTTATCTCCAGAGAATAGTATAGAGTAATAGTGACCCCCCTTATATCCAGAGAATAGTATAGAGTAATAGTGACCCCCCCTTATCTCCAGAGAATAGTATAGAGTAATAGTGGTCCCCCTTATCTCCAGAGAATAGTATAGAGTAATAGTGACCCCCCCTTATCTCCAGAGAATAGTATAGAGCAATAGTGACCCCTTATCTCCAGAGAATAGTATAGAGCAATAGTGACCCCTTATCTCCAGAGAATAGTATAGAGTAATAGTGGCCCCCCTTATCTCCAGAGAATAGTATAGAGTAATAGTGGCCCCCTTATCTCCAGAGAATAGTATAGAGTAATAGTGACCCCTTATCTCCAGAGAATAGTATAGAGTAATAGTGACCCCCTTATCTCCAGAGAATAGTATAGAGTAATAGTGACCCCCCCTTATCTCCAGAGAATAGTATAGAGTAATAGTGGCCCCCCTTATATCCAGAGAATAGTATACAGTAATAGTGGCCCCCTTATCTCCAGAGAATAGTATAGAGCAATAGTGGACCCCCTTATATCCAGAGAATAGTATAGAGTAATAGTGGCCCCCCTTATATCCAGAGAATAGTATAGAATAATAGTGGCCCCCTTTATCTCCAGAGAATAGTATAGAGAAATAGTGACCCCCTTATCTCCAGAGAATAGTATAGAGTAATAGTGACCCCCCTTATCTCCAGAGAATAGTATAGAGTAATAGTGGCCCCCCTTATCTCCAGAGAATAGTATAGAGTAATAGTGGCCCCCCTTATATCCAGAGAATAGTATAGAGTAATAGTGGCCCCCCTTATCTCCAGAGAATAGTATAGAGTAATAGTGGCCCCCTTATCTCCAGAGAATAGTATAGAGCAATAGTGGCCCCCTTATCTCCAGAGAATAGTATAGAGTAATAGTGGCCCCCCTTATCTCCAGAGAATAGTATAGAGTAATAGTGGCCCCCCTTATATCCAGAGAATAGTATAGAGTAATAGTGGCCCCCCTTATCTCCAGAGAATAGTATAGAGTAATAGTGGCCCCCTTATCTCCAGAGAATAGTATAGAGCAATAGTGGCCCCCTTATCTCCAGAGAATAGTATAGAGTAATAGTGCCCCCCTTATCTCCAGAGAATAGTATAGAGTAATAGTGGCCCCTTATCTCCAGAGAATAGTATAGAGTAATAGTGGCCCCTTATCTCCAGAGAATAGTATAGAGCAATAGTGACCCCTTATCTCTAGAGAATAGTATAGAGCAATAGTGACCCCTTATCTCCAGAGAATAGTATAGAGTAATAGTGGCCCCTTATCTCCAGAGAATAGTATAGAGCAATAGTGACCCCTTATCTCTAGAGAATAGTATAGAGCAATAGTGACCCCTTATCTCCAGAGAATAGTATAGAGTAATAGTGTCGCCGCTTATCTCCAGAGAATAGTATAGAGTAATAGTGGCCGCTTATCTCCAGAGAATAGTATAGAGTAATAGTGGCCCCTTATCTCCAGAGAATAGTATAGAGTAATAGTGACCCCCCTTATCTCCAGAGAATAGTATAGAGTAATAGTGGCCCCCCTTATCTCCAGAGAATAGTATAGAGTAATAGTGGCCCCCCTTATCTCCAGAGAATAGTATAGAGTAATAGTGGCCCCCCTTATCTCCAGAGAATAGTATAGAGTAATAGTGACCCCCCTTATCTCCAGAGAATAGTATAGAGTAATAGTGCCCCCCCCCTTATCTCCAGAGAATAGTATAGAGTAATAGTGACCCCTTATCTCCAGAGAATAGTATAGAGTAATAGTGGCCCCCTTATCTCCAGGGAATAGTATAGAGTAATAGTGACCCCTTATCTCCAGAGAATAGTATAGAGTAATAGTGGCCCCCCTTATCTCCAGAGAATAGTATAGAGTAATAGTGACCCCCTTATCTCCAGAGAATAGTATAGAGTAATAGTGTACCCCCTATCTCCAGAGAATAGTATAGAGTAATAGTGACCCCCCTTATCTCCAGAGAATAGTATAGAGTAATAGTGGCCCCTTATCTCCAGAGAATAGTATAGAGTAATAGTGACCCCTTATCTCCAGAGAATAGTATAGAGTAATAGTGGCCCCCCTTATCTCCAGAGAATAGTATAGAGTAATAGTGGCCCCCCTTATCTCCAGAGAATAGTATAGAGTAATAGTGACCCCCCTTATCTCCAGAGAATAGTATAGAGTAATAGTGCCCCCCCCCCCTTATCTCCAGAGAATAGTATAGAGTAATAGTGGCCCCCTTATCTCCAGAGAATAGTATAGAGTAATAGTGCCCCCCTTATCTCCAGAGAATAGTATAGAGTAATAGTGACCCCTTATCTCCAGAGAATAGTATAGAGTAATAGTGCCCCCCTTATCTCCAGAGAATAGTATAGAGTAATAGTGACCCCTTATCTCCAGAGAATAGTATAGAGTAATAGTGCCCCCCTTATCTCCAGAGAATAGTATAGAGTAATAGTGACCCCTTATCTCCAGAGAATAGTATAGAGTAATAGTGACCCCTTATCTCCAGAGAATAGTATAGAGTAATAGTGACCCCCCTTATCTCCAGAGAATAGTATAGAGCAATAGTGACCCCTTATCTCCAGAGAATAGTATAGAGTAATAGTGGCCCCCTTATCTCCAGAGAATAGTATAGAGTAATAGTGGCCCCCTTTATCTCCAGAGAATAGTATAGAGTAATAGTGACCCCCTTATCTCCAGAGAATAGTATAGAATAATAGTGGCCCCCTTTATCTCCAGAGAATAGTATAGAGTAATAGTGACCCCCTTATCTCCAGAGAATAGTATAGAATAATAGTGGCCCCCTTTATCTCCAGAGAATAGTATAGAGTAATAGTGGCCCCCCCTTATCTCCAGAGAATAGTATAGAGTAATAGTGGCCCCCCTTATATCCAGAGAATAGTATAGAGTAATAGTGACCCTTTATCTCCAGAGAATAGTATAGAGTAATAGTGGCCCCCCTTATCTCCAGAGAATAGTATAGAGTAATAGTGGCCCCCCTTATATCCAGAGAATAGTATAGAGCAATAGTGGCCCCCTTATCTCCAGAGAATAGTATAGAGTAATAGTGACCCCCCTTATCTCCAGAGAATAGTATAGAGCAATAGTGACCCCTTATCTCCAGAGAATAGTATAGAGTAATAGTGGCCCCCTTATCTCCAGAGAATAGTATAGAGCAATAGTGGCCCCCTTATCTCCAGAGAATAGTATAGAGTAATAGTGACCCCCCTTATCTCCAGAGAATAGTATAGAGCAATAGTGACCCCTTATCTCTAGAGAATAGTATAGAGCAATAGTGGCCCCCCTTATCTCCAGAGAATAGTATAGAGTAATAGTGGCCCCCTTATCTCCAGAGAATAGTATAGAGTAATAGTGGCCCCCCTTATCGCCAGAGAATAGTATAGAGTAATAGTGGCCCCCCTTATCTCCAGAGAATAGTATAGAGCAATAGTGACCCCTTATCTCCAGAGAATAGTATAGAGTAATAGTGGCCCCCCTTATCTCCAGAGAATAGTATAGAATAATAGTGGCCCCCCTTATCTCCAGAGAATAGTATAGAGTAATAGTGGCCCCCATTATCTCCAGAGAATAGTATAGAGTAATAGTGGCCCCCCTTATCGCCAGAGAATAGTATAGAGTAATAGTGGCCCCCCTTATCTCCAGAGAATAGTATAGAGTAATAGTGACCCCTTATCTCCAGAGAATAGTATAGAGTAATAGTGACCCCCTTATCTCCAGAGAATAGTATAGAGCAATAGTGACCCCTTATCTCCAGAGAATAGTATAGAGTAATAGTGACCCCCCCCCCTTATCTCCAGAGAATAGTAAAGAGTAACAGTGGCCCCCTTATCTCCAGAAAATAGTATAGAGTAATAGTGGCCCCCTTATCTCCAGAGAATAGTCTAGAGTAATAGTGGCCCCCTTATCTCCAGAGAATAGTATAGAGTAATAGTGCCCCCCTTATCTCCAGAGAATAGTATAGAGTAATAGTGGCCCCCTTATCTCCAGAGAATAGTCTAGAGTAATAGTGGCCCCCTTATCTCCAGAGAATAGTATAGAGTAATAGTGCCCCCCTTATCTCCAGAGAATAGTATAGAGTAATAGTGACCCCCCCCCCCTTATCTCCAGAGAATAGTAAAGAGTAACAGTGGCCCCCTTATCTCCAGAGAATAGTATAGAGTAATAGTGGCCCCCCTTATCTCCAGAGAATAGTATAGAGTAATAATGGCCCCCTTATCTCCAGAGAATAGTCTAGAGTAATAGTGGCCCCCTTATCTCCAGAGAATAGTATAGAGTAATAGTGGCCCCCTTATCTCCAGAGAATAGTCTAGAGTAATAGTGGCCCCCTTATCTCCAGAGAATAGTATAGAGTAATAGTGGCCCCCTTATCTCCAGAGAATAGTATAGAGTAATAGTGGCCCCCTTATCTCCAGAGAATAGTATAGAGCAATAGTGGACCCCCTTATATCCAGAGAATAGTATAGAGTAATAGTGGCCCCCCTTATATCCAGAGAATAGTATAGAATAATAGTGGCCCCCTTTATCTCCAGAGAATAGTATAGAGTAACAGTGACCCCTTATCTCCAGAGAATAGTATAGAGTAATAGTGGCCCCCCTTATCTCCAGAGAATAGTATAGAGTAATAGTGACCCCCCCTTATCTCCAGAGAATAGTATAGAGTAATAGTGGCCCCCCTTATCTCCAGAGAATAGTATAGAATAATAGTGGCCCCCCTTATCTCCAGAGAATAGTATACAGTAATAGTGACCCCTTATCTCCAGAGAATAGTATAGAGTAATAGTGGCCCCCTTTATCTCCAGAGAATAGTATAGAGTAATAGTGGCCCCCTTATCTCCAGAGAATAGTATAGAGTAATAGTGGCCCCCCTTATCTCCAGAGAATAGTATAGAGTAATAGTGACCCCCCTTATCTCCAGAGAATAGTATAGAGTAATAGTGGCCCCCTTATCTCCAGAGAATAGTATAGAGTAATAGTGGCCCCTTATCTCCAGAGAATAGTATAGAGTAATAGTGGCCCCCCTTATCTCCAGAGAATAGTATAGAGTAATAGTGGCCCCCTTATCTCCAGAGAATAGTATAGAGTAATAGTGACCCCTTATCTCCAGAGAATAGTATAGAGTAATAGTGACCCCTTATCTCCAGAGAATAGTATAGAGTAATAGTGACCCCCCTTATCTCCAGAGAATAGTATAGAGTAATAGTGACCCCTTATCTCCAGAGAATAGTATAGAGTAATAGTGACCCCCCTTATATCCAGAGAATAGTATAGAGTAATAGTGACCCCCCCTTATCTCCAGAGAATAGTATAGAGTAATAGTGGTCCCCCTTATCTCCAGAGAATAGTATAGAGTAATAGTGACCCCCCCTTATCTCCAGAGAATAGTATAGAGCAATAGTGACCCCTTATCTCCAGAGAATAGTATAGAGCAATAGTGACCCCTTATCTCCAGAGAATAGTATAGAGTAATAGTGGCCCCCCTTATCTCCAGAGAATAGTATAGAGTAATAGTGGCCCCCTTATCTCCAGAGAATAGTATAGAGTAATAGTGACCCCTTATCTCCAGAGAATAGTATAGAGTAATAGTGACCCCCTTATCTCCAGAGAATAGTATAGAGTAATAGTGACCCCCCCTTATCTCCAGAGAATAGTATAGAGTAATAGTGGCCCCCCTTATATCCAGAGAATAGTATACAGTAATAGTGGCCCCCTTATCTCCAGAGAATAGTATAGAGCAATAGTGGACCCCCTTATATCCAGAGAATAGTATAGAGTAATAGTGGCCCCCCTTATATCCAGAGAATAGTATAGAATAATAGTGGCCCCCTTTATCTCCAGAGAATAGTATAGAGAAATAGTGACCCCCTTATCTCCAGAGAATAGTATAGAGTAATAGTGACCCCCCTTATCTCCAGAGAATAGTATAGAGTAATAGTGGCCCCCCTTATCTCCAGAGAATAGTATAGAGTAATAGTGGCCCCCCTTATATCCAGAGAATAGTATAGAGTAATAGTGGCCCCCCTTATCTCCAGAGAATAGTATAGAGTAATAGTGGCCCCCTTATCTCCAGAGAATAGTATAGAGCAATAGTGGCCCCCTTATCTCCAGAGAATAGTATAGAGTAATAGTGGCCCCCCTTATCTCCAGAGAATAGTATAGAGTAATAGTGGCCCCCCTTATATCCAGAGAATAGTATAGAGTAATAGTGGCCCCCCTTATCTCCAGAGAATAGTATAGAGTAATAGTGGCCCCCTTATCTCCAGAGAATAGTATAGAGCAATAGTGGCCCCCTTATCTCCAGAGAATAGTATAGAGTAATAGTGCCCCCCTTATCTCCAGAGAATAGTATAGAGTAATAGTGGCCCCTTATCTCCAGAGAATAGTATAGAGTAATAGTGGCCCCTTATCTCCAGAGAATAGTATAGAGCAATAGTGACCCCTTATCTCTAGAGAATAGTATAGAGCAATAGTGACCCCTTATCTCCAGAGAATAGTATAGAGTAATAGTGGCCCCTTATCTCCAGAGAATAGTATAGAGCAATAGTGACCCCTTATCTCTAGAGAATAGTATAGAGCAATAGTGACCCCTTATCTCCAGAGAATAGTATAGAGTAATAGTGTCGCCGCTTATCTCCAGAGAATAGTATAGAGTAATAGTGGCCGCTTATCTCCAGAGAATAGTATAGAGTAATAGTGGCCCCTTATCTCCAGAGAATAGTATAGAGTAATAGTGACCCCCCTTATCTCCAGAGAATAGTATAGAGTAATAGTGGCCCCCCTTATCTCCAGAGAATAGTATAGAGTAATAGTGGCCCCCCTTATCTCCAGAGAATAGTATAGAGTAATAGTGGCCCCCCTTATCTCCAGAGAATAGTATAGAGTAATAGTGACCCCCCTTATCTCCAGAGAATAGTATAGAGTAATAGTGCCCCCCCCCTTATCTCCAGAGAATAGTATAGAGTAATAGTGACCCCTTATCTCCAGAGAATAGTATAGAGTAATAGTGGCCCCCTTATCTCCAGGGAATAGTATAGAGTAATAGTGACCCCTTATCTCCAGAGAATAGTATAGAGTAATAGTGGCCCCCCTTATCTCCAGAGAATAGTATAGAGTAATAGTGACCCCCTTATCTCCAGAGAATAGTATAGAGTAATAGTGTCCCCCCTATCTCCAGAGAATAGTATAGAGTAATAGTGACCCCTTATCTCCAGAGAATAGTATAGAGTAATAGTGACCCCCTTATCTCCAGAGAATAGTATAGAGTAATAGTGACCCCCCTTATCTCCAGAGAATAGTATAGAGTAATAGTGGCCCCTTATCTCCAGAGAATAGTATAGAGTAATAGTGACCCCTTATCTCCAGAGAATAGTATAGAGTAATAGTGGCCCCCCTTATCTCCAGAGAATAGTATAGAGTAATAGTGGCCCCCCTTATCTCCAGAGAATAGTATAGAGTAATAGTGACCCCCCTTATCTCCAGAGAATAGTATAGAGTAATAGTGCCCCCCCCCCCTTATCTCCAGAGAATAGTATAGAGTAATAGTGACCCCTTATCTCCAGAGAATAGTATAGAGTAATAGTGCCCCCCTTATCTCCAGAGAATAGTATAGAGTAATAGTGACCCCTTATCTCCAGAGAATAGTATAGAGTAATAGTGCCCCCCTTATCTCCAGAGAATAGTATAGAGTAATAGTGACCCCTTATCTCCAGAGAATAGTATAGAGTAATAGTGACCCCCCTTATCTCCAGAGAATAGTATAGAGCAATAGTGACCCCTTATCTCCAGAGAATAGTATAGAGTAATAGTGGCCCCCTTATCTCCAGAGAATAGTATAGAGTAATAGTGGCCCCCCTTATATCCAGAGAATAGTATAGAGTAATAGTGGCCCCCTTATCTCCAGAGAATAGTATAGAGCAATAGTGGCCCCCCTTATATCCAGAGAATAGTATAGAGTAATAGTGGCCCCCCTTATATCCAGAGAATAGTATAGAATAATAGTGGCCCCCTTTATCTCCAGAGAATAGTATAGAGTAATAGTGACCCCCTTATCTCCAGAGAATAGTATAGAATAATAGTGGCCCCCTTTATCTCCAGAGAATAGTATAGAGTAATAGTGGCCCCCCCTTATCTCCAGAGAATAGTATAGAGTAATAGTGGCCCCCCTTATATCCAGAGAATAGTATAGAGTAATAGTGACCCTTTATCTCCAGAGAATAGTATAGAGTAATAGTGGCCCCCCTTATCTCCAGAGAATAGTATAGAGTAATAGTGGCCCCCCTTATATCCAGAGAATAGTATAGAGCAATAGTGGCCCCCTTATCTCCAGAGAATAGTATAGAGTAATAGTGACCCCCCTTATCTCCAGAGAATAGTATAGAGCAATAGTGACCCCTTATCTCCAGAGAATAGTATAGAGTAATAGTGGCCCCCTTATCTCCAGAGAATAGTATAGAGCAATAGTGGCCCCCTTATCTCCAGAGAATAGTATAGAGTAATAGTGACCCCCCTTATCTCCAGAGAATAGTATAGAGCAATAGTGACCCCTTATCTCTAGAGAATAGTATAGAGCAATAGTGGCCCCCCTTATCTCCAGAGAATAGTATAGAGTAATAGTGGCCCCCTTATCTCCAGAGAATAGTATAGAGTAATAGTGGCCCCTTATCTCCAGAGAATAGTATAGAGTAATAGTGGCCCCTTATCTCCAGAGAATAGTATAGAGCAATAGTGACCCCTTATCTCCAGAGAATAGTATAGAGCAATAGTGACCCCTTATCTCTAGAGAATAGTATAGAGCAATAGTGACCCCCCCCTTATCTCCAGAGAATAGTATAGAGTAATAGTGACCCCCTTATCTCCAGAGAATAGTATAGAGTAATAGTGGCCGCTTATCTCCAGAGAATAGTATAGAGTAATAGTGACCCCCCTTATCTCCAGAGAATAGTATAGAGTAATAGTGGCCCCCCTTATCTCCAGAGAATAGTATAGAGTAATAGTGCCCCCCCCTTATCTCCAGAGAATAGTATAGAGTAATAGTGCCCCCCCTTATCTCCAGAGAATAGTATAGAGTAATAGTGGCCCCCCTTATCTCCAGAGAATAGTATAGAGTAATAGTGACCCCCCTTATCTCCAGAGAATAGTATAGAGTAATAGTGCCCCCCCCCTTATCTCCAGAGAATAGTATAGAGTAATAGTGACCCCTTATCTCCAGAGAATAGTATAGAGCAATAGTGACCCCTTATCTCTAGAGAATAGTATAGAGCAATAGTGACCCCTTATCTCCAGAGAATAGTATAGAGTAATAGTGGCCGCTTATCTCCAGAGAATAGTATAGAGTAATAGTGGCCGCTTATCTCCAGAGAATAGTATAGAGCAATAGTGACCCCTTATCTCCAGAGAATAGTATAGAGTAATAATTCAGAAAGGGGAGGAGGGGGGAAGAGGAAGGGTTGAAGCTTGACACGCCGAGACATGCATCTAAGAACCGTTGCAAATAAATATAACCGGTGGGTGCCGTACCTTGCTGGTGATTAGCAGCTGATGTAGACGAAAGGAGAAATAGGGATTTCCAGCACATCCATCCAGTTTGAGTAAAATAACCAAAATTTATTAGAACATTTTAAAAAACAATATTAAAAAGAAAGAGAGAAAAACTCTCTTTGCCTGACGCGTTTCTGGCGCACCACGGCGCCCTTAGTCATAGGAACTAATATGACATGAATACACAGGTTTATATATGACAGGGAACCAATCACAGACATAGCAATTAAATTTCATTGGAAAAAGCTGCAGCTAAATTCACATAACAAAACTTTACCTTATTTATCAAATGTCTTAGAAATACACTAATATCTGTTCTAAATTACCAAAAAATTCATTAGTTGTTCAATATATGTAAAAAAGATCATTTTTGTAATTCATACCATGTGGATATTTGGTGTCTAAAGTTAGAATCCAAAAGGCTTCCCGCAGAGCTAATCGCTTCCTCCAATCTCCACCTCTAGGTGACTGACTGACCCTTTCAATGCCAAAAAAGGAAAAATCTGACAGATCTCCCTGGTGCACGGAGATAAAACTTTACCTTATTTATCAAATGTCTTAGAAATACACTAATATCTGTTCTAAATTACCAAAAAATTCATTAGTTGTTCAATATATGTAAAAAAGATCATTTTTGTAATTCATACCATGTGGATATTTGGTGTCTAAAGTTAGAATCCAAAAGGCTTCCCGCAGAGCTAATTGCTTCCTCCAATCTCCACCTCTAGGTGACTGACTAACCCTTTCAATGCCAAAAAAGGAAAAATCTGACAGATCTCCCTGGTGCACGGAGATAAAATGTTTTGTGGCCCCAGAATAACCTGGATTCCTATTCCTTATATTGGTTATATGTTCAGAGATTCTTTTTTTGATTTTCCTAGTGGTATAACCTATATAACAAATATTACAGGCTTTGCATTTTATACAGTATATAACATGATCAGAATCACAGTTGATAAATGATTTTATATTATAAGTAACATTGTGATTTGAAGAAAAAGAAGTTCTCTTATTGTCTGCAAATTGGCAGACATTACATCTATTGCCAGAACATTTAAAGAAACCCTTCACTGATAGCCATGATGTGGGAGTTTTTTTCGGGTGCACCATACTGGGAGATAAAATATTCCCCAGTGTGCAACCTCTTTTGGCCACTACCCTGCAACCATTTTGGAGAATTGTGCACAAAGAACTATCTTGATTGACTACAGGAAGATATTTGAGAATAATCTGTCTGATTTTGTTGTATTGACTGCTGTAAGCAGTAGAAAATGTGATATGCGTTTCAGAAGCAGCATTTACTTTTTTATTTTCAGAATGTAACAAATTGGTACGTGGAATTTTGGAAACCTGTCTGAATGCATGTTTTATATTAGATTGTTTGTACCCTCTATCCAGCAGTCTATCAGAAATAATGCGACTTTCTTTATGAAACTTTTCATCGCTAGAGCAAATTCTTCTCGCTCTAGTAAATTCCCCCCTAGGAATGGCGTGAATAGTGTGGCGAGGGTGTGAGCTCGAGGACATCAGGATCGTGTTACCAGAGTTGTCTTTTCTATAGAGTGAGGTGTTAACCCTTTGTGTTGTATTACTGCCTGTAAGGAGAACATCCAAAAATGAGACTTCATCTGAAGGAATGCCGCTGGTGAAACGCAGATTACACTGATTGTCATTGAGATAGGACATAAAATCAGGAAATTTTGTCACCTCCCCCTGCCAAATTAACAAAATATCATCCACAAATCTCCCATACCAATTAAGGCATGGGAGAAATGGATTATCATCCGTAAATATATAAATTTCTTCCCACCATGCCATAAATAAAATTGCTAAAGATGGAGAGAACTTAGACCCCATAGGAGCACCCATGGTTTGGATGTAATAGTTATTTTGGAACATGAAAAAATTGTGTTTTAGTAGATAATGTAAGGACGCAAGAATAAACCATTTCAATGAATCTGAGTAACTGCTATACTTATTTAGATGATATTCAATTGCTGTCATAGCCAAAGAGTGGGGAATACACGAATATAAGTTTGTGACATCACAAGTCACAAAAGAATAATTGTGACACCACTGGAAGGTATCAAAAACCTTCAAAACTGATGAGGTGTCTTTGAGATACCCTGGAATCCGTATATTTACGGATGATAATCCATTTCTCCCATGCCTTAATTGGTATGGGAGATTTGTGGATGATATTTTGTTAATTTGGCAGGGGGAGGTGACAAAATTTCCTGATTTTATGTCCTATCTCAATGACAATCAGTGTAATCTGCGTTTCACCAGCGGCATTCCTTCAGATGAAGTCTCATTTTTGGATGTTCTCCTTACAGGCAGTAATACAACACAAAGGGTTAACACCTCACTCTATAGAAAAGACAACTCTGGTAACACGATCCTGATGTCCTCGAGCTCACACCCTCGCCACACTATTCACGCCATTCCTAGGGGGGAATTTACTAGAGCGAGAAGAATTTGCTCTAGCGATGAAAAGTTTCATAAAGAAAGTCGCATTATTTCTGATAGACTGCTGGATAGAGGGTACAAACAATCTAATATAAAACATGCATTCAGACAGGTTTCCAAAATTCCACGTACCAATTTGTTACATTCTGAAAATAAAAAAGTAAATGCTGCTTCTGAAACGCATATCACATTTTCTACTGCTTACAGCAGTCAATACAACAAAATCAGACAGATTATTCTCAAATATCTTCCTGTAGTCAATCAAGATAGTTCTTTGTGCACAATTCTCCAAAATGGTTGCAGGGTAGTGGCCAAAAGAGGTTGCACACTGGGGAATATTTTATCTCCCAGTATGGTGCACCCGAAAAAAACTCCCACATCATGGCTATCAGTGAAGGGTTTCTTTAAATGTTCTGGCAATAGATGTAATGTCTGCCAATTTGCAGACAATAAGAGAACTTCTTTTTCTTCAAATCACAATGTTACTTATAATATAAAATCATTTATCAACTGTGATTCTGATCATGTTATATACTGTATAAAATGCAAAGCCTGTAATATTTGTTATATAGGTTATACCACTAGGAAAATCAAAAAAAGAATCTCTGAACATATAACCAATATAAGGAATAGGAATCCAGGTTATTCTGGGGCCACAAAACATTTTATCTCCGTGCACCAGGGAGATCTGTCAGATTTTTCCTTTTTTGGCATTGAAAGGGTTAGTCAGTCACCTAGAGGTGGAGATTGGAGGAAGCAATTAGCTCTGCGGGAAGCCTTTTGGATTCTAACTTTAGACACCAAATATCCACATGGTATGAATTACAAAAATGATCTTTTTTACATATATTGAACAACTAATGAATTTTTTGGTAATTTAGAACAGATATTAGTGTATTTCTAAGACATTTGATAAATAAGGTAAAGTTTTATCTCCGTGCACCAGGGAGATCTGTCAGATTTTTCCTTTTTTGGCATTGAAAGGGTCAGTCAGTCACCTAGAGGTGGAGATTGGAGGAAGCGATTAGCTCTGCGGGAAGCCTTTTGGATTCTAACTTTAGACACCAAATATCCACATGGTATGAATTACAAAAATGATCTTTTTTACATATATTGAACAACTAATGAATTTTTTGGTAATTTAGAACAGATATTAGTGTATTTCTAAGACATTTGATAAATAAGGTAAAGTTTTGTTATGTGAATTTAGCTGCAGCTTTTTCCAATGAAATTTAATTGCTATGTCTGTGATTGGTTCCCTGTCATATATAAACCTGTGTATTCATGTCATATTAGTTCCTATGACTAAGGGCGCCGTGGTGCGCCAGAAACGCGTCAGGCAAAGAGAGTTTTTCTCTCTTTCTTTTTAATATTGTTTTTTAAAATGTTCTAATAAATTTTGGTTATTTTACTCAAACTGGATGGATGTGCTGGAAATCCCTATTTCTCCTTTAGTATAGAGTAATAGTGGCCCCTTATCTCCAGAGAATAGTATAGAGCAATAGTGACCCCTTATCTCCAGAGAATAGTATAGAGTAATAGTGGCCCCTTATCTCCAGAGAATAGTATAGAGCAATAGTGACCCCTTATCTCTAGAGAATAGTATAGAGCAATAGTGACCCCTTATCTCCAGAGAATAGTATAGAGTAATAGTGGCCGCTTATCTCCAGAGAATAGTATAGAGTAATAGTGGCCCCTTATCTCCAGAGAATAGTATAGAGTAATAGTGACCCCCCTTATCTCCAGAGAATAGTATAGAGTAATAGTGGCCCCCCTTATCTCCAGAGAATAGTATAGAGTAATAGTGGCCCCCCTTATCTCCAGAGAATAGTATAGAGTAATAGTGCCCCCTTATCTCCAGAGAATAGTATAGAGTAATAGTGGCCCCCCCTTATCTCCAGAGAATAGTATAGAGTAATAGTGGCCCCCCTTATCTCCAGAGAATAGTATAGAGTAATAGTGGCCCCCCTTATCTCCAGAGAATAGTATAGAGTAATAGTGACCCCCTTATCTCCAGAGAATAGTATAGAGTAATAGTGGCCCCCTTATCTCCAGAGAATAGTATAGAGTAATAGTGACCCCCTTATCTCCAGAGAATAGTATAGAGTAATAGTGCCCCCCCTTATCTCCAGAGAATAGTATAGAGTAATAGTGGCCCCCCTTATCTCCAGAGAATAGTATAGAGTAATAGTGACCCCCCTTATCTCCAGAGAATAGTATAGAGTAATAGTGCCCCCCCCCCTTATCTCCAGAGAATAGTATAGACTAATAGTGACCCCTTATCTCCAGAGAATAGTATAGAGTAATAGTGGCCCCCCTTATCTCCAGAGAATAGTATAGAGTAATAGTGACCCCCTTATCTCCAGAGAATAGTATAGAGCAATAGTGGCCCCCCTTATATCCAGAGAATAGTATAGAGTAATAGTGACCCCCTTATCTCCAGAGAATAGTATAGAGTAATAGTGGCCCCCTTATCTCCAGAGAATAGTATAGAGTAATAGTGACCCCCTTATCTCCAGAGAATAGTATAGAGTAATAGTGGCCCCCTTATCTCCAGAGAATAGTATAGAGTAATAGTGGCCCCCCTTATCTCCAGAGAATAGTATAGAGTAATAGTGACCCCCTTATCTCCAGAGAATAGTATAGAGTAATAGTGCCCCCCCCCTTATCTCCAGAGAATAGTATAGAGTAATAGTGACCCCCTTATCTCCAGAGAATAGTATAGAGTAATAGTGACCCCTTATCTCCAGAGAATAGTATAGAGTAATAGTGCCCCCCCTTATCTCCAGAGAATAGTATAGAGTAATAGTGGCCCCTTATCTCCAGAGAATAGTATAGAGTAATAGTGCCCCCCTTATCTCCAGAGAATAGTATAGAGTAATAGTGGCCCCCCTTATCTCCAGAGAATAGTATAGAGTAATAGTGACCCCCTTATCTCCAGAGAATAGTATAGAGTAATAGTGACCCCCTTATCTCCAGAGAATAGTATAGAGTAATAGTGACCCCCTCCTTATCTCCAGAGAATAGTATAGAGTAATAGTGGCCCCCCTTATCTCCAGAGAATAGTATAGAGTAATAGTGGCCCCCTTATCTCCAGAGAATAGTATAGAGCAATAGTGGCCCCCTTATCTCCAGAGAATAGTATAGAGTAATAGTGACCCCCCTTATCTCCAGAGAATAGTATAGAGCAATAGTGACCCCTTATCTCTAGAGAATAGTATAGAGCAATAGTGGCCCCCCTTATCTCCAGAGAATAGTATAGAGTAATAGTGGCCCCCTTATCTCCAGAGAATAGTATAGAGTAATAGTGGCCCCTTATCTCCAGAGAATAGTATAGAGTAATAGTGGCCCCTTATCTCCAGAGAATAGTATAGAGCAATAGTGACCCCTTATCTCCAGAGAATAGTATAGAGCAATAGTGACCCCTTATCTCTAGAGAATAGTATAGAGCAATAGTGACCCCTTATCTCTAGAGAATAGTATAGAGTAATAGTGCCCCCCCTTATCTCCAGAGAATAGTATAGAGTAATAGTGACCCCCTTATCTCCAGAGAATAGTATAGAGTAATAGTGGCCGCTTATCTCCAGAGAATAGTATAGAGTAATAGTGACCCCCCTTATCTCCAGAGAATAGTATAGAGTAATAGTGGCCCCCCTTATCTCCAGAGAATAGTATAGAGTAATAGTGCCCCCCCCTTATCTCCAGAGAATAGTATAGAGTAATAGTGCCCCCCCTTATCTCCAGAGAATAGTATAGAGTAATAGTGGCCCCCCTTATCTCCAGAGAATAGTATAGAGTAATAGTGACCCCCCTTATCTCCAGAGAATAGTATAGAGTAATAGTGCCCCCCCCCTTATCTCCAGAGAATAGTATAGAGTAATAGTGACCCCTTATCTCCAGAGAATAGTATAGAGCAATAGTGACCCCTTATCTCTAGAGAATAGTATAGAGCAATAGTGACCCCTTATCTCCAGAGAATAGTATAGAGTAATAGTGGCCGCTTATCTCCAGAGAATAGTATAGAGTAATAGTGGCCGCTTATCTCCAGAGAATAGTATAGAGCAATAGTGACCCCTTATCTCCAGAGAATAGTATAGAGTAATAGTGGCCCCTTATCTCCAGAGAATAGTATAGAGCAATAGTGACCCCTTATCTCCAGAGAATAGTATAGAGTAATAGTGGCCCCTTATCTCCAGAGAATAGTATAGAGCAATAGTGACCCCTTATCTCTAGAGAATAGTATAGAGCAATAGTGACCCCTTATCTCCAGAGAATAGTATAGAGTAATAGTGGCCGCTTATCTCCAGAGAATAGTATAGAGTAATAGTGGCCCCTTATCTCCAGAGAATAGTATAGAGTAATAGTGACCCCCCTTATCTCCAGAGAATAGTATAGAGTAATAGTGGCCCCCCTTATCTCCAGAGAATAGTATAGAGTAATAGTGGCCCCCCTTATCTCCAGAGAATAGTATAGAGTAATAGTGCCCCCTTATCTCCAGAGAATAGTATAGAGTAATAGTGGCCCCCCCTTATCTCCAGAGAATAGTATAGAGTAATAGTGGCCCCCCTTATCTCCAGAGAATAGTATAGAGTAATAGTGGCCCCCCTTATCTCCAGAGAATAGTATAGAGTAATAGTGACCCCCTTATCTCCAGAGAATAGTATAGAGTAATAGTGGCCCCCTTATCTCCAGAGAATAGTATAGAGTAATAGTGACCCCCTTATCTCCAGAGAATAGTATAGAGTAATAGTGCCCCCCCTTATCTCCAGAGAATAGTATAGAGTAATAGTGGCCCCCCTTATCTCCAGAGAATAGTATAGAGTAATAGTGACCCCCCTTATCTCCAGAGAATAGTATAGAGTAATAGTGCCCCCCCCCCTTATCTCCAGAGAATAGTATAGACTAATAGTGACCCCTTATCTCCAGAGAATAGTATAGAGTAATAGTGGCCCCCCTTATCTCCAGAGAATAGTATAGAGTAATAGTGACCCCCTTATCTCCAGAGAATAGTATAGAGCAATAGTGGCCCCCCTTATATCCAGAGAATAGTATAGAGTAATAGTGACCCCCTTATCTCCAGAGAATAGTATAGAGTAATAGTGGCCCCCTTATCTCCAGAGAATAGTATAGAGTAATAGTGACCCCCTTATCTCCAGAGAATAGTATAGAGTAATAGTGGCCCCCTTATCTCCAGAGAATAGTATAGAGTAATAGTGCCCCCCCCCCTTATCTCCAGAGAATAGTATAGAGTAATAGTGACCCCCTTATCTCCAGAGAATAGTATAGAGTAATAGTGACCCCTTATCTCCAGAGAATAGTATAGAGTAATAGTGCCCCCCCTTATCTCCAGAGAATAGTATAGAGTAATAGTGGCCCCTTATCTCCAGAGAATAGTATAGAGTAATAGTGCCCCCCTTATCTCCAGAGAATAGTATAGAGTAATAGTGGCCCCCCTTATCTCCAGAGAATAGTATAGAGTAATAGTGACCCCCTCCTTATCTCCAGAGAATAGTATAGAGTAATAGTGGCCCCCCTTATCTCCAGAGAATAGTATAGAGTAATAGTGACCCCCTCCTTATCTCCAGAGAATAGTATAGAGTAATAGTGACCCCCTTATCTCCAGAGAATAGTATAGAGTAATAGTGGCCCCTTATCTCCAGAGAATAGTATAGAGTAATAGTGCCCCCCTTATCTCCAGAGAATAGTATAGAGTAATAGTGACCCCCTTATCTCCAGAGAATAGTATAGAGTAATAGTGACCCCCCTTATCTCCAGAGAATAGTATAGAGTAATAGTGACCCCTTATCTCCAGAGAATAGTATAGAGTAATAGTGGCCCCCCTTATCTCCAGAGAATAGTATAGAGTAATAGTGACCCCCTCCTTATCTCCAGAGAATAGTATAGAGTAATAGTGACCCCCCTTATCTCCAGAGAATAGTATAGAGCAATAGTGACCCCTTATCTCCAGAGAATAGTATAGAGTAATAGTGACCCCCTTATCTCCAGAGAATAGTATAGAGTAATAGTGCCCCCCTTATCTCCAGAGAATAGTATAGAGTAATAGTGACCCCTTATCCCCAGAGAATAGTATAGAGTAATAGTGGCCCCCCTTATCTCCAGAGAATAGTATAGAGTAATAGTGACCCCCTTATCTCCAGAGAATAGTATAGAGTAATAGTGCCCCCCTTATCTCCAGAGAATAGTATAGAGTAATAGTGACCCCTTATCTCCAGAGAATAGTATAGAGTAACAGTGACCCCCTTATCTCCAGAGAATAGTATAGAGTAATAGTGCCCCCCTTATCTCCAGAGAATAGTATAGAGTAATAGTGACCCCTTATCTCCAGAGAATAGTATAGAGTAATAGTGACCCCCTTATCTCCAGAGAATAGTATAGAGCAATAGTGACCCCCTTATCTCCAGAGAATAGTATAGAGTAATAGTGACCCCTTATCTCCAGAGAATAGTATAGAGTAATAGTGGCCCCCCTTATCTCCAGAGAATAGTATAGAGTAATAGTGGCCCCCTTATATCCAGAGAATAGTATAGAGTAATAGTGACCCCCCTTATCTCCAGAGAATAGTATAGAGTAATAGTGGCCCCCCTTATATCCAGAGAAT